>NW_027315801.1:29783064-29905564 GCF_026437365.1 Eucyclogobius newberryi | reverse complement strand
GGGCTCCCTTGGAGGTACAAACCATAATAACAGGACATGACACCTTCTCTGAGCACGAGCCAAACGCCCCGCGACCGCAACCCTGCTCCCGAATGGTACATCTCTGTCAGCAGATCTAAATTTACAAGATAATAAATTAACAGGACTTCCAGACACAGCCCTTCCATATGTAGCATGACACAATTGTCCCTGAATAACGGCTTAATTTTAGCTGCTGTCGGACCTAAATAGGTAATACTTAAATGAAGCAATTTGCTTTTTTCTGCACATAAATGTCCTTCTGATCTTTTACTGAGTCTTAGAAAAACAAATGCTTTTTTCTATTTGTATAAACCTGAAATCATATTATGGATTGAGTCACTCAAATTGGCTGAATTGCACTAATATGACCTGCATTGATCTTTTAAAGCTGGACAATTCTCTCAAATCACCACTGAGAAGAATACTTACTGAATGCCTGCATTAAAATGTATTTTGTAACATATTCCGTTACGTGGTCCAATCAGAGTACATTATTCTAAATACTTAGCTTACGTTCACACTATATTTGCACTATATTTCTATATATTTAGTGCAATTTGGACACTATTACACTATTCTGAATAAATAACAGAATGCATGTGTTGAGTCACTCCCCAGACAGTACGAGGAGGTGGTAAGCAACTTCAGTAGCAATGGTTGACTAAAGGAAGCAATGCTGCCACCACCAATGACCCACTCTCAGTCACCATATTCATAGGCCTGGTGGGTGAAGTGTTTTGCCCCAAGGCACAACAAAATGCACTTGTTGGGATTGAAAAGTGAATGTTCTAACCACTGAGCCACTGCCTCCACTGCATATATGATCAGTGACTGATAACCGCTGGTAGTTGTTGGCAGGTTTGCTCCTTGTCCATATCCAACCTAGACATAAAGTGCCATTTATTGTCAACTTTTCCTCGTTTCATGCTGCACTCGAATGCCTTTGATTTGCCTTTCTTTGGCCATGGAGTCAGTATTTTTCCTTTCGGGATTCCATTGCCAGTTCTGTCTCATGAGGACAAACTCTTCTTTCAAACGCCACTTGACTCTGTCGTTGTTGTTTATGAAAAGAAAGCTCAGGTCAAGTTCACAGTGTGCTGAAAACGCTGTCGCATTCAGCGGTATTCAGGAAGAAAATATAAACATGCTTCTTTTCCTCACCTTCTCAGCCAACTCCATCCACGGGCCAATGTCGTGTGTGGGCAAGAAGGTGTAAGCTCTAATACAAATGTGTTTATTAAGAAGCTTAGCGTTCTCAGTCAATTTGGCATAAACAGTTGGATTGTTTTCTCAAGTATTTGATCAAATCATGGTTTGTTACAGTTATGGCTAATTCCAAAAGGGATTTTGCACATTAGTCCAGCGTGAGGTGAATAGCATATACAAAAAAAATACAAGTCAATGTTTTGTTTAGAGAAAACCTGGTGGTTTGTGTTGAGACAATATTCTTCAAGAATCTGGAGGCATTCCAGATTCTTGAAAATCTGGATTGCCTCCAGAAGGACAGAGACACATTTACACGTTTGATGGAGGAAGACCGCTCACAGCCAAAATGCAAGAGAAGAAGAGAAGCACAGGCCCAGATGCATGATGGGAAGAGAGAATCCTGTCTGCTGCCTCAGCACTCTGTCTTGCACATGTGGTTCAGATTTAAGATGTATAACACTGCTACACTGGATCATTTGGCTCTGCTCACATAATCCAACATTCCCAGCTTTCTTCTTTAACTTTAACTTATAAAAACATGAATAATAGCTTGAGTTTAAATGACACTAATAGATCAATTGGGTTTCCGGCAAACGCTTCCTTCATGATTTGAATAAGTTTACCCATTCAAAATAATACTTGGATTTTAATTACATAATTGC
Organism: Eucyclogobius newberryi; assembly: GCF_026437365.1. Lineage (NCBI taxonomy): Eukaryota > Metazoa > Chordata > Actinopteri > Gobiiformes > Gobiidae > Eucyclogobius > Eucyclogobius newberryi. The sequence goes on along the minus strand of NW_027315801.1, from coordinate 29,903,675 downwards.
TCGAAACTATATATAGGCTATAATAATGTAATACTGTGAATAATGTGTCAATCACTGAAAGTTCAGAATGGGATGTGATTCACAGAATCAACAAGCTTTATTATTTATTTCGTAGCAGATTTAAATAAATTACCATAGATTTACTCACTGACAACACAGTAACTAACCCGCACCAATACTTTCTACCCCTACTATAGACCTATTGTCATTGGAACGATTGACAGCAGACTACAGGGACCGATCAGAAGAGCTCACAGAAACTCAGTAACCCCTATGTGTCCAATAAACAGAGCCCTCCCTCATGTCTCGCTCTCTCTCCCTCAGCGCTGACTCTGATAAAGCGCAGGTCCGGCGTGAGCATCCAAACCCGCCGCGCGCACTTCACCGCGAGAGACGCACGAGCGCTCATATCACCGCTTTGGTTCGATCACTTCTGAACCCAAACCCCTGGACTTACCCCTTGGACATGTGCGCTGGACTAGTGGCAATCGGACACTTGTTGCTTGCGGATAAACCCACGTAGGCCTGCCGGGGCGGAGAGCGGGCACATGGCACACGCGCCTGTGATGGACAGCGACGCACCGGGGAGCAGAGGAAGGATGCCGAACGCGATCTACTGAACGAACTCTATCCATGTTTTTCTCTCTTTTCCTTAACTTTGTGGATGAATTGAATACTTTTGAATGTTGAAAATCATGCTGGGGCTGAAGCGATGTTTAAGTGTCAGGACAGAGCGGCCAGCGGGGGTCAAGCTCTCGCCCAGGTGGTCGTCATGCTCCAAACCTATTCCGACGCGGATTTACAGTGCGTGTCTGCTCTTGCTGCTGCTTATCACGCCACGAGTGGACTCTTCATGGTGGTAAGTAGACTGGACGGACTGGGCAATTAAATTCATCATGTGAATACAATCGCGTTACACTGAAGGCCGAGCTCAGTTGACCCATTAACCTGTTACCATCCACCTATTTTCGCCCTGTGCACAATGGTTGGACATACCCAAATGGCATTGCTTATTAAAAGAGGATCTTATGTTCCACATGCAAGTGTGATGCATCATTAGAAAGCTTAGGCCTTCTAGTTTCTGCAGATGTGCACATGAACACTGTCAGGGCTTCAGAACTTACACTACAGAGGCCCAAACATAAACAAAACATCCTTTTTTAGTCTCGCCTGAATATTGTTAATTTGTAATGGTCATGAGCATGACATACTTCATTGTGTGCATATGCTGTTCACTGTACATGATGTTTATCTTGTTGACAACAACTGTGTAAAGTTTCAGATCTCTAGGAACAGGCATTTTGGTGCTGTTGACCTTTTTGTATCAAAAAGTATATTCGGAACAAGTGATCCAAATATGTGCCAACTGTGCCAAACTGTTTTATTACAATTTTAGCTCCTCTATGATCATAAAACATACATTTTGATGTTTTGTAGGCCACTAATAGCAATTATAACTGCTAAAAAAAAAATATGTGTAAATATGAGTTTACCCATGAATTTCCCATATAGAGGTTAAAAAAAAAATAAAATATATATAATATTTTTATTTTATTTTTGTATTGGTATAATAATACATATATCTAACAAAATGCACGTCCAAAAGGCTAATAAAATCAGAAAACGTTATGCGCAAAATCCTGCCGAGAAATCTGGCTCTTTACAGCCTTCCCGGAGCCTTACGCACGAGAATACAGAAGATTCTGTGTCAATCATCCCTTTGTCCCGCCTCTCTTTTTAAAGCTATTTTCATTGGCTAGAATAATCTGTCAATCAATCTGAGCTACGTCATTCGCACGCGGCGCTATTTAGATGTAAACAGACTAATCCATGTGCGTCGCAAGCGGCGCATTTTTTTTTGCGGAGGCTGTAGCAAACAAACCCGTGGACAGAAAAAATCGTGGATGGTCTCATTCTGTAGGAAACAGTCTGAAGAAAAGAAGGATATCCAACATTATTTTATAGGTCAAACAGGTCATTTGTTATGGACGGAGAAATGCGCCGAACAAGCGCATTCTCGTCCGGCGAGAAACGAAGAAAAGTTTGTTTACTTGACAATATCTTGAAATCGGAAAACTTCAGGAAAAATACAAGTGGATATTGTTTTTCAATGGTTCCTTACGGACAGACTGAGTACAAGGATGTACAGAATTAAAGCCGTTTCGTCCGTCATAAACAGCAAACAGGTAGGACATGCGTTTGTAAAAGTTGAGACTTTCTCACAAACTATTGGCAATTGCTTCTTGGGGCATATTATTCAATGTAAATCAATGACATATTCGTTTTGTTGAGAAAATAAGCTTTAAAATGATGTATGGCTTGCTGGTATTGACCACGGAAATAAAAGTGATGATGTAAGAGAATATTTGAGATATAGAAAATGTTCGCCGGCGGACAGGTGTTAAGATGACAATGGCGTTAAAACTGTTATTGAAGCTCATGGTGAACAGTGGATTGACTCGATTGAAGCTTGAGATTGAAGTCACGTGTTGCCTGAATTAAATCTTAAAACTGAGCTCAGTCTGCTTTAGTCAGAAGCATCGTAGTCATTAATTCTTGCACACAAACAGAACTAAAATTTCCGGAAAACTCAGTGACTGCGTAAAACACGTCTTCCAGAGACGTGTCTGTGGGAGTGCCTCATACTGTCACTGAGAGGGCCAGGAATGCCCACTAGGCCTATTGCAGTTTGGATGGAATATTAGGAAATTATGTTGTAAAGGAGTGATTACTGATTTTTCTTTTTAACCTTTTTTCTTTTATTTCTTCTTTAATCTTAGGGGATGTTCTTATCTTACAAAAGGACTGCCCAATTTATACACCGAAGAAAAAGAAAGATGGAAAGCTGTAAAATTACGTTTTGGTATTTGAGTATTAGATAGCTAATCCATTTCACAACACAAGCATAACTATGAATTTGTGAAATGTGATTCAATGTTAAATGCATGCATTTATCTAATGTTACCGAATCATGATATTTTAAAAGTGTTTTTTTTTTATTAAGCTTTTCAAGTTATAATTTAATTCTATCAACATTCAAAATGTACTTTACAGCAATTATGTCAACACGATTACACAGGAACAGCTAGTATATCAAAAGTTAAAAGAAGGCCTACACACGCATGCGCACGCACACACACGCACGCACCCACCCACACCCACACACACGCACACACGCGCGCGCACACGCACGCACGCACACATACACGCAAGCACACGCCCCCCCACACATACACACACGCACACACGCGCGCGCACACGCACATGCACGCACACGCTCATACACACGCGCGCGCGCGCACACGCACACAGCGAGAGAGAGAGAGAACAGTTTTATACAATGGAAATATTTATTCCAATGAAAAGTTTTGGTCTGTGCCTGTAGAGACAGGGATAAGAAACAACTAGCAGAGTCATGATCTACTTTGTCCAGTAAATATTTAAATATACTGACAGCATGTATTACTCTGTAATACAATATTGCAACAGGACAGAACTGCAGTGAGCAGCTTTTCTTCATCTTCATCTACTAGACATTCAGCAACAGGTGGCATCAGGTATACTACATCCTCCTATTGCCCACACCACCCTGTTAAGAATGTCAGAATCAATTCCCAGTATTGATACTTTTGATACAGTTGTTCTAATTATGGAATCAATACTGCGCTAAAAGAACTGATTCATCATACAATTTACAAAGACACTGCTATCGTTTCACATGACAAAGTGTAGAATACTAGTATTATTACCAGTATCACTCATAACAGTACCCATGATCATTATTTTAAGTTTAATTTCAAGGATAATGACGTGTATGCTTGTACTACTTTTTCACACATACATTTCAAAATGATTTTGATCCAATAAGTATATTTTTGTTTACTTGGAACGGGTCTCATCTTCTTCTTCTTGGATGACAATACAGTAAAACAACAGCATTTTGTTGCGTTTTGCACATCCTCCATACTGATTTATTTATTCATTTTTTATTCCTCTCGAGAATGTTCTACTGTGATTGCTGAATTTGTTGTTCCTCACGGCTCCACATCCATGTCCTCACTGTGTTCTGCTGTTGTGGACAATGATTTACCATCCTATAAAGTGCTCGGGTCCACCTTTTGCTCAGAAAATGAAGTGTGAATGGCTGTTCTAACTGGCGTTCCTTTGATGGGCACTCTTCTGCTCTCGCTAATCCCTCTGAGGGGGACAGAGTCTCGTAAAACCCACGGCTCCACAGCTCACACTCTGACCTACTGTGGTCAAGAGATACACAGTCTATTCTGGGGGAAATCCTGCTCTACTTTCATTATGCTCTTTATTTTATAACAGTGTGAATGATGGCGTGATAAGAATCAAAGTGGAGAGGAACTTTAGTTAGTGACAGCACTGATTTGTGACAATGTGACTGGTTGGAGAGATCTAACTGGTAGACGGTTAAACATCTTACAAGGAGAGGTTAAGTGCTTATTTATTTAGAGAGCAGAGTAAATGGTTCAGTCCCTCTTTTCCCAAACCTTTATCGTCGAGTGTGAACTCTGACTCAGACCAACCTACTGCTTATGTTCCCCTTGTTTCCCTGCTTTTGTGTTGTAGTCATATTTTTGGGCTTTTGTCTAGTGTGTGAAGTGAAAGAGAAATCAAATATGAATGGTTATTTTTATTTATTCCTATCTCTGTTTTGGGAAACTGAAAACGTGCCTCAATTCTTTCCCCTATTTGTTCCCTGTTTTGGGGGCTAAAGAATCTGATAAATGTTTTTGGAGGATCCCGAAAATATCTGGGACAATTCTAGATTGAATATGTCATGATAAGATAAGATATTCCTTTATTGTCCACACATGGGGAAATTTCATTGTTGCAACGCAGGTAGATACAGAGGAAAAGGACAGATAACTTATAGGAAGTTTAAAAAACACTCTTAATAGAAGAACTCTTATAAACAAAAACTCCTATAGACAAAACCTCTCATTTCTTAATAAGGAATGGAGGGGAAAAATAAATAAAGATAAAATGAAATAAAAACAGCTAGCGTAAGACAAAATAATACTAATAATAATAATGGTAAAATAAGCACTCTATTTACATCAGTTATATGCACATGAATATGACATTGCGTGTGAGTACGACAGTAATTGCACATGGATATGACGGTATTGCACATTAGGTCGGTATTTCACATGGTTAAGTCAGTATTGCACGTGTTCAGGGCTAACGGTGTTTGTTATAAAGTTCCAGTAACTGTTTTTTGTCATTGAAAAATCAAGCACGGCTATATTGTTTATATTGATTGGACCTTGTCTCGACACTGAATATTCCAAGGAACATTCACCTACCAACATTCCACAGCGTTTTTGATGAAAGACACTTAATTGTTGTTGCTTCTTGGTCCACAGGTATATTGGTACACTAGGGGCACGTGTCATCTGTAACAACATCCCTGGTTTAGTGAGTAAGCAGAAGCAACTGTGTCTGCGTCACCCTGACATCATGCAAGCCATCGGGGAGGGCACCAAGGAGTGGATCAGGGAGTGCCAGCACCAGTTCAGACACCATCGCTGGAACTGCAGCACCCTGGACCGGGACCACTCTGTGTTCGGGCGAGTCTTACTGCGCAGTAAGTCCATATGTGTGTCTGCGGCTCCTCGTCCTGTCAGCGCACTTCATATTCACACTCACTATAATGCGTCACTTATTGGATTTTGCCTCATCAATAAACACAAGATCAGAAGATAAGAAATAACTTTCTGCCTCTAAACATTTGAAAACGAGGCTAAGGTGTGTTTCTGTTTAAAAGGTATGACAGTAGTGACGCTGGTGTAGCAGTTTTTAGAAGACATGTGTATGTGCTGGGAATAAGCAGTAATGCACATGTAAATATTTAGAGAGATACTCACTGTCAGGTCACACTGCAGGTTTGAATGATCACCATTGACCCGCGCTGTCTCCCTCTCACGCACCCCCTTGCACCCTCTACCCTCATCCATCCGCACTCACAGGACATTCCTCTCAGTATAGCCAACTAATCAAATATTTTTACCGTAGCAGATATGCACATGCAAGTAGCTTAACACCATAGCATTTATATGCTGCTGAAATAAACAAATTCATCATTCTTACCACACTATTAACAAGGGGAAATGGAGTGCTTCAGTCTGGTTTACAAGTTCTGGACACTAATCAGTTCTAAAACAAAATATTTTTTTGTTGCACAGCATGGGCTTTTTCTGTGCCAAGACACAATATTAAGTATATTGCTTTTTCTTTGTGCATTTTCCGGTGGCATTGTTGCTTTGGCCCTCTCCAGAATGTCGTTCTTGTCTCCACCAGGTGAGAACTTGGGCTCTGAGGTTTCTCCAGTCACTATGTTTACATTTCTGAGTTTCTGAATGTGCTAAACAACCCCTTTCAAATCATCAGACCACTCTTGTCTCAGTCTACAGTGAGGAAAATAAGTATTTGAATACTCATTTTTGCAAGTTCTTCCACTAAGAAATTACTAAGGGGTCTGATCATCGGAGGTACATTTCAACTATGAGAGACTAACTTAAAAATCCAGAAATTATTGATTTTTAAATAATGTACTTGATAAGTATTATAATAAGTATTTGAACACTTGAGAAAATCAATGTTAATATTTGGTACAGATGCCTTTGTTTACAATTGCAGAGGTCAAACGTTTCCTGTAGTTCTTGACCAGGTTTGCACGCACTGCAGCAGGGATTTTGGCCCACTCCTCCGCACAGATCTTTTCTAGATCTGTCAGGTTTCAGTGCTTTCGCTGAACAACACAGAGTTTTAGCTCCCTCCAAAGATTTTCTATTGGATTGAGGTCTGGGGATTGGCTAGGCCACTCCAGAACCTGGACATGCATCTCACTCACTCCTTGGTTATCCTGGCAGTGTGCTTTGGGTCATTGTCATGTTGGAAGACCCAGCCACGACCCATCTTCAACGCTCTGACTGAGGGAATGAGGTTGTTGCCCAAAATCTTGCAATACATGACCTCATTCATTATTTTCTGCACTGTATTCATTCTACAGTGCAGTCGTCCTGTCCCCCGTGCAGAAAAGCACCCCCAAATCATGCTGTTTCCACCCCCGCATAGGGATGGTGTTGTAGGGATTGTACTGATCTTGGTACAGGTACTTCTCCCTCCAAACACGGTGAGTGGACTTTATACCCATCCATCCATCTTCTTCTGCTTATCCGGGTCACATGACAGCAGTCTTGAGCAGGGACTCCCAGACTTCCCTTACCCCAGACACTTCCTCCAGCTATTCCGGAGTGATCCTGTGGCGTTCCCCGGGGCCTCTTGCTGGCGGGACATGCCCGGTACACCTCCCCAGGGAGGCATCTAAGAAGCATCCGGAACATATCCCAGAGCCACCTCAGCTGGCTCCTCTCGGCGTGACCATATTACTTTCTCCCTTGACTCCTCTGGATCATCCAGATGGTCATTGGCAAACGTCAGATGGGCCTGGAACCTTCTATGCAATGCATGATTTCAAACCATGATGGCGTAGTGTTTTACCTTTGAACTTGTAGCTCTCTTCAGGCTGGGATTTCTTATAATCATTGATACCCCACGAGGTGAGATCTTGCATGGTCATCTTTAGCTTCTTTAACTTTCTAACAATTGCTCCAACAGTGCACTCACTAATAGGGAACGTGAGCTGGGTTTAGACCGTCATGAGACAGAATAGTTTTACCCTACTGATGATGTGTTGTTGCAACAGTAATTCAGCATCTTTTTCACCAAGCTGCTTGCCAATAGCCCTTTCCAGCCTTGTGGAGGTCTACATTTTTGTGCCCATGGTAGTGGTTGGAGTCTGACTGATTGTGTGGTGGACAGGTGTCTTTATGCAGCTAACAAGCCCAAACAGGTGCTGCTCGATTAGATTAATAAGTGGAGAAGAGGTGGACTTTTTAAAGGCAAAAAAAGAGTTCTTTCTGATTGACAGATGTTCAAATTCATATTTGCAGCTATAAGATACAACATCACAGAGGAAATACACCTATGATGAAAATTTCAGACCCCTCCATATTTTCTAGGTGGGAGAACTTGCAAAATCAAAGTGGGTTAAAATATTTATTTTCCTCACAAGGTTTAAGTGGGAGGCCAGACATGCAGGGCATCTAGGGAGCATTAGCACCAAAAGTTACCTTAACTGCAGCTACAATTGCTAATAAAAATGGCTATTATACATATAACTGCACTATTGGCAAATATAGATAAACACGGTCCTTAATTTTGAGCGTTTGATTTTCACACTCGGTTATCTGTCCTCCGTGGTGCAAATAAATAAGTTGCTGTAGACTTCAATTTCACTTTGACATAGAGGACCAAAACAAGTCTGAGTAGACCTGACATTCTCCAGATGTGTTATTGGTATCACTGAGATTTTATCCACAACACTTTAGTTGTAGTTTCCAAGTTTACATGGATTTTGCTATAATGCATTTGAATTGTTATCCAGTTTTCCTAGTGTGCATGTAAACATAGTGACTGTGCCGTGACGCAACTCAGTGCTATCCCAGTGCTTCCCATTTTTGTTTCTCCTGTGATCCTGATACACAGACTAAAGAACTGGATGGACATCACTGGTACTGCCCTAAAAGTCCTATTTAAAATACAGGAAGTACTTTATTTTAAAGTAAGAAATTGATACATTTGTCTCAGACTACATGGCCTTGACCTGTGGTGCACCCCAAGGGCCGATCCTGGGACCCCTTCTATTAAACCTCTACATTTTGCCATTAGATCACTTGATACACAGAAATAATGTGTCCTATTACAGTTAGACAGACAACACTCAGATCTATGTTTCACGCAGGTGAATATGGACCATTGGATTCACTCTTCGGCATCCACAGAGATTTGTGTGCCAAACTTTAATTATCAAATGCACAATTATTAATCCATTAGATATGTCATTAATTCATTAAAACTGTTACCCCTAATTATAACTGAAGCTGTTCCAAAATCCCTTGGAGTGCAAAACAATTGGCTGGAGCCTTTGTGAAACTGAGACTCTGTTTTACTCTAATTATAAGTAGAAACAATCTCACAGAGGAAATCAAAATTTGTAATTCTGCCTAGGTTTTCTTTGTTAAATATAGGAATAAGTATAGCTGGTGTCTTGAGGGATTGGCTGATTGACATTAAATTGAGCATTTGTTGGGTTTTGACAATTCTTTTTTAAAAGCTGAAGGTAAATTTACAAAAAAAAATATTAAAGTTCTATTCATCTAACATTTTATTTTAGGGTAATTTGGTATTTGTGGATTTGGTATTTGTGGGTTTTGAGAACAAACTGACCCTGATGCTTCCTAGAATTATTGATTTGACTGGAAATAAGTGGATCACAGTTTTATTTGTTAGTACAACATCTGCAGCTTCCATTTTTATCAGATGTGGAATAAATATAGTCAAATTCCCTAAAGAAATGTATCACCAAACCTCCGCTGTTGGGCGAGAGATATTTTCCCAGCACTCTCTCTTCGGCCCCACTTCACACCTGAAGCCTGCATCTCTCCTCTGGCCCAGTTTGTGCTGCTCTGGCACCGGGAGATTATGGGCTTTAGGATCAAAAAGTGCACCTTTTTCAAAACAACAGTATTCAATTTCCACCATTATCCTATTAATATGAGTGACATCACAGTAATTCTGTTGAAAAATGGACTCGAGCAAAGCAGTCTTAGTTCCACCCTCTGAGTTTCGCGGGTGAGTAGTGACAGATTCACACCAAATTTATATTTTTAATGTTAAACTTTAAATGTTTCTTTAATTTTTTTTGACCAATGCAATGAATTAATGAATTAATAAACCATTAAATCAATGAATTGTACATTTCATCAATTAATTGTACAATTTTAATTAATCAATTACATATCTAATTAATTCATTATTGTACATTTAATAATTTAATTCCCCCATAAAACATTGTCTTTGACCCACACAAACAAAGAGAAAGTGTTAGCAGTCACCCCAGGTCTCTCTAAAAGCAAGTCAAGTTAGAAACCTGGATGTAATAATGGACTTTAACTTTAACAAAATTACCAAACTTACCAAAATCAAAGGTACAGTGTTAAAATCAGACGTGGAGAGACTTATCCATGCATTTGTGGCACTGCCTTCCTAGTGTCTCAGACAACAGACTTTAAAGCTACAAGTATCTCCATGGCCTGGCAGCAAAGTTTCTTGCTGACATGTTAGTGCCATACGAACCATCTCAGACTCCGAAGAGCTAAGGAACTGGCCCAGAGTCAGGACTAAACACGAGAAGTCAGTGTTTCAGTTTTATGCGGGACTGATTTTAATCTACACCCTTCTTCTGGGTATCCTCCAGGTACTCCAGTTTCCCCCCTCCAATCCAAATGCACTATAGGTAAAATCCTCCAGAAACAGTGCTCCTTACTCAAGATCAGGGGCCCCGAGTGCTGTACTGTGGCTCCCACTGACCCTGACAGGTTTCCGCAGCAGCATTGAAGATTGGGTCAAATGCACAGGACAAATTTCCCTATGCACAGACACTACAGTATACCTTAACCTTAACACCAGTCTGACAAGCAAGTACATTAGACACTACGTCAATACTTATCATTCTTCAGCCTCACACATTTGTGATGGACTGCACATCCAAGAAGAGAGCAGAATAGCACAGTACTGTGCTATTATGTACTGGTATACTGGTAGAAAATGTTGTCATGACATCACCAGCGCTGATTTATGGGGTATCACTGTGTCTGTAGTTAAACAATTTATGTGAGAGGAGGGGGAGCCCCACTGCAAGGATTATTTCTATGATAATATTTGAACAGAGATGTCCGATAGTCCACCTCAGGCCTGATATGAACACGTCAGCAGCACCTTGGATAGCACACACCCAGGTCCAGTCGTACCATTACTATTTGTGTAAGGTCACTTTACCTGCTATTTATTCTGTCTATAAGCTGTACTCGGCCCATCAGTCATAGCCATTCATTTTATGTAATCATGTTGTAGCCTTACATTTTTTACTATTTTACTTTTGTATATATTTTTAATCTTTAAAAAAAATATTTATCTGCATATTTATCTGTTCTGCTGTTTTCAAACTTGGCAACAATGGGATTTACCCATTGTATGATACATAAGGGTTACCTTATCTTATCATGTAGGTCATTCTAAAACACCAGGAGAAATATTCTCTTCTTTTTGTCTTTTCTGTCTGGAACCATGAATTGCCACTCTCCTTGTAGAGACCTTTGTGAATATGTTAGCATGATTGGGAAATATCTTGTGGTTGAAGATGCCTCAAGGCAGCTGTAATAACCAAAGCTATATTGTCATTTTGATAAATAATCAGCATTGTTTTAGTACACGCTTTATGTGATGTGCACCCCAAGAAAAGAACATTTGAAAAATAATCCATAAAAGAGCAGTTTATTTGGTCTGGACTGTGATACACCTGCTGTAAACTGCTGGAGTGTAGCCATAGGCTAGTTTCCATCCATTCCCACGTGCACTCTCATTCATACACCAGCATACATGGACACCGTGGGTAAGGGGGGTGAAGTGTCCCACGAAGGACACAATGGCAGTATCCTCCACTGCCACACTGTGGCACTTGGTATTCCAGTGGTCTCTCATCCTAGTACTAATGATAAGTTAGTATGGCCTTGTTTCCAACCACTTTTACTTTGCTTTTTACAGGCAGTCGCGAAGCTGCCTTTGTCTACGCAATCTCTTCAGCCGGAGTGGTATATGCACTTACTCGAGCCTGCAGCCAGGGAGAGCTCAAGACGTGCAACTGTGACCCTCACAAACGAGGACGAGCCAGTGACGACCAAGGCGAGTTCGACTGGGGAGGCTGCAGTGACAATATTAACTATGGAATTAAATTTGCCAAAGCTTTTATCGACGCTAAAGAGAGGACTGTCAGAGATGCACGAGCAGTCATGAACTTGCACAACAACCGCTGCGGCCGAACGGTAAATGACTCTCACCTCTTCATAAATTATGCATTGACTGTCACTATGCAAATAGATACCAGCTCCATTGGGCCTTAGGTGGGCTACATTCTGATCAACATAATTAATTAAGGCTAACTAAGACTGACACTAAGATTAGCCGACTCACAGTTTTCTTGTACTGTTTTCTGTGTGGCTTGTGAGAGTAGAGATGGCTAGACGAGCCAAATGTTCTTTGCTTACGCCTGGTCTGGATCCAGTCAAAGACAAAGCGACACAGTTGTGATTTTCTCTTATTTAAATTTTAACCAGTTATGCACCTGCACAAACTCTGTTAAAACATTTTCCAGAACAAATGTCAAAAGTACATACGTTCATCAAAATAAAATTGTGTGATTTTAAAATGCTTCATGCTTTGCAGCCTAAAACATAAATACATTTATATTATTACTTATACTTTATGTGTAATTTTTTGCAGGCAGTGAAACGCTTTATGAAGCTGGAGTGCAAATGTCACGGTGTGAGTGGCTCATGCACACTGCGGACATGTTGGATGGCCATGTCAGACTTCCGGAAAACGGGGGACTATCTGAGGAGGAAGTACAATGGGGCCATTGAGGTGACCATGAACCAGGATGGCACGGGGTTTGCCGAGGCCAACAAAGCCTTCAGGAAAGCTACCAAGAATGACCTGGTGTACTTCGAGAACTCCCCGGACTACTGCCTACAAGACAAAGCTGCAGGTAGAGACGCTGAGAGGGAGGTGCACAGCAGGGTAGATAGGTGCTATGCATGATATGTAGATGTTGTGTGTAAGTTTATGCATGACTACTTTGTTCATTTGTGAGTTATGGGTGGTCACCAGCTCTGTGTGGGTGCGGATGCTGAGCCCTTGGGACACACTTTGAGAAACCACCTGCTCTCACTGCTATACAATGCATGAGCTCAATATTGCACACAAGTCAGTATTTATCCAGTTAATTTAGAAGAAGAAAAAAATATGCTGTGATATGCTATGATACAATTTGTGTTGACCGTGAGTTGTATAAAGAAGTAAGCATTCACTTAATTGAATTGGGATATTCTTCAGCAAGTGCATCCATAAAAACCGATGCCAATCATTGCACATTAGAAGGAAGATTTTTTTACCTTTGCCAGTGTCCACCCTGCCTTACCTAGTGGAATTTACTGCCTGGAGACACAAGCTGCTAATTTCGGTAAAAAATCACTTCTCTATGTCTGTCACAGTGTGTCTGTCTGAGCTAAGCGTAGCTGGAGGGCAGAGATGGGGCCTCCAGTCTGTCTGTCACGCTCCACTGTTCATTTAACCCACACACACTCACACTGAGGTTCAAAGAGACCAGTGGCTTGGGAAAGGCAATGTAACTATAGGCTGCTCTACCAACAGCACATAGTTGTGCTGTTGTTCTATGGGCCACATGTTGTAATAGGTGGCAGTTCAAACAGGGCGCTCCTCACACCACAACATCAGTGCCTATTCTCTCGGGCATGACATTCACACAAGAAACAAATTACGTTTGGATTCAATTTATTCAATTTCAATCAGAATGGATAATATCAGACACTGTAATAAAGTACGCCGATGAACAGCCACAATGGACTGGGCAACTTTAGGCATGTTTGTTTTGTGCCTTAAAATACCTTCAAATTATCTTCATTTCATTGCCCATATGTCATCTTTAATGAACCTTTCAACTGTATTAATAAATCTCTTTATTCATTGCATTCTATCAATCATAAACCCTGACAAAAGAGCCTTTGGATGAAAGAGGATGACTGTCCTAGAGTAATCCACTGTGACGTGTGAAAAATCTAAAAGGATGTGTGCCGTGGGTAACCATTTAAGGTACGCTGGCTTTGAGCAGTGTGCAGTCTGCTAGTGTGGTACTAAAAGTGAAATGGTTCAGGTTACATCAGTTATGATTTTAGAAGTTTCAGGAGTTATATAGTGTCTTTCTTTGTTTTTTACTGTCCGATTATGGCCATCAACAGCATTTTGGTCACCATCATGTACAGTAGATTAGAAAAAAACTGTCTAATAGTAATATTTGTGTGCCCCACTTCCTCTGCAGGTTCACTGGGCACAGCTGGCAGAGTCTGTAACAGAACGTCCCGTGGCACCGATGGCTGTGAGGTCATGTGTTGTGGGCGGGGCTATGACACCACCAGAATCAAGCAAATCACCAAGTGTGAGTGCAAGTTCAAATGGTGCTGCAATGTGGAGTGCAAGGACTGCGAGGAGGCAGTGGACGTACATACGTGCAAGGCACCAAAACGAGCTGAGTGGTTGGACCAGACCTGAGGGCACTCCCCTGTGCTCTTATACACTTCTACAATTTGCAGAAGCATTCAATGGAAGATTGGATTCTGGGAAATTTGTCAGTGCTTTGCCTCCCCTCCTCTTTTGTCCATTTGTCACTACATGGCTAATAATTGTCTCTAAGGAAGCACTAAAAGTCCCCTTTTCCCCTTTTTATGACCCACCATCCCCAGTTTTTGAATAGCAGGAGGAGAGAGGTAAGGGTGCATTGGTGTTTTGTTCCAGTGTGAAAAAATGTTTTACTCCATTCACCAAAAGCTTTATAAGACACTTTTTTAAAAACTTTTTTTTTAAATGAGCCTTTAACATATCCAGTATTTAATGTACTATGGTGGCATAACATGATGCATTTCTATTTGGGGAAAAACTCTGATCTACTAAGCAGCAAGTTTGACTTTTGGAAGTTGCTCGACTAGTGCACTTTGAGAAGTGGACGGACATGGATTTGTATTGCCCTTGAGTAGTATACAGACAAACCCAGGACTGGGAGTGACACCAAATGTGTCATTGAAAATATTTCTGTAAAAACTGTGATAAGATGTGTGGAATTTATTATTTAAATTGTGAAACGTTTAAATCCTTATTTGTGTATGAGACTGCACTACATTGACGACTTAAGGAAACCATCCTTGTAATGAATCACCACTAGTATTCTGAAAAATACCTTAAATATTGGAAAATAAGGCTTTGTAATGTATCCACAGCCTCGGACAGACAACTACTCTTCAGCTTGCTTGTGTAATGTTGACTATATTGCTTGTATAAACAGTTTCAAAAGAAATGTATGGTGCATCAGTGTGACAGTGATGTTGCAGTACGATAAAGCAATAGTATAACGATTATTGCAGATGAAATGCTACATTTCTTTGATCCCAGTAGTGGATGAGTAACAAAGGCTGCTGTGTGCATGAGAGGGTGAAGCGGCGGTGTGGCCATGGAAGGGGAGTGTGATTAAAGGCCCTGTCCTAACCGTCCTACACCCGTCAGTGGAATTCCAGGTGGGTGCTCCTTAATGACGGAGCGCTGTAATTACCTGGGTCTGTTGATAGCTGCTGATTGGATGCGGTCGTGCCACAGAGGGAGAAGAAAGAGAAACTATTACAATCTGCCCCCACTACCTCCCAGACATCAGACCAATTCAGGCTTTGTTATACTAAACCACTGATAACTGAAAAGGATGCGGTTCACAAAGTGACACAAAAATATATATTATTAAGGAAATGAGCCAATTTCCAGGTATTTAAATGGGGATACATCCAATACTATATTCTTATGTATGTTCAATTGAATTGAATTAAATGTATATTTGTAACACCCAAAATTACAACAGCAGTCACTGTCGCCCCTCGAGGGGCGACAGTGAAAAAGAAGATAAAACAATGTTCATAGGGACTTGACAAATGTCCCAAGCTCCCCTGTCCTTAGACCTTCCTTCTCGGCCTCAAAACCTCGAGGTGTTCCACAGTGAAGGAGAGATCCGACTCCCTCAGACGGACAAACGGACACAAGATAGACAGTGGAGGGGGACCCACTCAGCAGGAGAACCAGTTCGTCGAGGCAGATGAAGAACCATCCATATGGAGTAGAGAACGTTTGAGGAGGGGGCATCTGGATCCACAGGTCATCAATGTGGCTGGTCCACACCCCGAGGGGAAGTGGGAAAAGAAGAAGAAAAAGCAATGAACAATAGATTGTAAGTGAAATTAAATATTAAATATTGTTTGATTGAAAAAGTATTCATAAGCAGAGGATAGTGCTCAAGCTGCCATACTTCCCAGCATAGTTGCTCCTAGGGCAGCGTAGCTGAAACTGTAGGTTTATATTTCTGTTCCTAACTAGCCTGACCATAAGCCATTTCAAAGAGGAACATTTTAAGCCTGGTCTTAAAATGAAGAGACTGTGTCGGCCTCTTTAACATGGACCTGGAGCTGATTGAATAACACAGGAGCTTGGTAGCTAAACAGTCTCTGTGCTTTTAGAGACTCTTGGGACCACCAGAAGGCCAGCATTTTGGGAGTGAAAAGCTCTGTTTGGATGATATGGTACTATAGCATCTTTGAGGTAGGATGGGGCCATGTCATTTATGGCTTTGTAAGTCAGGAATAGGATTTTAAATTGATTCTAAACTCGACAGGGAGCCAGTGAAGAGACTCCAGCACCAGCATAATGTGCTCTCTTCTTTTAGTTCCTGATAGTAATCTTGCTGCTGCATTTTGAATCAGTTGAAAGCTTTTTACAAAGTTTTTAGGACACGCTGCAAGCAGGGAATTACTGTAATCTAATGCAGACGTTACAAATGCATAGAAGTTTTTCAGCATTGCTTTTAGATTTTTCTAATGTTAGCATTATTGTGCAGATGGAAATAGGCTGTTTTACAGGCTTGATTTATGTGTGCTTTAAATGAGAGCTCCTGGTCAAATAAGACACCAATGTTTCTTACAGTAGAACTGAAGGCTACACTGACATCTCCAGTGTGACTATCTGCTCAAATGAAGAGTCTTGTAGATGTTTAGGGCCTAGCACAATGACCTTGTTTTTTTCAGGGTGTAGAAACAGATAATTAAGTATTATCCAGGTTTTTATATCCTTCACTCAAGCACTAAGCCTGTCTACTGGTCTGCTCTGGTTTCATTGATAATTACAGCTGAGTGTCATCTGCATAGCAGTGGAAGTTAATGCCATGCTTTCTGATAATGTGACCTAACGGCAGCATATAAAGAGAATTGGACCGAGTACTGATCCCTGTGGCACCCCTTATGTTACGTTAGAACAAGATGAGGAGCTCTGGTTTACATTAACAAACTGGTACCTATCCGATAAATAGGATTTAAACCAGCTGAGGGCGGGGCCTCTGTGGACATTGATCAAATTTTTGACAATTTTTTGTCAAACGCTGCGCTGAGGTCCAACAGAGCCAGGATTGAGACCAGTCCATCGTCAGCAGCTAATAAATCGTTTGTGACTTTAACTAGTGCAGTTTCAGTTCTGGTGGGCTCTGAACCCAGAGTGGAAAACTTCAAATAAGTTATTGTCCTGTAGACGGTGACAAAGTTGTATAACTACAACTCTTTCAAGGATTTTAGAGACAAGGGGATAATTTGAAATAGGTAATTTACCAATAGGTCAGGATCTAGATTAGGCTTTTTCAAAAGCGGTTTAATGACTGCATGTTTGAAGGACTGTGGAACATAACCACTTTCATATTAAGTATTTATTATATTAAGAATATAATCTATAATTAGGGGGAGATTGTCTTTGAGGAGTCTAGGATACAAGTTGACGATTTAGAGGGCATAATCTCCCTTCTACTCCTCTACCTTTCTAGTGTTACTGATGGATTTATATGTGACACTAGTTTTACAGCTTGGGCTTGTTCAGGGCTAATAGTTGGAGTAATTGCATCTAATTTAACGCTGATTGATTTTATTTTATTGTTTTATTGTTAAAAAATAGAAGAAAAATCATCAGAGCTGAGAGTAGCTGGGATTGAGCGCTCTACTAGCCTGTTTGTTAGCCTGGCTACAGAGCCGAAAAGAAATCTAGTGATATTTTTTTATTATAAATTTGACTAGTATCTGGTCTGGGTCTTAAGCAGGTCCTGCTTATAGGACAGTAGGCTGCTTTTCCATACTATTAGGGATTCTTCCGTGTGGGAGCGGCGGAAAGGTCTTTCTAATTGTCTAACTCTGTTTATGTGAATGCAATTCTTCATTGTACCAGGGGGAGGTCGCGTTTTGGCCTAATGACCTGTTTTAACGGAGCTGCAATATCAAGAGCAGACTTCAGAGGCTGGATAATATTTAAGAATAAACTGAAAAGTAATTAGGAAATGATCTGACAATATAGGGTTTTGAAAGAGAGACATTGAGGTCATTATTCTCCATTCCATACATTAGGACAAGATGCAGAGTGCGCTTATGACTGTGAGTCAGTTTATTTACATTTTGAGCAATACCAATGCTAGGGTGTTGGAAGAATTACTGAGGGAGTTATCACTCACGTTCACATGTATATTGAAATCTCCAGCTATCACTACTTTATCCCAGGCTAACACTAAGTTTGATGCAAAGTCCAAAAACTCTGAATAGGGACCAGGAGGTCGGTAAATAACTATGAACAAAACTCCTTTTTGGTTTCTCCAATTTGGACGCTTGATCGATACCATGAGGCTTACAAATGAGCTTTATGGAACACATTCTCATTCACTCACATTCGCTTGATGACAACAATGTGGCCCAATGAGAAAGAACAAGAAAAGAATGGAAACATATACAATAAGACATAATGATATAATGTCGTACACAATTTGCTGATTGTTCCATTCTGCTTTATATTCATAGCACAATTGCGTTATAACATTTTGTTGGATACGGATTAGAGAGAAATGATTGTATGCTTTTTTCTTTTTTAATTCAGTCTTTTAATTCAGTTTATACATCTGTACTTTTCCAATTCGCTTAAATAGATTTTTCCACCCTCAACATATTCTTTTTATAGCCACTGGAGTCCTATATTGTTAGACAAGATAAGCTTTATGACCCCTGGGGTAACATTATCAAAACTGTCCACTGCAAACTGTGAGTGCATTGTCTATCTGTGTCCCAGATGCCAGGGCCAGGACATTCCTTCAACACAACATCCACAAATCCTTGGTCTCCTTGGTCGCTTATTGGAGATACAGCACCATAAATGATTTTTGTCTAAATGATGCACAGTTTTAGCTATTTGCATTTATAGATAAAAGGCTAAATAAGGTTCCCAACTGTTTTCTCTCTATGATTCCTATTGTAAGTGGATAAGTTGACAACCCTGACACGCTTCTATTAATATTCTTAAGAAAACAAGTTCACTGTTTCACTCAAAGAAAGCAATATCACTGTGAAAGAAAAATGTTAGCTGTTAAGCGGTCCATGGCATACTCTGCGTACCACCACCGGGACCTGCACCACCATTTGAGAAACACTCTAGAGAGAAAAGCTTTAGACGCACTGGTGGGGCATGTTCATCGGCACATCTAAAGAGCTATGTTTTTAACCATTCATCTTCGTCATTACAAACCAGCCCTCCCAGAGAGTCTTTCACATTCAGGCCCGGATTGTTGGGAATTTGGCCACTAAAAGGCCACAACAAACAGTGCCTATGGTGCGGCGTGTAGCTGCGGGCAAGGATCGGGGTCTCACCTGTCTCTCACCTGTCTCTCACCTGTCATTGTGTCGACACCATAAAGTGCATGAAAACATACAAGTGTGTGAGTGTTTAAGTGTGGCAGGCTGGACCCACCTTAGGGCAAGAGGTCCCAACTCTACAAAAGGAGTGCCATTCATAAGTCAGAACTATAAATTAGAAGGGCTCACACACTTTGCAGTCCAGGTCCCCCAAAATAACCATGCAACAGGCTCAGAATGAAATTGAGAGTGATAATAATTCCAAGTGTCAAAATGTGCTAAATCTGGTTTATTGTATAGATTTATTCGAATAGTTTATAGTGTTATTGGACTTGATATCACCTAAAATAAAGTATCTTACGTCAAAGTATTGATAAAATGTGACAAAATAAATAAATCATCTTTTCAACCCCCAGCGTAGTGCCCACATTGATTATCAAATGTTATTTAGTACTGTATTATTTAAACATATTATTAAGGTCAATGTGTTACTTTGGAAAATAAATTAAAGTTGTGTGTGCAGTCTTAAGCATTGTTTTTGTCATTGTTGGCCCTGCGACGAGTTGGCCACTATCCAGGGTGTACCCCGCCTAAGGCCCAAAGTCACTGGGATAGGCTCCAGTCACCCGCGACCCGAAAGGGAACAAGCGGTAGAAAATGGATGGATGGATGGATGGATGAAACTACCGACAAATTATACGTTTCTACTACTACAAACAAAGCCACCTTAATAGAACTATGCAAACTATCATTGGTAACATTAACATTTATTTTGTTGACACATATTTAAGCCCTTTAAGCAAACCCCTGTTCCCACACCTACACATTCTCTAAACATAAATCCTTACTATTTATAGAATTGTGAATCTGCTTTGGTCTCTTGCTCCTTGATTTTGGCCTCTGTGCTTAAACGTTTGTCCCCTCTCCCCACAGTGAGGTCATGATAAAGTGTACGCTTCTGATCCAAAGCCTGTTGACACCTTCTAAACATTAACAGCTTACTCATGTCCAAGACTTTTCCCAGCCCCCAGGAGATCTGATTCAAAGGAACACCTGCTCCGGCGGATTAAAATCTGCTCTACAGTTGAGCTGCCAAAAGTGTCAACTCACCCATACATCTCTTATCAGCTCCACGCTCCCCGCTGTTGGCTGGATTAGTTCTATTACTCGGCTCCTTGTTGATCCGGGCTGTGGGAGCTGTGGGAGCTGTGGGAGCTGTGGGAGCTGTGGGAGCTGTGGGAGCTGTGGGAGCTGTGGGAGCTGTGGGAGGTGCAGATTTATTGGGAGCTCAGACTAATATTTACATGGCCGACCAGGACCCCAGAGGTACAACAGAAAAGAAGCAAATATGAATGGACCAAGAAACTTTGACTTTGGGGCCAGATGTTGCGAGGCCTTATAGTGTCGTCATGTTTACCACATTAAAGTGGAAAAGTCAAGTAAGAAACTATTGATGAGTCTCACAGTTCATATTTTTTTAGTAATTTATTGAGAGTTATTTAAAACGGTTGACCAAGTGACCTTTTATTTTATCCCATAATAATATTTACTACAAAGTTACCCTAAATATGTATACATGCCCCTTAGCATTTTTAAAGAAGACTTTGGGGCTTTTACCTTTTATTTAGTTCTTATCTACGATGCCTGTAGGTCATTATATTGTATTTTGGACGTCTCTAATTGCAATATAAATAAATAAATAAATTGAGCTAAAACAACACATTTAAAAAATGAGTTAACTTGCTTCCAGGGTGAAAACCGCTGCTTCGGCCTCTTTACGTCGCCTTTGGAGAGCTGCAGTCCCCGATAAATCTGGGCTTAAATGGCTTTGCAACTCTGCCAAATCTTACATGTCACTATTTAAGAAAATAAAAATTGCTAAACAAAATAAATAACTGCGAGTGGTTTAATGACAAGGGGGAACAAATATAATATGGCTAAAGATAAAGTTGATTTTGCATAATAAGTCTCCCCTAAATATGGCTGCAGTCTCAGTTCAGCGTCAGCCGGTGCACAGCTCATTGTTTTAAACTCTGACTCCTCCTGATCCACAGCTTGTGCAGCCCTCCTCCACCCCAGCACCACCTTTACACAGGATTCTTCAGTCTTTGCTTTTCAGGCCTTTTTATTTTAACCACCACCACTGTACTGTCTAGGCCCCAGAGGAAGAGTCTTATTTTACTTCCTACCGGGGTCAGAGCAACAAACAACACAAATATTTCTCCTTTTGAGTCTGTCCTGGTTAAAGTTTATCTGCTGTTTTCCTGCTGTTTCTTTGATTATTTGTCATTGCAATGCCTGTATCCATGTAACCTGTTTTCTCCATTCACTAGGGCTGTACATTTAGTTTAACTGCCTGGTTAACCTCGGCCACATAATGAAGTGTCCAGTCCATTGGCGTGGCAGTATTTCAGGCCTCACTCAGAGCTGCGTGTTCAACATTTCCTCTTCACGACACCTCAAAGGTGGTGGAGCCTGCTTAACCCGGCACATTGCTCATTCATCTTCTCCCATTTATCAGCCTTAACTCCCATATTTGTTAAGCCTAGCGTCCGTGATGGAGTTGGTGTCGGGGAGCGACTTACTCCAGCACATCCGACAAATTGACTGCTGAGCCGGCAACTTTGTGTGTTTCCACCGGCTCGAAGGTGATTTCTGCGACGCAATTACGAACGCGTTTATCTTGCTCCTTGTGTGGGAATTTAAAGGCGCACCTCATGACTTACAAACAACAGTGACCTGGAAGAATAGTCTGAATTCCAGCAACATACCAGAGAATCAGGGGGACTGACATAACGCACTGGCATACAAGGGCGAGCGAAGCAGAAGTGTGGGAAAAACGAGAGAGAGAGGCGCCGGGTCAAACAGTGTGTAGGCCAAACCTGTGAGAGATCCCAGCTGACACCGGCGCAGATCCCGAGGGTAAGGAAAATGGACCGGTTGCCATCATTTCAAAGGGGTGTATAATGATATTTAAAGCAACTGTGTCCAAACTATGGCTCGGGCACCAAATGGACGCAGGTAGGACTTTTTACGGCAATTTTGTAAGTCCTTTTCAGGCATAAGCTCATTTTTAAAGACACAGAATAAATATTACAAGCTCAAATAAATGTGTGTTGACATGGTTAAACCTGGTTAAACCTGTAGCATCAATCTGAATGGATAGCGCTCCCATTACTTCATAGTGATACACGTGTAGGATTTAACAAATTAAAAAACTAAATCTGCTGCTCCAATAGGCGAGGCCGTCAGCGTGGTCTGGCAGCGCAGCACTTTGGTGTGATATTTATGGTGATGCACCGTAAAGGGCCAGACCGAAATCAGAGCTCCAGTCAGCGGACAAAGTATTAAAAATGATTAATGGGAACTACATAGCAGATAAAAGCACAATAAGTCTTCTTTAAAGACAAGTACAGCACATCCGGGAAATATTCACAGTGCTTCACATTTTGTTAAAGCCTTATTCAAAAAAGGATTGAATTCATTATTTGCCACTAAATTCTATAAACAACATCCCATAATGACAACGTGAAAGAAGATTGTTATCATTTATTAAAAATAAAAACAAAAAGGGCAAAATCGCGTTCACATCCTTTGCTCAATACTTTGTTGTTGTTGTTGTTGTGTTGCTTTTAAAGGCGGTTGGCAGCCAACTGAAAAGGTGCATTTACCACCATCTATTGTTGTACATCTTTAAATAACGTGTTTAAATTTTTTTTTAAAAACCTTGAAGCACCTTTGGTTGAAGCACCTTTGGCACTAATTACAGCCTCAAATTTGTTTTAGTATAATGGTACGAGCTTGCTACACCTATATTTTGCATTGGTTTAGAAAAGAACATAGCTTTAATTTTTGCTCATGTTTAGGCAAAAACAGTATTGCTCGAACCATACAACCATATCTTCCATTGCTTTGGAGGGTTCAGTTTCAGGTGCTAGATTTTAGTGTGAGTAAAACCAGGTAAGTGTGACATCATTGTGAAACAGCGTGACATCATTGTTTTTTGTTGTTGTGTTACGTTTAATTGCGGTTGGCAGCCAACTGAAAGGTGCATTTACCGCCACCTACTGTAGTTTTATGTCTTCAGGATTTACAGGTTTTTTGGCTCACTCCCCCCTGACCTCTGACCTCTATATAAAGAATATGCACCTTTGGACAATTTAAGATGAGATAAAATAACCTTTATTTGTCCCACAATGGGGAAATTCCAAGGTTGCAGCACAGATTAGGTACAGAAACAGATTAGGCACAGAAGTATAATAATACAAACGTTTATTTAAAAAAATCTCTCTTATACTAAAAAATAACACTCTTATTTACAGCTGTTATACAGAAAATAATGCACCAATGCAATGCAATGATTGACATTGTGTCACAGTAGTGCACATGATTATGACAATATTGCACATGATTATAAAGATGAATGACACTAATAGTGTTTGTTGTAGAGTCTGACAGCAGAGTGGACAGAGTGTACTGCAGAGGGTGACACTCATGGTCCAGCATAGATGTGAATCTAGCCAGGACCCTTCTGTCCCCCACCTCCTGCACCGAGTCCAGAGCGCAGCCCAGGACGGAGCTGGACTTCTTGATGACTCTGTCCAGCCTCTTCCTCTCCCTCTCTGTGATGCTGCTGCTCCAGCAGGCCACACCTACAGGAGCTGATGCCACCACAGAGTCGTAGAAGGTCTCCAGGAGTGGCCCTGTCACTCCAAAAGACCTGAGTCTCCTCAGGAGGTAGAGCCGACTCTGGCTCTTCCTGTACAGTGCGTCTGTGTTATGAGTCCGGTCCAGTTTGTGATTCAGATGAACACCCAGGTACTTGTATGAGTCCACTCTCTCAATGTCCCGTCCCTGGATGTTCACTGGTGAGGGGGCAGTGGAGTGGTCAGAGGAAAAAAATTGTTTGGATGTTGGCGTGAAGAAAAAAACTCATGCAGTGTATTGTGGGTACTCAATTCACAAGCTCCAAATCCTGTGTATAAACTGCATATTTGTAAACAAAGAAATAAATCCTATATTTATTGGCACCTACGATGAAGATTTCAGACCCTTTCAGAACTTGCTGCTTTGCAGGGTGTTCAGATACTCATGATCATTACTGTATGTAGTTTGCAACAGGAAAAAATAAAAGGAAAAAAATGTTTTTGGCTTTTAATAAAAAGGGATTGCTAAATGGCGATTTCATGCTTACAGTTTTACAGTTTTGAATAAAGGAAGTCTGTGGGGCTCAACACAACAATCTGGCTTCATGCAATAGCGTAAAATGCCTCAAAGTCCATATTCCCACTGACTTTCCACAATGACAGGTCACATAAAAAAAAATATTATTGACCGATCGCATAAAATGTAAATTAGCTGTACGTGGTATTAGACATAAACTGGTATTTTAAGGGTTAATCATTTATGGTGATGTTTGAAATCAATGCATCAATGGAAATAGGACCCCTTCAGGAAAAAGGTTGTCTTTGAAAAATATTGATATTTGATCATTTTTTGGAGGCTTACAGATGTAAGAAAAAATAAAATAAGTATGAAATGAATAATGTTTACATTATGTGCACATTGTTCTGTCATGTTTTAATTGTACTCAAAAAATATTCAAAAAGAGAAGTCGCTCCTTTTGGTTCATTGCAGCAGCCGTACTCTTCCTTTACTTGACACACAATGTTCCCTTTGCGTATTCTCTGTTTGGGAAAGAAGAATGGGGAAAATGTCTCTGTAGGTGTGCAAAGCTGGAAGAGACATACACCGAAAGATTTTCTGCTGTAATTGCAACAGAAGGCTGTGCCATAAAGCATTTACTCAGGGAGACAAAATACCTTTGCATAGTAATTTTTTTCATATTCAAGGTCCTTTTAATTTTTAAATTGTTTTTGTCTTTATGAACTACCCTGGAACCTTTTAATTTAAAGTTGGTGTAATGGTCCTAATAATTGTGACTGTGCCTGGCCCTCCACTGCTAACAGGGGTGTGAGGAAAAATGTCTAATTAAAGTGTCTATGAATGAAACTAATTAATGCTCTATGTTTTGATGAGGATCTTAAAATGAACTCGTAACAACATCACATTGAGCTGTAAGAGCTTCACCAAACATGATCTTATAGCTCCTGGTCCTGATTTCAGCTCCTCAATCCAGTCTCAAGAGCCATTTGAAATTCTTGCAGCACGTTACCTTCCCACAGACACAGTACAGTAGCCTCAGTCGCTCCGTAAACAGAGGTAAACAGAACAAGAGCTTGGCATCGAACGGAAGAATACAGCTCAGAAAACATTTACACAGAACTGCCACAGAAACCATATCATATCAGTTTGACAATAAAGTGTGTGCGTAACCAAAACATCTGGATTTGCCCCGCCCCGATCCACAGGGACGTGTTTATGTTCCAGCCCTTTGTTTCTTGCAGAGCATCAATCAGTCAAAACACAACACATTTAACTCTTATCAGGACAACTTTGCCTTCGCAGGATACGCACAATGGCGTTTTGGAGGTCTGTGCTTTCGATTTGAACGTAGGGCCGAGTGCTGACATTGTTTGGACGTGTTTCAGGCTTTACTCTCGTGCAGAAAGACGTCGGAGAGCCTGAGCGCGGCGGGTCTGTGCTGGTGTACAGTGTCCATCACGAAGGATTAAGAAAGAGCTCATGTACAAAACACAGTGGAGCCACATTGGCACGTTCGCTGCACATGCACATCCATGAACCATCACGAGACCTATGAGGAAACATCAAGAAACATACCAGGCTTCACGTGTTGTGTTTTGGCCGAGAGTTGCACTGAACTTTTACAGTTTAGAACACAGTAAACACCGGTCTAATGTGTTTATCACACACCGACTGTTTACTCACACCAGACGCCACCAAAAAATACCAAACGTAAGAGGAGATATGGTCTACTATCGCTGTCAAATCAACAATATAAAAACAAGAACCACCAACACATTATTTTGCATTGGTCAGAGCTGATTTTTGTTTATCATTTTAATATCACTCAAAGGGGAATAGATGAACTGTTTGTGTACTTATATGTGGTTGTATCAAACTCTTTTAGCATCCCATTGTGATATATACACTAATTGATTTGTTATTGTCAATCAATCAATCAATCAATCAATTAAACGTTATGTATATAGTGCTTTTTCATTCATTAACCGTAAAACATGACTCACAGTCCATAAAAACAATCCCACAGGCCACACACCCCAGTCACATGCACTCCCCACGCATGCACACGCCCACGAGCTTAAATACATGAGGCTGAGTACAAATGAACCAGTTGAGTAAACGCCATCAGAGGAGCAGAGAGTCGCCCGCATCTACAGGACAAAGGGCCCAGAGGAGAGACGAGGCAAACCTCCACCAAGGGCCCCCGAGACCCAGAGGCCACAGCCGACCACCTCCTCAGAGGAAAACACTGGAAACATAAGTCAATGTTGTATGTTTGCGTTTAAAAGTAGAATTTCAGACAGTGGGACATGACAATAACGAAATATGATGAAGTGTCATTTATTTATTATTTATATGCATTTATTTGATGGTGCATATGAAAATGAAACACATTTGTAAAACTGTCAGAGAAAGTGCTTGTTATCATAATTGTCTCTTGACTGACATGGCAGCATCAAACAGATATTTTATTTAGTGGTAAACTGTAAACATGAAGCCTTGACCCAGTTTTAGACTAGGTTTAATGTGTGAATGTGAAGGTTAAAGTGTATTTTAGAATGGCTAAACAGCTTTAACTTTAAAATGTATATTTTATCGACATATTGTTAGAAGGCTCAATGTAAATGTGGTGATTAAATCCATTTTAACATGTAAATCAAGCTTATTGTGGGCCTGCTTCATCAAATCAATGCAGTTTGCAGCCATTTGATGTATTGTAAAATCCTATAATAATTCTTGGAATGTAACTGGATATTTAGATACAAAATTGCAAAAGTACAAAAGTATTGTTCCGATCCATGTAAAGAGATACTGCCGCTGCTTCCTTCTAAGTTCCCAGTGCGTCGCTCTCAAGACCAGAGCATCACACTCTCTTCATGAGGAGGAAGTGAGTGTCTGAGTCTAGACCAGAGCCACCAGATAAAGTCCACTTCTGGGACTTAAGGGTCACTTCAGCCATCACACTCAATGCCCAATCAAAATATGAGACCGGCTTTAATATGTTGTCCTCTTGTATGAAGTAAGTAAGTGGTCGACTTTGTAGTTGAACAGCAAGTATGAAATGGAAAACAGTTAGAATTAGGGTTAGCTTAGAGCACTTTCATCAGTTCTGTATAACTTTTATGGGTTATGATATTTATATATTTGTTTTTATTTGTATGTGTGATTATTCATTTATAACATGCAATAAAACAAATTAATATTCAATCTTTAAAATAATAATAACAACAATATGTATGTATATTCAAGGCTTAAAAATAAAGACCCAAAAAATGTAAAGATCTTGTGTCCAGAATCATGGGCATGTTCTCACACAATTCTTTTTTATTTAATTTTTCACTTTAAAAATGCTGAATTTGAGTATATTAACAGTTTTAAAATAGTGAAGTGGAGTTCTTCTGTGTCTGCAGGCTGCGAGCGCCGTGACAGAGACAGATGGGGTGTCTGAGAGCCAGAGATAGCCCCACAGGCAAACTCCACTCACTCATTCAGAGAGATAAAGAACAACACCGGCTACACAGGCATCAAACCAGTTGCATAGAAAAATAACCCAACGTGGACAAATAGGAGTGCATAAGAGCGGCGTGCTGAAAAATGCAGATTCATCACAGATTTCAAACAAACAGATTAGAGGAATCTGTTGTGGTCTTGGGATGGACTTACAGGATTTGTCTTGTATACACTGCAGCGTGTTGTGTGAGGTTCAGATGGGAGAGTGAAAGAGCGAACAAGGTGCCAACTTCCAACCTTTCCTCCATTCCTCAAAGCGCTGATTCCAGCTCTTATCCCCTTTCAACTTTAATAACATTTCGTAAAATTGTAAAGCTTTTGTTAATCATAGAATATCATCAAAATTGTACATGTTTTTTTTATATTTGAAAAGTGGCTACATGACATTTTAGAACCCTGGGTATTACTCTTGAGTTGTACTACAGGGATGTGGCTGAAGTTAGGGGTTAGGTGAAAACAGGAATTTTCTGAGCATTCAAGCCTCAGTTGTGGGACAATACAGGATTTTCTCAAACATGCATGAATCAATCAAAATACAACTTGGACACAAATACTGTTGCAGTAGGGTTAAATAAAATAAAATAAATTAAAAAGCACATTTAGCATAATGTGTCTCCTTTAAAACAAAACGACATGTGATCAGACTAAGATAACCACTCTCTTGTCCACTTGTTTGGCGGGGTGACCTCGCTGTCCCGGGACGCCTGTTTGTATTAGTGCAGCAGGGGGCTATTAGGGAGCATCTCTCTTTCTGTGATAAGATCAAGGCATTCCTCCCAGCAGAGCGGTCATTACCCAGCGTCTATAATGTCCCACTATTAAAGCAGAGAGGGCCAGCTGCAGCCGTTTAACTCACATTTATTCTGTTTCTCTCTGGGTCAGTGACACAAAACACACAGAAAGCATCACTATGTTGTTTGATAAACTGTTGCACATGCAGTACGCGGTGTGGGGTTAGGGCCACCAGCAAAGCGCAGGCGGGCAGGACAAAACCCAGGCCAGTGACAGATGTTACAGTAAAGCAGCACATTGGAGTCATGGTGTACACAGAGCCCAGTTACACGGCTCAACATAAACACATTCTGAGTCACATGATCCTGAATCACAGAGCAGACAGAGCCATAAACAGTTCCTTTATTTCACTGTGACTCTGCAGTTATTTTTGTTTTTTATCTGTCTAAAATGCACAAACTGTGTTCTGACACCAAGTAACTTCTGCAATATGTTATAGGTCGTGGTGAATTAGACCTCATCACCTGTTCTTATCGCCACAGAAGCCGGTCATCACTGTGGTCAAACTCATTTTCTTATTTCTTTGTGTTTTAATATGTTTTCTGTTACGACAATCACATTAGGCAAGAGCTGTTACCAGAAACAAGCCAGGAATCATTAGATCGTCCTCTTTCTTCCTCGGATCTGGTCTCTTACACATGTCAATATATTCCAATAGGACTGTATGATCCCAAAAGTAAGGAGGGTAGTTCAAAGTTCAAACTGAATGGGCCTATGTAGTGTTAATGGCATGTAGTAATGTAGACGTTGTAATCCTTCATTGGTCCTGGGGTTTTCCATTGTAGAAAAAGATTCCACTGTAGTCATGTGGACCCTGTTTTTCACCCGAACAATACGTTTCGACTCTCATCCAAGAGATACTCACTGAGAACGACTCTTGGATGAGAGTCGAAACGTCTTGTTTTTCAAAAAACAGGGTCCAGATGACTACAACTGATTTTGTTTCTACAACGACATGCAATATTCCCTTGGGATAAATGCATGGAAAATTTGCATGTAACACCTCTGCATCTCTTAAAACTTGCATGGTCACTTTCAATGAACAGTACCACACTTACATCACAACATACTGGCCAATATGGGGGGCAGCCAAATTGAATATGTTACAATGAAGATTTTCTAAGTTAAGTTATAAGTTTCTATAGAAATTATAAGGTTCAATTCATTTCTGAATTAGGTTTAGATATTTTTTTAATTAGATTTGGTAAATATTTGAGAAATACTAGCTCTCACCTCCATCTGGGACTATGACACCATCACACTCTACAATCTGAGGACAACAATTCATAATTTTCAGAGGAATATGATGATGTCTCTTTTGATTATATTGTACTTTCGTATAATAAATATCTACACACAGATGTTGAACCTGACCCTTTGTACTAGTGACTAGAACTCGCTGTATTACAACAGAAATCTCAATGTGTTCTTTTCAGCTGCCCTGACATTATTGGCCAATAGAACGTTGCAGTGTCTGAAACCGCAACACTGGCCTGTTTTAGATCTCTGCCGCCATCTGCTGGTCATATGCAAAACACTCAGCTTGGCATATTATGTTTATAGAGGTTTGAACTTTGAATCCCGCCCGTTCTTTATTTGTATGACTAATTATTAATTACCTTAGCAATATGAATCACATGGCCAGTAGACACGTTCAAACCACCTGTCACTTGAAGAACTCAACATTTATCCATTTACACTGGAAGTTGTGTGCTGTTTTCAGGCGCCAGAACTATATTTAGTCAGTATATTTTTTTCTGCCAGCTTTATTTCATCATACTTTATATTTCACTATTACAGTTTTTCACAGTTGCTAACACCCAAAAAGCAAACATTTGGCACAATTTGCACAACCTTCACTTCATGTACCAATCGCTCGCCCCAAGTTGACACATCACACTCCCTTATCTGCATTAGACTCTGACTTTCCTTCTTTACACTCTGATGTCATTTATAAATCACCTTCTGTCAAAACACTACACACAATTTTGGGTTGTTGCACACAGTTCTCAAGTAAAACACACAAATATTCAAAACTCTACACACAATGTTCAGTCATTTTTTTGTGAGGGGGGACGGTTTACTGTACTGT
This sequence comes from Eucyclogobius newberryi, assembly GCF_026437365.1. Lineage (NCBI taxonomy): Eukaryota > Metazoa > Chordata > Actinopteri > Gobiiformes > Gobiidae > Eucyclogobius > Eucyclogobius newberryi. Next base: position 29,872,658 of record NW_027315801.1, on the reverse strand, counting down.
ACTGTACTGTTCTGTGTGTGCTGAAATTACTGTAAACTTTTTGTGGTTGCATATTTGTGTGCTGTTTATGTTTGACTACAAAAGTTTAGAAAAGTAGACCTACAGACATTTTACAAAAGGAGAAATGGCACATGTTCTGTTTCTATAATTGTGTTTTCAGCTTTGCACCTAAGTGTGCTGTAAATGCTTGGTAGTGTGCAGACAAATGCTTAGTTGTGTGTACTCAATGAATTGTATGTGTGTGTCATTTGAAAAAAATGGCTGTGTGAACCAAGTGAAAACACGAGTTCCATTTTGTGAACAGGTCAGAGATTTGATGGCAAAGAGTCATCTTGCAAAGGGAGTGTCAGGTTTTGCATTTTGTGTGTGAGGTTTTCAGATCTGTGTGTTCAGTTTGAAAAAAGCCGTTATTGTTTTGAGAAACGGGTGTTAACAATTGTGAAAAACTGTAAGTTCCGTCCATGGTTCCGTCACACACGCTGTTATTATTGTCTATATTTACGTCCGGTAGGGGGCAGTAAAGCGTCTGAACCTGTCGCAATCACAGTCTGACTCCGCAGAAGAAAAGAAGAAGCGCATTCGGCGCCGGAGCAATAATATAATACCAGCTTTATTATTCAGTAAAATAAACCATTTAATAGTGTCGATTTGTCTGGCTTCGCTGTGGAAATGCCCAATGGTCCATCTCAGTTTATCCCGTGAGGTAAAACGTCTTTAAATCGCATCTAACACCGGTGTTTGCAAAACTCTTTCACCTCAATATGCGTTTACAGTGGTTAAATTTGAAAGAAGGATCTGTTCTTGTGAAATGGTTTGTAATCGCGTTTAATGGGCTGTGTTTTGTTGTTGTTGTTCTTTTGACTGCATGTGATGTGATGTGGGATTTGTTGTGCATCTCTTCACAGTGATGGACCCCAACCAAGAAATGTCCCTTGGCCCCTCAGAAGATGGCATCTCATGGGTCTCAGTTTGTCCCAGAGGTCTTTGGAGAGTCCAGCAGAAACAAATCCACAAGAACACTTCCAGTAACGACGCAGGTATAATATAACACAATATTACAAACGTTTTGAAGTTTAGGGACAAATGCTGAGGTGCTACGATTATTACAGAGAATATTCTTGATTGTTTTACTCAGTTAAATCAAGATGATGCTAAAGTTAAGCCACGTGAAAGCATCCTGAGTCTATTTACGGTCAAAAGACTCAAAATGCACCTATTTCCTATGTTATTTTCATGTAATTACTGCTCTGTCTGAGTCCTTGAACCTTTTGGAGACTGTGGATAAACCAGTTGAAGATAATTCGATGACTAAATGAGTTGACGACCATCTCAATACGCGTTTCTTCCTACAAATGTTTCTTCCTGCCATATTTAGGAGCGCATCAGTGTCCCCGACTGGGTTCAGTGTGTCAGGTGCGAGTCCAGCTCCAAACCGAGACCCGTGCTGACCAGTGCGTGGAGGAGGGGAGGCGTCCTTGCTCTGTGGAGGGCCCCGCCTTCACACGGAGCCTGAGCGCCGTGCTGCAGGTCCCGCTCGGTGAATGGACCGCGGTGAGGGTGGGAGAGGCTCAGTGCGACGTCACCGAGGCGTGTTTGGAGCGCATGAGCCGCGGAGATAAATGGGAGGTAAATCAAAGTGACGAATATTCATGTGGATGTATTCGTACTGTAATCTTCCGAGACGTACTTATACTTCTATACTACCGAGAAACAATTCTAAATGGCGAATCATTTCAATTCTAACGATGTATTGCCTTGTTATTCGCTTTGGTATCAAAATATTTAGCCTGTATAGTTTTTGATGTTTTTAAATGACACTATCCAGCATTTCTACTGTATTTATTCATTCATTGTATTTTCTTTCTCAGATACTGCTCTCGCCACTGGACACTTCTTCAGAGTTGAATGCAGATGCAGACCAGCCTTTTAGCGCCACTGTGGAGCTTGGAACATTTACACCAGGCAAAGAATCCTGGGAATTATCTTCTGAGGAGAAAATGGACTGGGTGAAAGCGCTCAAGAGCAGAGGCACAGTTTGGTTCAGGAGTGGAGACGTGTGGGGCGCTGCGGACTGCTACAGCCGAGCCTTAAAACTACTCATAACTCTCTACGGACGGGTCAAGGCGGCAGAAACACTGGGGCAATTATCCGAGGGGATTCAGTCTCCATCAGAAAGTCTTATTCCTTCTGTCAGAGAGTACAATAGTGTCAAAGCCGAGCTGCATTCAAACCTGTCTTTATGTCAGCTCAAGCTAAAGGAGCCAGAGCGCGCCAAGGCCAGTGCGTCCAAAGCCACAGGACTGGATCCTGGTGGGGCTAAGGCCTGGTACAGACTGGGACAAGCCTGTCAAATGCTCAATGAACTTGAAGAGGCAAAAAGGGCATTTCAGAAACTACTAGAGGTACAGCCTGACTCATCTGCTGCGGCCAAGGCTCTCAAAGACGTGACTATGAAAGAGAAAGAGACCAATAAACAGCTGGCACACAGACTCAGTAAGATGTTCAGCTGAAACCTAGTTGAGGCGTTTTTCCCACCTGCTCTACTCAGCTCTACTCAGCTCTACTCAGCTCTACTCAGCTCTACTCAGCTCTACTCAGCTCTACTCAGCTCTACTCAGCTCTACTCGCCTCTACTCGGCCCTACTCAGCTCTACTCAGCTCTACTCAGCTCTACTCGGCCCTACACGGCCCTACTCGGGAGTATAATACTCGACGTATTTCACGCAGATAAATAAAGAAAATACATTTCAAATTATGTTTGTGTCTGGTGTGAATGAATTGATACGCATGCAAAATAACTCGTCCCAGTAAAGCACGTATATTTTAGATTTTTCAAAATAGCAACCCTTTACTTTAAACACTGCAGGGCACATCACACATGAAGCTCATCGAGGCGTTGATCAAATGTATTAAATTATGTAGCAAAAAAAAACATGTCAAATAACTCAATATGTTTAATGCTTTAACATTTATGCTTCAGATTCTTCAAGCTCAATGTAGAAAGTAGTAAAGAAAAGTTGTGCCCAAACGTTTGACTGGTGTTGTTGTGTTTTAATGGTGGTTGGCAGCCAACTGAAAATGTGCATTTACTGCCACCCACTGTAGTTGTACGTCTTCTGTACTTGTACATCTTCTGTACTGGTACATCTTCTGTACTGGTACATCTTCAAAGTATGTGTTTGATGCTATACTGTAAAATATATATATATTCTGTAAAAAAAAAAAAAAAAAGAGAGAAAGAAAAACATGCATTAAATTCCTTTCCACTTTGATCCCATAGGTCTTATTTCTCTCCTTCTCTCGCTTTATCTCTTAAGTCTTAAGTCTACATCTACAGTAGGACACGTAATGTTACACTTTTTTTTTGTTCTCTCTTTTTCTCTTTCTCTATCTCCTTCTCTTTCTCTCCCCCTTTTTTTACGGTATAGCTAGAACATGCTTACTCATGCTTACAATACGTACAACTAAAGTAAGTGGCATTAAATGCACAACAACAATTACAAAAACATGATAATAAAGTCTAAAGAATAAAGTAGATGGTGGTAAATGCACCTTTGGAGTTGGCTGCCAGCCGCCGTTAAAATCAACAACAATAACAACAACAACAACAGCAACAACCTCTGGAAGTGTAACGAATTCTGGCACTTTAAAATATAGGAAAAATTGCAATATAATATAATAATAACTAGTACTACTATTTCACCACTCTAAAAGATTGGAAAAATTGCAACTTGACAAATCCCGAAAAACTACAAGACCGATGAATAGCAAAAGCCACAGCGCCAGAGACCAGAATGACCCATGAAGCGGTTTCTATAACAACATCTTCAGAAACTAAAAGTGACAGATAAAATGTGTCACTTCAAAAGGGCAGTCTAGAAATCTACATGTCTCTATTGTCCACAACAGGGCGCCATGTTCCTCTGTGACACGCGACCCTTGAGCAAAATGCCGAAACCCGGGATCGAACCAGGGACCTTTAGATCTTCAGTCTAACGCTCTCCCAACTGAGCTATTTCGGCCATGACGAACATCGTAGACAAAAGAGATAATATACCTCAACATATGCTCTTTTCCACTGAATATTGAGATTTACAGCCCGCGGTGACCATTGAAATGTAAATATCCATAAATAACTGACCCATCACGTGGTGACCTGACCTGGACCTGGAAACTAGAGATTATACACAATAAGAACTTTGTATTAAATATTGTTTCTTGGGGAGGTGCTGTTTACAGGAAGATGGTAATGCTAATAATGCTAATAAAGTTATGATAGCCATTTCACATTGCTGATGGAATAGATGCTAAAGAGTGATCAAACTGAATTTATCATTTAAAACAAATCTATTCAATGGTGTCTTAAGAGTGTTAAAAAAAACTCAATATTCCCTAATAACTCTTTCTGTCAGTTTAAATTGAAATGGTCTCGATTATGGGTTTTCTTTAGATTTTAAAATACAGTGAATCTTCAAAAACAAAGCATGTCAGCGCTTTTAAATGTAGATTTTGTTGTCTTTACTTTAATCTAAATTGTGTATGCTGTGTTTACCAGAGCTGTGATGTTAACAGATTTGAACCATCCAAAAATACACTTTTAACATTTTATTAGAAGCAAATGCACGTTAACAACTTATAGACATGGGTTTATTACACATTCGCACATTTATAACTTTGCATGTACTCCCTGATTATTTGTCTTGGTTCATCTTTTATTTATTTTTGGATTTTTTATCTGTTAAAGTTTGAGCATTTGACAACTGTTTCCATGAATCCACAATGAGTGACAGCGGTATGACGATCCACAGAGCGTTCATGAAGACAAAGTAGAACCAGAAGTAAACAGGATGCCCCGGCTCACTGTGAGCAAATCCATCTCTGTGCTCAGTGAAGAAGTACAACACGTCTCCGTACAGCTGGCCTACAGTCAAACACAACAGAAGAAGACATAGCAGTTTACGTGGTTGAAATGGAAAGTACTGATTGGATTCATCTCTCTTCTTACCTAAGGAAATGATGAGTTGCAATACAAATCTGTAAGGTTTGTTGGTTAAAAAGGCGTACACGGCCCAAAAGCTGCAGGGTCCCCAGAACAAAGCAGTCACAGTCTCCATACACACAGTGAAGTTATCTGCTCTGATTAAACACATCATAGACAATAAATCAATTACATTCATTATGTTGTATTTCGTCTGGGGGGGGAACAAATACTTACATGACGTAACGACTATCACCTTTGGAGTACTCTTTCCCTAAGAAAAAAGACAAATATAAACTATGTATGTGAACAATGAAAGCACATTTATATAAGAGTATAAATATGTAAATATATAAATACTCACATAACTGGGACAGGAAGCTTTGATCCCCAGGAATGACATCATAATACAATGAAAACCATCCTTCAATCACTCCGTGGATAAAGCCACAAACAGCAAACCAGCAGACAGCCAAACGCCTCCAAGTCCCCAACTTTCCACCAGATCCTTTCTGACCACTCACTATCCAAGTGACCAGTAAAAACAAACCAGAAAGAGAAAACAAAAAGGCCAAGATTTCTGACATAGATCGATCATTGGCAACATAGGTGGGAATCCGAAGATCCCGAGGCCAGTAAGGATGTGGAGCTGCAGGTGAAGCATCCATTTCCTGGTTGAAATAAAGTCATCATAATAAGTAATCATAATAAGAATGTTATAGTCATTTGTTGACTAATTGTGAATAAATAGCTCCTGACAGATGGTAATGCATTTTGGATGCTACATTTACAGGGCTACAGACAAGAGATACACAGTCAATAGTATCAGAGTAAATCAAGTAAATCAGATAAGATCAGTAGAGTCAAAGTCACTGTGTGTATTCTTACCGGCATTATACACGAGGAAGAGAGAAAAGTTGAATGAAAAGTCTAAAACGAAGTACCAGGTAAATGTACATGACAGAGTCCACAGAGGCGGACTCACTCATGTCGTAAGGACCAATAGTAGCGCAGCGTAAGCGTGAGCTCACGAGACACGTGATGACCCGGTGCGCTGATTGGCTCACCAACTCGGAACACGAGCGTTTCCACCAATGGAACGTTTTAGCAGCAAAACAACGCGTGTAAGTCTCTAACTTCTCCTTCAAACTCCTGTGTAATTAGTGCTGCCCGCGCAGGAGTTAATTAAAAGTAACAGACAACACTTTGTTGTTGTGGAGCAGCTGTACCGAGAAAGACTGTGGTTTATTCAATAGTAACAATCTAATATACTTTGACATATCTGGGTTGATACGCTTAACAATCAACTAAAACAGTTCGGCAACAAATGCCACAAAAGAATCTCCCTCGCCGTGTTAGGGTGTGGACCCTGCCGTGACCCGGATTCGAACCGGGGTTGCTGCGGCCACAACGCAGAGTACTAACCACTATACGATCACGGCAAGCTACTGGGAGACATGTGCAGGGGCTCAGCCTGATGGTTTATAAAGCAGGGGCAGGTGTGAGCGCGTTTATGGGGGTTTATCCACTAAAGTACTGTAGGTTTCATTCATATTACAACACGTGGACACAGAGAACTCGAGATTGTGTTGTCCCATCTCATTACATTTTCAGTTGGTCTAATGTTGAACAAATGTAAGATGTTAATAAATAAATAGTATTACTAAACATGGTTAAGCCTGCGACGAGCTGGCCCCTGCCCAGGCTGGCCCCCGCCTAGAGCCCGAAGTCACTGAGGTAGGCTCCAGTCACCTGCGATTTAAAGAACATTGTTTTTTACTATTTTGTGTATTGCTTTTCTCTGCACGTTCAGAACGTTGGGACACAAGCTGCTGCAAACATGGCGGGTACAGTACAGCTAACACTGGTCGTTTCTCATAGATCCTGGATGTCTGGATCATCAAACCAAACGTGTGTAAATCTAGTCATATTGAAATCACCAGTGAATTTACCTTTTAGACATGTCATGGCAAAGTACAATATAATCAACAGGGGATTCTGTATCCAGCGTCATCTGAGGTTTTGACAAATCTGAAAACAACCAAGAGACTGTATTTTACTTAGAATGAACATATCATGCCGTTTTTGTATAAAGTGTTCACTGTTTGTTGTCTGTGTTGCACCGAATCACCAGGACAAGTTCCTATGTCTGTGAAACCCCTTTGATTCTGATATTGAAGCCGAATATTGAAATCGCAAAGTGTTCTCAGTTTGAGCATCGGTCCCATATGGTCTAGCGGTTAGGATTCCTGGTTTTCACCCAGGCGGCCCGGGTTCGACTCCCGGTATGGGAACTACCTTTTTCCTCCTCTCGAGTCTGAATTGTTGGGCGAAGGCGACATAATGAGGAAACTTAAAAAGATGCTAAATTCCCTCTCAAAATATTAAAGCATCCGCGCTACAACTATAACTCTGTTGCAAACATGATGGAGCTGTCTTTGTTTGTACTTTTTATTAAATTCTTTGGGCAGCGAACTGAAAGGTGCATTGATCGCCACCTACTGTAGTTGACATCTTCAAAGTATGTGTTTTACATATGGATCTATAATATTATTGGTTTTACGACATGATTTTACGCGGTACCGTTAAAAAGGAGGAAGAGAGCCGTCTATGTATCACGTGATGCGGATGTCACGTGACGATATCCGGAAGTTCCTGAAGAAAATTACAAATACGGCTCTATTGTAAAGCATATCTCGTTTTTCCCCGTGTAACTGCTCAGATTTATATATATATATATATATTTATTTTAAGCCGAGATGGGTCCACCAGAAGTTGAACAATCTTCTTGTGAACTGGACCAGAAGCTGCTCAGTTTTATGGATCAACTCGAGCTCCTCGAAGAGAAACGAGCGTCCCTTAATGCGATGATAGAGCAGGTGAGACATGAACATAACACGGTCCTTTAGTACATTAAATGAATAATGTTTTCTTTCCATAGGGATGGTTTTCTATGTCCAAGGCACGATATTCAATGGGAAACAAACAAGTGTCATCACTGCAGTATGCAAATGAAATAGAACCACGTATCCGTGTCCATACCCAGTTAGTACATTTATGCGTTTTATTGGCTGGAATTTGTGATTGAGTTGCTACAGACTATTGCTCAAAAAAAAAAAAAAAATCAAATTTGTATTACAGACCACTAGAGAACGGTGGTATGAAGTTCTCCACCCACAAGACCACTCTAAAGTCAAATGAGCCAAAGCCTGTGGAAGATGTTGGGCCACAAGAGACAGGTTTGTTTTACTTCTTTATTCAAATTCAAACCGTATACCTTATATTCTATAATTGTGTGTTTGTTTTTTTTGTCCACAGCTGTTCGAAGAAGAAATAAAAATATACAGAATACCGAGTGTGAAGAGAGTGAAAAAACAATTCCTAGTCAATCATGTGAAAGTCAAAAGATGAGAAAATGTGACAAAAATCTCCAGCAAGACCCAATAAATTGGTTTGGTATTTTGGTGCCACAGACTCTCAAACAAGCACAGTCATCCTTTAAACAAGGTAGGATTTTGTTGATGTCGGCTAATACTAATGCAATAAATAATAATAATAATAATGTTTTTTCCTAATATTCTTTCTCTTTTTGCTTATTGTTCAGTTATTGAGTTGTCAGTGGATATTGCCAGTCTTCAAACTGCTATTGTGAACTCCAGACGTGAACTGTGGAGTCACATGGAAACACTTCAAATCCAAGAGACTGAATCATCAGCAGTGGACCAATAATAAAATATCTGTGATGGTATTTTTAGTTCTGGCAATTTAAATAAAGATGATATAAAGTCAGTCTGTTTTTGTGTTTTCCCGCACCATCTTTTTAAGAAAATCTATCCCTTTTGCAGTTTACGGTTTGACTAAGAGTGTGATGTGTCTTCAATTCAGGGTCATTCATTATTTACCTTTATGAATGAAGTCGCATGTGCCCTCTTACACGCCTGTAGACCTGTAGACCCTTTTACACGCCTGTAGACCCTTTTACACCCCTGTACCCTTTTACACACTTGTAGACCCTTTTACACCCCTGTACCCTTTTACACACTTGTAGACCCTTTTACACCCCTTTACCCTTTTACACACATGTAGACCCTTTTACACGCTTGTACCCTTTTACACACATGTAGACCCTTTTACACGCCTGTACCCTTTTATACACATGTAGACCCTTTTACACCCCTATACCCTTTTACACACATGTAGACCCTTTTACACGCCTGTACCCTTTTACACACATGTAGACCCTTTTACACCCCTGTACCCTTTTACACACTTGTAGACCCTTTTACACCCCTGTACCCTTTTACACACATGTAGACCCTTTTACACCCCTGTACCCTTTTACACACATGTAGACCCTTTTACACGCCTGTACCCTTTTACACACATGTAGACCCTTTTACACGCCTGTAGACTCGTACCTGACTGGAGTGGGTGATGGGGACACATTTACCCATCAAACGCATGGTCATTCTGTTGATAGGCCGAGTGAAACGAGCAATAAGATCTGTAAACTTGTCATGGCAGACAACAGGGTGGAGACATAACGGCCGCCCTCAAACATCGGAAATAAAACGCCGTCCAGACTCCCCTTCCTCTCGGTCCACACTCCCTATCCAGACTCCCCCTCCTCTCGATCCAGACTCCCCCTCCTTTCGACCCAGACTCCCGATCCAGACTTCCCCTCCTTTTGATCCAGTCTCCCCCTCCTCTCGATCGACACTCCCTCTCCTCTCGATCCCCACTCCCCCTCCTCTCGATCCACACTCCCCCTCCTCTCGACCCAGACTCCCGATCTAGACTCCCCCTCCTTTCGATCCAGTCTCCCCCTCCTCTCGATCCAGTCTCCCCCTCCTCTCGATCCAGTCTCCCCCTCCTCTCGATCCACACTCCCCCTCCTCTCGACCCAGACTCCCGATCCAGTCTCCCCCTCCTCTCGATCCACACTCGGCCTCCTCCCCCTCCTCTCGAGCCACACTCCCCCTCCTCCCCCTCCTCTCGTCTGGGACGAGCCCTTCACATGATCCGCCGGACGCACGCATGACCGCACGCACGGATGGGCGCGCGGCAGCAGCGGATGCACTAAAAGCTCATCATCACCTGTGCCGGACGCAGTGAGCTGTCGGACGCGGGACAGAGCGGGCGGTTACATTCGTCCCGCGTTGTCTTACGTCTGCGCCCGTCTGTGATGCCGAGCGAGGTAAACAGTCTGGCCCGCGCTCAGGACCGCACGCCTCGCATTTTCCCCGGCCGCAACTTGATTTGACTTCTTGAACTGAGGAACTGCCGACTCCAATGGCGTCGGCCACGAAGGTCTCTATTTTGGATTACTTTAACATTGTCTTCGAAGGAGAGAATGGGAAAATCGAGTCGAACTGCAAATACTGTGGCACACGGATCCAAGCCAAGCGAAGCGTCACGTCCAACTTCGTAACGCACCTAAAGGTATTTCCATCTCCAGCTCAACTCAACTGTTTGAAACGGCGTGATCACAATATGTCCCTGGCAGAAACAATTGCACGGCCACAGCCTCCCAAAAGAGACAAACCCTGTCGTCTGCAGCCGCCGGCGCGCTAATCCTCTCGCTTTGTTGTTCCATCAAGATGCGGCGGCCTTATTCTTGCCTTATTCTCATCACTCATTCTCTGTCTGTCTCTTGCAGCGGAAGCACCCGGCCATGTACGATGAGTTTGTGAAACGGAAAGACATGAAACGAGAGGGCTACTCCTCCAGCTCGATGCACACGTTCCCCGCAAACGTGGGCAATGTCCGCTACAGCGTCCCCCTCATCCCGGGAGCCGCGGCGGGAGGAGCGGCCGGTGGAGGCATGGGCAGCCCGAGCTCCGTGGCGGCCGTGGCGGTGGGCGCCAGCTCCGGTGGAAGGGTGACTAAATTTGACAAGCACGATCCGCGTCAGGTGTGTCCTAAAGTCCGAGCATCACGTGTGTCTCTGGCTGTAAAATAGATGGTTATTCACACCACAGTCGTGACGTTGTAATAACCGCTTGGTCAAACACAGGTGCTCATTTCAGAGGCTGTGGCCAAGATGATCGTGCAAGATCTACAGCCGGTGTCCATGGTCGGGAAAGAAGGGTTTCGGGCGCTGCTGCAGCTGCTGGAGCCGCGGTACACCCCGGACTCGCAGCATTACATCCAAAACCAGCTCCTGCCAGCTTATGCCTACCAGGCGCAGCTGGCCACGAGGCAGGCGCTGACCTCAGCACACACCCTGAGTCTCAGCCTGGACATCTGCAGGGACAAGGCGCCGAGTGCATCAGGGTAAGAAGGTCCATGATTCCGAAAGACCGTCCATCATGTTGACCGTAAAGCTGGAATGGTTCTGTTTTCACCCTCAATAAACAAGTGCATCAAGCGCATTATTCACATAGCAACATTCCTGCTTTATGGGTAGCAAAATACGCTTGTTTCTTTTTCTGCACATTGGTTTGTCTCTGCTCTCTCTTGCCAGGTATTTGGGGATCACCTGCCATTTCCTCACATGTGACTGGCAGATGCGCTCGGCTCTTTTGGCTTGCCTCCTTCTGACTGACATTAGTTCATGTAGTCAAATCCACTCTGACTTTGAAGACGTTTGCTTCTCCCACAATGTTGCGGGAAGAGCTTTCCGAGTTGTTTCTGACACGTTCCCGTCGTCAGTGAAACCGTGTTGTTTACCAGGCTTCCTAATATCACCCCTGCAGGGTAACAGTAAGGGGGAAGAAGGAGAAGTGACACACAATACACATAATGGAGACGACAGCGTGCCAAATGGCCACAGTGAGGAGTTTGAGTGGGAAGAGTCCCTGGAGCAGGGGCTTGGTGTGTGTCGCGTGGACTGCTTCTCTCGCTCCCTGGAAAGATGTGTCAAGGAGGGTCTGCGCTCCTGCCCACCACTATCGGCCATTCTGAGGAAGGCATCCTCTTTCTATCACTACATCACCTCTGCAGTGCCAGCAGAGAAGCTCAGTCACGTTTTTGATACAACAGGACTTACTTCAGGCAGTACTGCACTCAACGACTGGGCTGTGCAACTCAAAGTGAGTTTCACACAAATAACTGCTATTTCATCCTACGCATTAGACATTTGTCATTTGTAGATAGAAAATAGAAGGCAATCTAATTATTCACTCACCTGTTGGAGTCATGAGCAGTGGGTAACGGCCTTATTTTAATGCAAGTACATTTTGTGTATTTGTGGAGTTTAATGTTATTTTTTACTGTCAGTAACATGGTTTAATGTCACATTTAGTCTGAGTTAAGTCTGATACTAAAGTCAAGGCATTCTACATGACTTTTATTTTGTTACAGTATGAAAGTGAGAATAATATATTATATAATATATAAGGTAAATAAGGCGGCTGAATGCATTCATTAAATGTTATGTTTGTGGTTGTAATTTAGGTGCTGCACCGGCTCCTAGACTCTGTGGATTTCCTAGAGGAGTTGAGTGGTCCCAGTGAGCTGTCTTTAGGGACTTCAGAGCGGGTGATCTTACGAGAGCTCACAGATGTCCTGGAACCTTTCACTGAAGCTTGGGACATGGTGCACGGGGCAAGGCAGCCTGACCCTCTGACGGATCGACATGTGCCTATTAGTTTGGCAATGCCATGTGTTTTAGGCCTTTGTAAGCACCTTTCTGAAACCTCTGCTGTCCATTGTCCTGCTCTCCTGGTCGGTCTGAGGCAGGCAGTGGACCGGCTACTGGCTCCTCTTCTCCAAGACCCCCTCTACATTACTGCCACCACCCTGGACCCTCAGTTCAAACTCTCGTGGAGTAACAACCCAGACTGGCACAAACAGGTTGTCTTAGAGGAATTAAACAAACACTCAAACTCTCCTAACTCCACAGATTCCACCACAGAACTCCAGGCAGACTACCCTTCTCCTCCTGCCCCAGCCCTGTCTCCGGTCTCCCCTCTGTCCCGTCCGTGCAAGCTCTTCTCTTTTATAAAGCAGAGACCAATGACTCAAGCAAAAAGCCTTGAGCAGGAACTGGCAGTCTATCTCCGAGAGGAGCCCACAGATGAGGAGGCTTTGCATTACTGGAGACGTAAAGCTATTGACTTCCCTCAACTGGCTCAGATGGCTAAAAGAGTGTTCACAATCCCGGCCTGTGGCACAGTGGTGGAGAGTATATTCACTACAGCTGAATGCTTTCAGAGAAGCTGTGATTTACCAAAGAACCTGGAAACTCTAATCTACCTCAAAGCTAACTACAGGCTATTATGGACTTAAGTAAATGCATTTAAAAAGCATCTTATCTGAAATGCAGACGGCTTTATTCCTGTTAGTTTTTTGCCAAGTCTATTTATTACTCATTATTTGCTATTTTGAAAACTTGAGGGCTGTTCCATAATGCATTCTGAGCTTACAGTCAAGTAATATATATTACACATTAAAATGTGTCAGGTCATGTTGCTCCTGACCACACTTTACATCAAGGGCTGTAAGTCTGTAGTCGTTTAGTTCGTCCATGGTGGGTTTTTTATTATTTAACTAGGATTATAAGGATTCAGGAGTGATTTTTTTGTTTATTTTGCCTTCGTACATGTGGACATCTAGTCTATCAGTACTTTTCTTTACAAATAACTATTTATGCATGAAATGCTGTGTGCTCGTGGTCTTGTGGGGCAGATATTTGGTCAAATCATAGTGATTCTTAATTGTTTTGAGAGCTATTGCCAGCTCCACGCCACGTAGTGCAGTATTTCAATTACAAGTAGGATTCAAGGATCAATTACTAAAAGTGTGTGATTGAAATTACAACTGATTACACATGTACATGTTTCCTAAAGATTTTACCTTTCCACATGTAGCGTATGTTCGTTCTCTGTTATTAGCCGTGCTGCTATACCACCTACTCTCTAAGCAATCGTGATTTCAATTAGGATTTAAATGACAATTTATTTATTTTCCCCAAAATTGTGCAGCCACATCCCCTTTTAGTCAACATCTTTAGTCGGACAAGAAATTCTTTATTCAATTACAGGCCTACAAAGTGATCTAAATGCAATAGTTTTATGTTTTATTTGAAGCATTATGGAAAAGCCCTCTGGCTTAGTGGTGTCCCAATTACATGCAATGATATTACCATGATATAACCAAGGAGCTGCAGGTGGCCAATGTTATGGCCAAATTGACAATAATATTTGACTGAGTCTGAATTAGCGGAGCACCACCCCCATGTGCTGTCCTTCACTACAATAATGATAATGCAAACTGTAGCATCATTGTTTTTACTTTACTGATAAATGACTGCAAACAGTTTGTCTCTGTTTCATATTACTTGCCTGTCAGTGCAACACAGCCTCAGACAAAACACATTTTGTTATTGCTATACTATCTGTGTGTTCCATTGGTATTAACCTTAATAAAAAGGCAAAGGTGCAGGTTTCAGACCTTTGTGCAAGGCTTGGTCAGGACTACTGTAGCTGGAGGGTTTTTACCTATGGTGCATGTTTGTGTTTATGGAGGAGGAAGCACACAGGGACTTGCAGCAGCACAATAACCCAAGTTTATTATATTACCCACACTAGGCACACGGCCCCCATAATGTGGGTTTAAAAGTCTTGAGGGCTAATGCTTTATATTTTGAATGGATCGCGTTTGGATTTTCTTACTTAGTGCTTCAACAAGAAAAATCTCTACATTTCTTTGATTAAGTAGTTTTTTAGACATAGGGTTTCATAACGCATGGAAAAAAAACAGATTGCATTTAATCTACAACGTTTCGATTCCATTTCTTAGGGTCTTATTATATTGCCTCAACTAAAATGTATGTAATAAAATGGAAGAATGCTGTGCCAGTCTGTAAAGCGGTTTTCCCAATTTACAATTCTAAATACCAGCTGCTCTCACTGACTACACCTATCTCTCCCAATTCACAACATAACAACTGGAAAATGAAATAAATGATGCTCCAAAGCTTCCAGACTATTCATAATTAGCTTGTAGTGACAACTGCTATATTTCTAATCCCATCTCTGTAGTGATTTCTATCCACACAGCCAGTTATTAATACATGTTTTGATATCATCTTTCTAAAATCACTTTAAAACATCAGAGTGGCGCGCTAAGACACATTTTTATGGCATAATCATCATCATCATGTGTTAATTTGTCAGTGCATTTGCTTGTCAGTCAGTGTCTTTCCTTGCTTTTCTTCTGAGCGTATATTGTTTATCTGGTGCAGCCTTGACTGTCTCTCTCTTTCCTCTCTGTGACAGCTCATCCATTTGAGTTAGCGGATCCGGCCGGGACACACTGCTATATTGGTAATTGCGTCTGAAATGAATTACGTGGCAGACTGAGGGAGGAGAGCAAATAGTAATTGAACTCGCCTCCCTGTCTCTCCCCTGTGCCTCTGGTTATTGCAGCTGCAGTGCACGGAGCCATTTTCAGACTCGCACAGTCGCCAAAACGCACTCTAATAATGAAAGCATTTTGTTCCTATAATGGCCACAAGAGTCAAACATGTGGTGGTATTGATTTACAATGTCATCAGAATGTTCAAAATGCTGAAATGGAGGAGAACGGGAGGCAAAATGAATCAAACCTTTCCAAAGATGAACCTTTATAACAAAAAATACGAAACGCTTTTGAATTCCCTGGGTAGAAATGTCAGTCAGTTTGCTTTTCTATCACTAAAGATGGAAAAAATGTATGTTTAATCTTGAAAATTATATTTGAGCTTTATAAAAGTATAATTTATGGTTATACGTATGCACATAATATGTAGATAAAATGACTCGATAGCTCGAAATGTCCAGGAAAACCTAAGAAGTGTGTGTTTGAATGCAAAATACAATAGTAACTGTCTTTAAACCGGGCTCTGACATCACCTACATGTATCAGAGTGGTTTTCATTTGCCAAAACCACCTTGATTCGTCTTATTCTGTGATATTCTGAGGCCATTCCCAGTTTTTCCATTGACTTAACTATTACCTCCAATTACGGAATTAAGAATGAGTTTGTTTAGACACTTTTAAAAGGTGTATTTTAAAACGTTAAACCTTATAGGTGGATAGTATAGTCATTTTATTAAAAGTTATATTAAGCAAAGCTGGTAGAGTAGCCAAAATGTTTAACTCTAAATGTATTACTCAAATGGAAGTTAAAAAGTACTTGGTGACACTGTGTCTGGTTATGTTTGAAGCTGACCCCATAAACAGCCTTTGAAGCTGCTTACATCTGTATAGTGTGCGTGATGCTCTAGAAGTGGTGTTTTGTATCATAAGATCCTTGGTTACCCTCTCCACAGAACCAAACATTGATAATAATAACTTGCCTGTTGCCGTCCTGTTGACATTGGCAAAGCCCTGATAACTGGTGAAGGGATTGCTCATTTTCTTTATGCTTAAACATCTATAAACCAAAGCACATTTCCTTAATTGGATTACTGACTATATTCTGATCGAGAGATATGGCATAAGTCTGGTATAACGCTCCAGACCTTTGACCTTTCTACCACCAGAGCTCCACTTATTTTTGGCTCACAATAGCATCTATTTTGGTCAAAGTACTGGGGGTTATCTCTCCACTTATCCACTGTCCAGCCCAGTTTCTCTCCCTGTTCCTCTTGTTATCTAGCTCTCTCACAAGCTTGCAGATAGTCATGGCAGACCGAAGTCGGACTGGTGCCAAGAAGAAAGAGAAAAAGAGCGACGAGAAGGCACCGGACAAGGAAAGAACTAAGGAGAAAAATGCCAAAAAGCCAGAGAAAGTGGTGAAAAAGTCAGAGAAATTAGCAGAGAAGAAGTCAGCGAAATTAGCAGAGAAGACGCCAGAGCAGAGCGAGGCCGGTGAGGAGAGCAGGGCTGCAGAAGCTGAAGGAGCGACAGGGATAACCACTGAAGAGAATGGAGAGTTTCAACCCATCGAACTGCCTCCGTTTGAGATTGTGAAAGGGTAAGTAGAGTGCTAAATTATGCACAACAACTAATGTGGTGGGCTCGTGTAGCACTGTTTGGGCCATACCAACTGCCTTCTTCTGCTCTAATACAAACCATCAAGCTGAAATAGTAACAGTTATAATAATAGATTGTGGTTTTATCAGGCAGATATAACTAAAACTATGTCAGAGCTGATCAAAAGAAGGGAAATACACCAAGTAGGATTATATGAAGTTAACTCGACTCAAATTATCCCACAATCTTCTACATTTCAGCTGTTTTCTTGTTTATTTGATGTCTTTTTTGGTGTTTTGGTGGGTACATTTCATGCAGAAAGTAGCAGTGGTTCACAGCTGCTGTCCTTACTAACCCCACTGTAAGAATAGGGATGACTCACCGGCTCCATGGCATCTGGTGTCTACTATCTGTGCTTTGATTATTAGGAGAGAGAGATAACAAAGCAATATGAGACAAGGCCAATGATCCCACTGAATAAACCAAAGTAGGATTACCAAAGAAAATCAGGAAACTATTTTTAATCAAGGTACTTAATCAAAAAGGAAGAACAGATTATTTTATAGATAAGAGTGTGTTTCAGTTTATTAAATGACTTGTGACACTCTGCTACTTTTACCACTCCATCAAAAAAAATGTGTTTTGTACTTATGTAATAAACACATGGTTCATTCATCTCCCTGCAATGTACATTTTTAAAGGATTAAACACATTTATGATATATCCATTTGAAACATGCATTTTTCATTGGGTTATCTTTGCACAATTAGCATAAATATTGATTTTCCTTTGCTTAAATCAATCAGTTTTGGTGTTTTTCATGCTTTGCTTCTGTTCATGAACACATGCAGAAGGACTTTATTCATACTATCATCTCTGTCATTTGACCAGAGAACAGATGAGCCCCTTCTACTTCAAGTTTCAGTTCAGAAATGTGGAGTATTCATCTGGAAGGAACAAGACCCTGCTGTGCTACAGGGTGGACACGGCAGGGGGCAGCACAGAGCCGCTGAAAGGTTACATGGAGGATGAACATACCACAGCACACGCAGAGGAGGCCTTCTTTCAGCAGGTAATTGTGCTCATGACAGCTGTTTGTAACTCAGTATCTTTAATCACATTCTTTTATCTATGGAATTTAACTCTTCAGCCTGACAGAGCCATTAACATTAACTTAAGTCCACAAACAGAAATGTACATATTTGAGTAAACTATTTACTTCATAACTAACACTCATTTTGTTTTGTGGGAAGTTTTGTCTATATGAGTTTTTGTTCATAAGAGTTCTTCTATTTCTATTTTTTTTTAAACTTCCTATAAGTTATGTTCTTTTCCTCTGTATCTGCCTGCGTTGCAACAATGACATTTCCCCATGTGTGGACAATATAAAGGATTATCTTATCTTTTCTTATTTATTTGCATTTGCATTGATTGGTTGTACTTGCTTTGAGCATCTCTAGCTCCTTGTGTTGCATCATTATTTAGTTAATTTTATTGTATTTCTCTTTCTGTAATTTCTTTGTGATTTTAATGCATTTTTCCCGCTGCGTGAAGCACTTTGAATTGCCTTGTGTATGAAATGTGCTCTACAAATAACCTTGCCTTGCCTCCCACTGCAGGTTCTGCCTAATCCCTCACAAGAAGCAGACGTGACCTGGTACGTGTCCTCCAGCCCGTGCGCAGACTGTGCGGCTAAACTGGCCTCTGTTCTCCAGCAGCGCAAACACTTGAAGTTGTGTGTTTTCTCCTCGCGGCTGTTTGAGTGTGAGGAGCCGGAGGTGGTGCAGGGGCTGAGGGCCCTGGCGGGTGCAGGCTGCAAACTGAGGATGATGAAGCCCAGCGACTTTGTGCATGTTTGGGAGACGTATGTGGACAAGGAGGAGGAGAGCTTCAGCCCCTGGGAGGACTGTCAGGACAACTATAACTACTATGTGGAGAAGCTGGCAGAGATACTCAAATAGATGTGAGTCTTATATTATTGTAATAATTCAATATTTCACCTTTGCTGCTTCAGATGTTACACGTGTGTACCAGACAGAACTGGGAGGATATATGTTTATTTTTGCTCATTGTTCATAGTAACTGCACATTTAATAAATATGATCTACACATTTTCAATAAAAAATTTCCTGAAGTACTTATTACTCATCAAAAAAAGTTTAGATCCAAAATAAAAGTCAGTTATAATTCATATCTGCTGACCCCTGGTGTCTGTTCTGAGAACTATACAATACAAACTACAGTATATTTGCCCTTCATAAGGGCAAAATGGTTCTATATACAGTACCTAAAGAAAGTATATAATACAACACAGTTTATTTACACGTGTCATCATTGGCTCAAGCATTGTTAACGTTCAGGATTTACACAGTAGAAAAAGCTTCAGTTGTAGTCATCTGGACTCAGTTTGCAAAAATAGACGTTTCGACTCTCATCCAAGAGTCATTGTCAATAACAGAATTTAGGTCGAGAACTCCGATATTAATACTGTTCTGTGGTAAGACCCGCTCATTGGGAGGAGCCTTCCTGAAGTAGAAAGAGTTGTTTGTTTCAACAGAAACTCCCCCTTGTATCTACCGAGCTAGCCTATTCAGAATCTTAATGGGCTATTAGAAACCTCTTTGTCTTTGTGAGACCCTGGCTCAACCACCCTGAGTACCTGATTAGCATCTGAATGTCCTTTACCTTTCCAGGGGTTCAGTAACCCATTATAAATAACAGGAAGATGAAACCTAAGCCCTCCATTTCTGTTTAAAGAAGGTCTTTCTTTTTTAACAAAAATAGCTTCCTTAACTCCTCTTTCAAACCATCTTTTCTCCCTGCTTAAAACCTTCACATCACATCGTTCAGGATTTACATTTAAACCGTCTTCAGGCCCTACGGCACCGCTTCAGAATAAATCATTGTTTAAATGAAACCATCTCTCCGTTCCCAGTTGTGTTGTTGCTCTCAGATGTTGCAGCTGAAAAAGAGCACATACTGTACATGAAGAAACAGTTTCACTATTATTATATTATTAATATGATCACTTTCCAGTCACCTTCGTCCTCGTTAGATGTTATAGGCAAAAATGCTGAGTCACAGCTCAGTGTTCCATTTTCATCCTCTTCTGTAAGAAAAGAATATATTTACATATTTTTAGATTAAGATTTAGATTAAGAAAATCTGTACATAAACATAAACAATATTCCCAAATGCCTTGTTGTAATCCAATTAAATTACCGTCTGCTATGTTTTTCAGGTCATCATCAGTAATATATTCAGTCAAAGGATTCGGTGCATCTAGAGGAAAAGATAGAGCAGACAACAGAGCACAAAAAGTGGTTTCTTAAACAAAAGTAGACATTATTTGTGGGTGTCTGGTGAAGCTGGGCTCGCAAAGGAGGAACAAGCTGCCAAAACCACAAAGCAAAAAGCTGTTCAGTCCACATACGTTTGGATAGTTCTGCCCTTGTCAGAAACAGGTCCACCTCTTCTGTCTTCTCTTGGTTATCACCTAGACAGAAATAAAAGACCTTTAATACCAAAAAAAGCCAAATCTGAGAAACAATACACAAGCAAAATATGACTAAACACTTGATGGCCATTTAATTAGGTACACCACAAAACCACACCTAACTACTGAGCTGGATCCCACTGCTAAACCAAACTCTAGACTTATT
The DNA here is from genome assembly GCF_026437365.1 of Eucyclogobius newberryi. Lineage (NCBI taxonomy): Eukaryota > Metazoa > Chordata > Actinopteri > Gobiiformes > Gobiidae > Eucyclogobius > Eucyclogobius newberryi. The sequence goes on along the minus strand of NW_027315801.1, from coordinate 29,852,114 downwards.
TTTGTTTGCAACAATTCACGCATTTCTTACATCGTACTTTCACTTATGTCAGTTATTTGCTTTTTTTTATTGGTCCAGTAGTAGCCATTGAGTGTTACAATTATTATATTTATTAGGAGGTGAAACCTGGCTTTCGGAGGACTTTCAGGACGATGCATCCAATAAAAACAGCACAAAGTCCAAACACTAGACATCCAGAGATGGACAGAAGGACTCTCCTCTTCAACACTGAAATAAACAGGACGATTGACATAAGACATTTATTTTTTACATTTTGAATGAAACTAAATGAAGATGGACTCACAGAGGTTGTTTGTTTTCAGAGGTTCGCTGTGTTTGGTGTAGGACGGCCTCGCGGTGCTGCGGACGCCCTGACACTTGTACTGACTCTGGTCGGGGTCGTTCTGTGGCGTGATTGTATGTTTTTCAGATAAAGACTGGTTGATTCTTTCACCTCCTTTGAACCTGTATCAGCACAAACCTTTTAGATATATTTGCAATTACGCTATATTATATGATATACTTGGTGTTTGTTAATGAGTAAACTAATGTATGAATTATAAAATTAAACATTGATTTGGTTAAAAATATAAAATATACAAACATGTTTAATTGGTCCTTAATTTTCAAAAGCCACTTTCAAACAAGTGATTAATAATTATTCGATGTTTACAAACTACTGATTAAGAATATGATTTAATGAATTATTAACAACATTTTCAGTGAGTACATTCATTGGGCCACGAGTTAAACTTGACGAACCCGAGCTGTAAAAAATAAAAAATAAGGAACAGCCTCAGCAGACAGAAAGGAGCCAGAATATGCAGAATGTGCTTTGTCAAAATGTGACTCTTGCTCAATGTCGTGTGTATCAAGTGTGTGTTTTAGTACCATCTGAATTCCCAATCCTCATCTTCACTGTCTTTTGCCTCACACTTAAGCACAAGACTGTCAGTGGAAAACACCTCAGACCAGCCTGTCAGCAGCAGGATAGCCACTGAGGGACGCTCTGTCAAAAGAACACACAAGATTACAAGATATTACACAATATGAAAGAATTTACAAAAGGATTTCACTGGGTCTTTTCACAAGGACAAAAAAGTTAGCATTAATTCATTGATCCAAACTTCCTATTCAACTCGGATTAAACCAGAATTTGCTAAACTGAACTGCATGAAGATCACAGTTTCAGACCCCCCGGTGTATTGAAAAGCATGAGAATAAGTACCTTTAACTTCAATGGTCACACTCTGACTGTGTGTGTGAAAAACAGCATCTCCCCTTCCTCTTTTGGCCGTGCATTTGTATTCTGCGCCGTCCGAGGTGAGAACGTGTCTGATGGTGTGGTTCGGGCCAGACGCCCTCTCATGATTATTCTTGTACCAGAGATATTCCCATCCCGACGACACGTTGACTCCGCAGAAGAAAGACACTGAATCATCGGTGTAGAAAGTGTTGAACTCTGGGTAATGGATGAGTTCAACCCTGGGTTTGGCATCTGTAAAGACAAATTCAACATTGAGCAGCTGCAGTGAGATGTGGCTAAACCAATGTAAAGTAAAAAGTCATGAATCTGAAACCCAAAAATGTCACAATATCAAATTTTAGGGTTACGATTGGTCAAAACATCATGATTTAACAATTTATTCACGATTATTGAGCCGGACCAAACAACAGTGAAATCTTTAATTTTCTTTATTTTTTGTTGTCCAAAAATTTACTGTTCCGAAAGTTCTGGAACAATTGAACTTTCTGAAATTTGACAAAAACAGGCAGATAAAAAAGATTTAGGTCTATTTTTTGGACAGATCAAACAAATAACAAAGACTATATTTTGCTTGTAAAATCATGAATAATCACGATTAACCGAATAATCTTAACATTATAGTGAAATGTGGTACGTGCTAAGTTTGTGTCATGCTTACCAATGCTTTTCTTACATTTTTTGGTTATATTACAGCAAACTATCCGGATTCCAAACCAATAACTTCAATGTTAGTCTTAAATTTGTCACATAGGGCCCTGTATGACCATATAATTCTAATAAAGTTTTGTCTGGTATAAGAAAGCGCGCTCTCACCATACACCTGAAGTCCTATCGCTGGACTGTAAGTGCTTTTCACGCGCCTCCTGGCCTTGAGTTGTGCCATGCAGCTGTATTTTCCCTTGTGTGACACTGAGGAGTGGATGGTCAGAACGCTGCCGTCTTCGTTTCTCTCCGTCTTCACACTCTCGTCACTTTCTCCTTCGTGGCTGATTCGTTGTCCGTCTTTGCTCCATTTGTAAATCCAGTCAGAGGCTCCGGTCTGGACTCCACAGCCCAGCCTCACAGTCTCCGTCGGGAACACATCCAACCACGGAGTCATGTTCTTCACGGAGGGGATTGGAATTTCTACATTTGTCAAATACACAATTTAGCTTATTTTGGTATAAATACATACAAACAAACAAAGTCATTCATCTGGAGTATTTGAAGAAGTATATTAAGTAGTTGTTTCAGTGCATACATGAGGTACACTGACCTTTTACTGGCAGTTGCTGGATTATTCCAATGCAACATGAACAAATTATTCTTTTAAAACATATTTCACAAAGACACTATGAAGCAAAAATGTATTTACCGGAAATGTGAATGACTTTAGGCTGGCTCTCAGTTTCAAAAGTGGTTTTCTTTCTTTTGGCCTTGCATTTATAGACTTCCTGCTGTGGTTGTGTTGCGTTCATAATGTAGACATCACTAACAAATGGAATAATCTGTCCATTTTTGATCCAGTGGTACTCCCAGTCGGATGATACGCTTTGTTTGCACTCAAAAGTCACTTGCTCTCCTTTGTACACCTTCTCAGCCTGAGGCGTCTGGGACAGCACAGGCTCAGGAGCGTCCGCTAAATGCAAAAAAGAATCAGAATCAGAAAAAGGTTTATTGTCAAAGAACAAAATTCACAATAGGAACTTGTCTTGGTGATTTGGTGCAACATAAAACAATGAACAATTATTAAGTCAAAAGAGGAACAATTAAAATCTACCATAGGATAAAAATAACAATGACCTATCAGATAAAAAATACGAAGAACAATTAAAAATAGGCTTAATATGAGATGTTTAACTGTAGGCTGTATGGTGTATAAATCAAAATATACTAAAGTCATACAGACACAATCCAAACACAACACATCACACATGCAATAAACTGTAAATCAGCTTCTATTTCCACGTGGCATTGGTCATAATCATCGTGGAGTTATTTGTACTGAACGGCCAAACTCACCTCTTATTTCCACCTCTTTGGCTTGACTCAAGTTGGTGCTGAAGCTGTGAGTCCGGCCTCTTCTGGCTTTACAGGTGTATGACCCGGACTGTGTGGCAGCAGGAGACGGGACTTTATATGTGACTTGTTTGGATTGGAGTGGTTCTTTGTTCTTGTACCAGACAAACTCCCAGCCATTCGACACGTTGATGTGACAGTGGAAGGACATCGGCTCGTTGGGAAACAGTGTGGAGTAGTCTGGATCCTGGACCAGAACAGGCTGAGGTTTTTCATCTAGAAAGAGGAAAATTATTCTTTTTTTTTTTGTACTTACACATTTCTCAGTTTTTCTTAATTTGTTGTTCTAGACCAGGCATGTCCAAACTACGGCCCAGGGGCCAAATGCGGCCCGCAGACCAATTTTTGTTGGCCCTCCCGCTTCCTGCTAAGTTGGTCCAAACAACAAAAAGTAGTACTTTTACTGTAAAATTGGAAGAATTCAAGCATTTTTATGTGATAACAACCTATTATTAATGTCCCGAGTATTATTAAAGGTGTGGATGCTCATCGAACAATAACAAATGCAACATTTTTAAGTATTCACTTTCAAATTCAACATTGTCGGGTTGTTTGTGGCCCTCTGCTCCATATAAGTTTCAAAATGTGGCCCTCGGTGAAAAAAGTTTGGACACTCCTGTGAATCTAGACCAACGGTTCCTGTGGTAATCGAGTGTTTTTAAAGTCCTGATTCAAAGCTAGTTTTATTCATACCTTACGTCTAGTTAGCTTTGTCTTGATTAATTGGTCGAGTTTAAGTCTAGGTTTAGTCCAACTGTTTGGTCATACCTCAATTGGCTTGTCAAATGAAACTAGACTGAATGACAGTGCCAATGAGCAATACATTAAAAACAAAAAAAATATATAGAAAGAATAAAAAAGAAACGTACCATAGACTGTGAGAGTAAGTCCTGTGCTGAAGGAGGTGATGACCGGCGGCCTGCCCTTCAGGGTCGCTTGACATTTGTACTGTCCTCCATGTGAGGCTGAAGCAGAGCTGATGGTGAGCGTGGCCTGGTCCCAGGACACACTCCGGTCATTTTTCTGCCACTCGTAAGTCCAGTCTTGAGCGGCAGAGAAGTCCCCACAGCCCAGCTCCACTGTCTCAGAGGGAAACACGTCCAGCCAAGGCGTGAGGGGCTTCACCTGCGGGACAGGGATCTCTGGAACAGACACAGACTGTCACCACATTTACAGAGCATCGTCTAGGTTAATACACTCTGTTTTTCTTTTAGAAGTATGATCATTTATTGCAAATTCAGTGCACAGAGTAAGAAAAATGTCTTTATTTTACGAAGTGCATGCTGTCATTGTAAAGGAATATTGCTTTTAATAAATTAATGCACCAATTGAATACCAAAAAAAAAGGCTACACTGCAGTTGTTACTTGATTATTTTGTGTTTTCTATTTGAAATGAATAGCTTCTCGTCACAAGCAAGTAACCAACTCTATGAGGCCTGCACCTTTTGTTTAAAGAGTCCTCAGAATTCATAGTTCTGCTTTTCTTAGACGTTCTAAACGCTCTAAAGTCTGATACACTTCACTCATTTATTCTCCTTTGAGCTACACCACAACATCCTGTTTCAGATTGTAAAGAACAGAACTATTCATGTCCGACCACACGTCACCCAACACGCTGACAAAGAACAAAAGAGTGTCAGTGTTTTTTATTTAGTGTAGGTTTTTACTATAGTTAGCGCCACATGAACTATGTTTCAGCTGCAGATTTCCTTTATGTTTCCGTGTACATACCAAGCACAGTCAGGGTAATCTTGTCACTGCTCTCTGTGTTGGTGCGCCCTCCTCTGGTCCCGGTGCAGGAGTATTCCCCTCCATCAAACGGGCCGAGCTGGACACTGAGACTGGAGTCACTGCCCTTGATCTCTCTGTTACTTTTGAACCATTTAAACGTCCACCCAGAGGCGACATCAACGCTGCAGGCGAAGTGCACCCTCTCACCCACATACAATGAGTCGTACTTTGGGGTTTTGGTCAATGTGGGTTTGGGTGTGTTTTCTGAAAGATAGATCAGAACAGGAAATAGAGCTATACACACTGTCCCTTTATTATCAACATGCAAATAGACCCAACATATCAATATCAGTGTTCTATTCCATGAAAGGCTATTGTCGGTAGTCACATTGTGTTTAATCCTTGAATATAACGTACCATAAACCTTGACATGTAGTGGTTGGCTTGGTTCCGACTGGACATCCCTGGTTTTATGGTGGGCTTTGCAGGAGTAATCCCCCATATGACCCTTTGACGCTGAAGCTATTTGAAGAGACGATCCTTGTTCTGTTATGTCCAAGGAAGCGTCTCCAGAAAGCGGTTGTCCATTTCGGAACCATGAGAATCTCCACTCAGTGCTGCCGGTCTCACACCTCAGAGCCACGGCCTCGTTCACGAATACATCTGACCATTGACTGTGTAACTTCACAAAGGGGGCAGGAACGTCTGAAATAAACCAAGTTGGTTAATTCAAGTCTCCCATTTAAAGAGATAAGAATAACACCAGTTTTTGTTTTAATCTCACCATCAACAGCTTGTGCCATCTTGTCACTGGTAAGTGTTTCTGCCCCGTTGCCCCTGAGGCCTTGGCAGGAGTATTCCCCCGCATCACTCAGCTTCAGACGAACGCTCAGAGTAGGGTTTGTCTGGCCGATTAAGGCGTCGTTTTTGTACCATTTGTAAGTCCATCCAGAAGAAAGGGGAACTGCACATGTGAAGGTCACATTCTCACCCACATACATCTTGTTTAGAGTGGGGTTTTTGGACAATGTGGGTGTCGGCGCATCTGGAGGGGAATACAAAGAGTTGCTATTTATTTAAAGTGAATATTGTGATGAGGTTTGCTTTTCCATTGTTGGGAATGTGCAAACGCGTCAGGGGAACGGCTCATGTCAAAGTGATCTGTATCAGAAAAGAAAAGGGAATAATCAAAAGAGAATTGTTAATTACCATGAACTGTGATAGTGATTGGTTGGCTTTGTCCAGAGCTGACACGTCTGGTGTTATGCTGAGCTCTGCAGGTGTAGCGCCCCTGAAGACTCTTGGAGATTGACGATATCGTAAGCCGCGCTCTTCTCGGATCAGAGAAAGGGATGTTTGAAGGAAGCGGCACTCCGTCTCTGAACCAGGAGAAGCTCCAGTCGGGCCCCACAGTCTCACAGCTCAATGACACCTCGTCATTCACAATCACATCAGACCATCGACTCAATAACTTCACTGTCGGCACCGGAACATCTACAATACAAGGCCATACCATGAATTAGAACTCATTTAAAGATGAATTGCAATTTATTTATGGATAGACTCTTAACTGTTGAGTACACAGAGAGTATTTTTGTAGTGCTGCCATTATGACATATTACACCTAATTAAAAGTAGACTATGGAACCTTCCACTCCACCAGAAACTATATTCTGAACCTCAGAGTAAGTCCACTTGAGGTACATTTCACCATCTTCTGGCTGGAGGTTCTCACCCTTTAAAAGTCCCAACCTTGAGTTCCAAATAACAAATAGGGTAGAAAACAGAACATGCCTGCTACTTTAACGTTGATGGTATTACTGTCTGAGCTGACAGTCACTAAGCCTCTCCGCACTCTGCAGTAGTAGTTTCCATTATGGGCCTCCTCAGCTGACGCAACAGTGTACACGTTGTCAGAGGATTTCACTTTGAGATTATCGTTCAGGTACCAGACATATTCCCACGAAGACGACGCACTGATTGAGCAGCTAATTGCGAACGATTCACCAACAAATATGCTCTGCAGATTCCCAGCGATGCTCAGTTTTGGCTTCAGCTTTTCTCCTATAGGCAACAAAAGAGGTTATTTTATTATTATGGGTGTGCTTTTGCATAACAATGGGAAATGTAAATTGTAGTTATAAATCATCAGTAAAAATCCTTTGTATATAACAGTAAAATTATTTTGAAACCCTCCTTTATGCATGTTGACATTTAGGTATTTGGTATAAAATATTGTTGAAACAGTATAAATAATGGTGTGATAAAAACTATGTACAATGTATATAAGTTTTTGTTGGTCGATAATCTGTCAAAAGTCCCGGAGTGGTTCAAGATAGAAAAGGTTTTTGAAATCAAGATGCTTTTATTCGCATCCGGAAACCATTTTTTAAAGGATTTTTGGCCCTCAGGCTTCATTGGACAGGGCGGTACAGCGGGAAATAAGGATGAGACTGAAGGACATTGCAGCAAACTATCGAGAGCCGGAGTTGAACCCTCGACTGTTGCTGGATGGGAGTGAAAATGACTGGATTTCAAAGACATCAAAGACATTTCAACAGTGTGCAGATGACTACCTCAGAAACTTTCCCTACCGGAAGTTCCTCTACAAAGTCTTACCGTGAACAGTGATTTGAGTTGCAGGGCTGCGTGTGGTGCTCACAGATGCGTTGGTTTTGCTGAGGCCTTCACAGCTGTACTTTCCACTCTGTGACTGTGACGCTGACAATAGAGTCAGACTCCTGGATTCAAGAATGACAGAAGCGTCTGCAGAGGTAACGCTCTGCTCATCTCTGTACCAGGCAATGGTCCAGTCTCCACCGTTAATGTCACATTGTAATTTGACTTGTTCAGACGGAAACACCTCAGACCACTGCGACTCCAGATGCACGCGAGGCACAGGAAGAGCTGAAACATAACACCACAAGTCAGTTCACACTATTATGTGAATGCAAGGTTCTAAAAACAATAGATGATTCACATAGTTGTGTATCTCCTGCAAAAATACAAGCATGAATGACCTATACAGTATTTAATTTGGTCCATTTGGAGGCTTATAATTTATTTATTGAGAAAAAAAAAGTGATGACAGGAACTGCCAGACACGAGATTAACATCATGTTCCTGAAACAAACTCATGCTTTACTTCCCAAATATATATATATATATATATATATATATATATATATATATATATATATATATATATATATATATATATATATATAGCAGGTCTGGTAATACATTTTGACATTTATTCATTTGTTTTATAGTGTTGCTGGAACATGACAAATTCTGTCAAAATGTGTTCTTACCTTCTTCTTGACCAGCACAACCAGCACACAAATCTGAACAGAAAGAAACAAATGTATTTAAACGACAAACTTGTAAACTGACAGATATTATATGAATATGTAGTTACTTACAAATGAAAAAGATGAGGTTGGACACCCACATCTTGCTCTGTTGCGCCCAGACACTGCTGCTGAGTGCTGACATTTATTGTGCTGTGTGGTGCATTTGCGTGAGCAAAAAGGAAATAGAAAGGCGGCCACAGGGGCGTGTTTGACAACTTCATCTAGAAACTCACCTCAGCTCTGCTGTTTTCCTGTCAGTCTCTCATCGGTGGAGCTCTTCTCTTCTGCTTCTTGTCACAGGAAATGTGTCAGTCACCCACAATCATGTTTGATGCTTGCTTCTTAAACTTGAATTTCATCACCATTATGATCAGCTTTATTCTTTAGGCTTTGATATGTCATTGCACCTGCTTCTGATCCAGATACTCCTCTTAGTAAATTAATTAATTGTATTTATTTGACTCAGCAGGCCACAAAATACATGTGTGTGTGTGTGTGTGTGTGTCTCATTTACCATATCTCTCCTTAAAACAGCACTGCATTTAGGGAACAAAAAAGCAGGAACTTAAAGCTTCAAATTATGACACATTTAATGACATTGTTTTTCATCTATACATCTATTGAAATGTACTATTATTGGAACTAAATGTAGACATGTGTAAATTTTCTCATAATTCAAACCATTTGGCACCTATAGTTGGATCCAAACAAAACAACAAACAGATGTAGGCCAGGCCAGCACAACTTTTTATTTGTTTGCAGTCTGTACAAGCCAACAGCATTAACCTGTCCATCCTGTTCATGCCATCCAAATGTTCTCCACTTGGCAGCAGTAGAGTGCCTAGCTTAAAGTAACGTGAGCTCTTTTTTTTTTTTTTTTTTTTGACATTTCATTTTTATTATCAATCTTCTTGCTAACATAAAAAAAACTCACATAACTGACTGAAGAAATAGTCTAAAACGTTGTATTAAGTATAACGCAAACAAATAGAATAGACAACGATCATATTCATTGAATCTAACATACATTTCACCAGCTCAACTACAAACTTCCGACAGAGGCAGATTTGAGGGTTGTTATTTGGACGGATTCGGGTGAAGAGGGTGAAGAGGTCTTCCTGTTGTGAAAACTGATGCAAAGATGATCTTCTCTGTCTAACCTGTCTAACGTCAGTCACTCCCTGTAACACTGGGGGAAGAACAGAAGGAAGAAAGAGCATTTAGCATGTTTTTGTATTGAGCCTTTTTAGTTTGTTTGTCATTAAATAAATACAAATGTGACAAACCAATTAGACATTGGCTGAGGTTTAATGGGATAACAATGAGAGTTGTCTTTTCCTTGGCACTAGTTTCTGCAAGTTTTAAATGCATTTTGGTCTGTAGATGTTTCTTCCTGTCCCAATGGGTCAAGTATTCTTGTAAATCGTGTAGAGTAAGATCCCTTTCACATTATTGAACATTTGGAAAAGTGAAAGTACAAACAAAGTACTATAACATAATAATACTAAAACAAATACCTTTTCACCAAATCTATTTATCATTATAATTTATTGTCTTGTAACTGCTGTTCTTTATATACAACATTATGTACCACTTGACCATGACCACTTTGGACATACTTTGTGACTAAAGGTTGAATCTACACTGAGTTTGCCCTGATGAAGAGTGAAGGGCCGAAACATGTTGACCTTATTTTATTCTCATCTGCCATGTGATAATAAAGGCTTTTGAAGAACTTTTGATAGCCTCAGCTTCTTTCTACTTTTCATTCAAGCTGTTTCATTAACTCACCTTATAAATAAGACCTGGACTTCTCATGGTCCTGGAGGGATGATAAAGTCAGAGATGAGGTTAGCATGAGTCATGATTTTACTCCACAGAAAGCTGGTCAAATGCCTCTTTCCACTGGGGAGTATAGGACTGGGTTTCTGCCCTTCTTAGCCCACTATACGGCACTGCTTTGGGCCTGTCGACTCAGGGTAATGTGAAGAGTGCGATCATCTGGAGTCATTTTTAGAAGCTCTTAGAAGCTCTGACATCACTGCTGCACCCAAAAGCACTCCCCTGACTAATCCCTTGTTTTTCCCCTTGATGGGTCGTCCCATGTATGGATGTGTCCTGCATCCTGGTACAAATCCTTTACGGAAAAACAACTTCAGCAAGCAATGTTTATGACTAGGTTTTCAAATCAGATGCACAGGATTGTTTAACCAGAGTTGAGAGATAACGCTACTTTACGAAAATGATAAAAGTTCAATATTAGTCCCCTCTGCAGTGACTTTCAAACATTAAAATCCTGTCTATTTAGTCAGACTTGACCTCGGTCTGGATGCTTTAGTGACAAGTACGTTTGCATGCGGCATATAATTACTTACTGGCAAAAATACAAAATAACACAAGTATCATTTGGAACATTTGGTTCTAGCTCTGTCTCATTTTGGTAATCTAATCGTGGCGTAAGTGGACAGCTGGACCTGCAGGTGTGAGAGCATCCAAACACAGAGAAGATGCATTGGGATCACAGTCGCCAAGTCCCATTTAGAGGCAACCAGGCTGGTATTTGACCCCATTCAAAGAGCAGTGTGAACAAATATTCCTGACCACACTCTCATGGACAACTTTATGTGTCCAACAACTGCATCCTCTCAGAGTGCTTACGTAAAACAGCTAAGAAAGGAAGTCTGGCCAAGGTGAAAGTGACACAGCAGTGGTCCACTCTACACGGCCGCTCAGAGCCAGTGGTTTAATGACTCTGTCCTGCAAAACAGCCTTGTGTTCTCGTATGTTCCTCCTCTGAACGGCCCTGATGTCAGGCCAGTGAACTTCTGCTGATGCTCCATAGAGTTTGATCCAATGCTTCAGTCTAACATATCATAACAAGTCTGTTAAGCCCAGATAAATAAGACATTTACACATTTTCGTACACTACTCAAAGTATAATCAGATTTCATGTCACGCATGTCAGCAACATGAGTGAAGCAGTCACTATAACCATCTGTCCATATCCTTTCACCATTTACCTCGTCACCCAAATCAGAGCGACGGGGCACAAAGTAATCACAGTTATTTTCAAAAACACACTTGATATGCCTTATGCTAGAACAAAGAGCACGATGAAAAGTCAATGTTTACTGAACTACATTCAGATTCCTCTCTAACCAAACAATGTCTCCAATTTTGTCCATCAAAGACAGTAAGTGACAGTGTTTCACGGTCATGTAAAAGAAATGACAATATCATCTAATTACTTCTTCTATTTATGTTGTAGGCCTTTCTGTCCCCACTCTCAGCACACAGAGTTTATAAAGACTAATTGTTTTTCTCTCGTCAGCACTTGAATCTCTCTGGCATCTGCTGAAAGACTACACCTCTCAAGTGTTTCAGGAGCTTGTATCGAAGTGCCAGTGTCCAAACAGCAATACGTCTGGGGCTATGAATAGACAATTTCAGCTGTAAAAACATCAAAATCGGAATTTCAAATCAACAACCATTAATCTTAACCACATTAGCACTGTCCAAATGTAGCACTCGAGGGGACTCAACAAAGAAGAAAATGTTACCAGTACTTTGTGTCCCTCCCAACCACTAATTTGACATACAATGTGTTGACATGTCGCAGAAAACCTTTTTATTTACCGTCTACGATTACGTCTTGAACTTAGTATATGAACTTAGCTTAGTTGTAAACACTGTGTGACTGTGGAACGTCTGAATATAAATAGCACTTTGATAAACTCACCTCAGAAAGTTCATGTTTTGACTTAGTTTTCTTTCTCAGCAGCTGGGAGTATAACCTCTGTGAACAGAACCATATCCGGTCACTTTGCTTTTCATGTGACTATGAAACATCTTGACATTTGGCCGCGTACGTACGTTTGACCTCGAGCTTGCAGGACACCGTGGCTTCTCCCTGCTCGTTCTTGGCCTTGCAGGTGTACACGCCCCCGTCGAAGCTGCAGGGCTTTCGGATCTCCAGGGAACAGATGCCCTGGTTGGACAGGATTCTGAACTTTGGATCGTCTCCAATGATCATCATATTCTTCATCCACTGAATCTTGGGCTGAGGGAGCCAAAGAGCGTAAAACCATTAATTAAACGTTACACAACTCGTATAAAGTTGCAATAAAAAGGTACTAAACCGAGTACAGGTATGTTGAGCATTTTATAACTGTTTGGCCTTCTCCTACTTGTTAATTGGCCGTCTATTATCTTGACACAACTGTAGCAACGGGGGTAACCCAAGCCCCGTCCGGCCCTGGGTATGTCCCAATCGGGGTTTGGTTAACGCTTGTGGATTTCCTGCTGGAATCTTGAGGCCCAGCGTCTTGCAAGGTGACTCTGTTCATTGAATTACACTTCAGCTAATGCAGATTTCACAAGTGTCTGTCTTCATTGACAGGACACGTCTCGACAGAACAATGTACTGCTTTACTTGACTAAATTTAGGGCTTTGTAAGAAGTGAATGCTGTGTCACATCACATATGTTTGATGCATAAAACAACGACAAGTTACTATGCATTAGTTTTAAACAGAACTTTGGCTGATGCTTGAAATCACAATTTTGTGCATTATTCATTACCTTCCCATAAACACCGTGAATATGAACAGGAAGTTGAACAGGGGGTTTAGTTTAGTTTAGTTTAGTTTAGTTTAAGACTAACAGTCCTCTCACAATAATCATTATATCGACTTCAATAAATAATAGACGTAACAATATTTTTGGGGGCTCAATAAATATGTGTACCATTTCATTGCACTTTTGTGGTAGAAAGATAAGATTTGAGCTTTAAAATACTGACTAACTCCAAACGTATTATTTAGAGTGTTTCGTTCTGATTCTTATTAATTGCAGCTAAAGTTTTTAACAATATTGTACTAAATATTGTATTTAGAATATAGTTTAGTGGGATTATCATGCTTTAGAGTTATTGTATCAGTGGCAAAAAGCAATTTCACTATATTTTTTTAAACATTAATTTCTGTGGCAATAATATATCACACTACAAGAATGTTATCGTGGCCGGTTTAACCAACAGCATCTTATCTGTTTGTCCCATGGGACGCTTCTCTCAACACATTTCCAAAACGCATCTGTTCATCAGAAGCACCAAGACAACTTCTCCCCATAACGTCTTTGGACACAGAAAGTGATGTTTGAACGTCGTTGGATTGTTTGCCGTCGCCTCCTGTGGCTGATCATGGATGAGTCTCAAACAGCTGTTACAATCTCAAGCTTCTGTTCCACCCAGAGCAAAGGAGGACCTTGTTTTAGGCTTACATACAAAGTATTTACAGACACTTATTTCGGTCACGGAGTGCGATAAGCAACTGGGCCTGCATTCTCAAAGCCAAGTAACCGTTGCCATATGCTCGGGATGAGTCATTAACACATTGTACGAGGGATTGCCCATGTTGCATACTTTAAGGTAAGCAAATCACTCCAAGATTCTGTTAACTTCTCGTATGACACAGAAGTATTCAACCTCTAGATCTCCAGCGCTTCTTCATTTATATACCCCTCTTAAACCTATGTAAACCTTTACACTCGCCTGTGCAATTGCCTCTGTGATTTGAATCAAGGGCATCTAGGACAACAATGAACTGCGTTTCAACTATGGCCATGCGTCTGATCTGTCACGCAGCGGTAAATATATGTTTAACTGAAGTAACAGCCCAAGAACCATGACCTTTCAGTGAGACATACCAGTGCTAGTCCATAAGGATATCTTTATAGCACTGATATTAAGACTTTGAAGCGCTGCACAGATAAACCATTTACTCCATGTTCAGAACGTTTGGTTAAATAAAGCCTGGTATGTAAACTTCGAAGTGGAAATAAATCCTAAAATGCAGAAACCTGTAATACATCCCTGGTTAGCAATATCTCATCCCTAACTTAAAGTCCAGATGGTAGGTTTTCATCTAAAGCAATATTATTCATATTTTGTTTGAGGCTAGTTTTACATTTGTCAAGTGGCAGTTTGCGAAGAAAAAATGAAAATAAATGTTGTAAATGAGTTCTAAATAGGTTCTAAAAATGGAATCCTTCTGCCTAAAAGCTCTATTCGGATTGAATTAGTTTGACCTCAGACACATTTGAATAATTATGAACATTATATGTGTTTCTAGTCATGTCCCTCCTGAAACTCAGAGGCCGTCAATACACAAAATTCGACCTTAAATACCAGGACATTTCTGTGACAGTTTAAACAGAAACTAACAGTGTTGTTTTTGGTCAAATACTAACTATCGTGGAAGAACCTCTGCTGCCCACCTCTAACCAGGACTTAAAATGACAAACTTTGACTTAATTACACTTTCTGAAATGAGTAGTCTAACCTGTCATGTGCACAATAAACACATTGCAGTAAAAGCGCATCAATGTACTTATACTTATTAAACTATATGCAAAAGAAGTCAGATTCAGACCCTGGGAGATCCGCGGACTGAGCACAGCAGTTTGGTGGTGTATCCCACGGTGGCGGCGCGGTCGTTCAGGGGCGTGGTGAACTTGGGGGCCTCACTGAAGTCGTGCTCAGGGTACTCTGGGGCTGTGTACAGGATTGCTGCAAAAAACAAGTGAAACCATTGTCAAAACAACGAGCAACTGTGTTCGGTTGTGGTCAGAAAGGTTAGGAAAGGTTAGGAAACTAGGATTAATATAACAAAATATGACATGGCAAGGTGGTTTTGGCAAATGCAAACCACTCAGAATTTGTGAGGGATATCAGAGCCTAATTTAAAGACATTTATAGGACATTAAAGACAGATACTTGGCATTTTTGATAAAGAAAAAAATCCAGATTTCTAGGTTTCACTGGACAAATACTCACAGAAAGGTCGACTTGACAATAGTTTTTCATTTTATCTACAGAACTATGACTACAAATGATACTTTTTGTGAACATTTTGAGGCTAGAGAACAGTATTTTTTCCATCTTTGTGATAACTAACTCACATTTCTAACCAGGAAATTCAAATGTGTTGCTTATTTCTTTCTGTTAAAAAGACTTAAAACAATTAATAATTACATTAGATGCCGAATAATTCATGAAAATGCATTATGGTTTACTTCATTTTGCCTTCAGGCGCCTTTTTTTGAGCATTCTGTTCAGATAACAGAGCATTTTAAAGAGTCTGTCGGTGAAGCTGACACCTATATCATCATATCTGTATAAATGAATATAACGCGTTCTCAAAAAGCTATGCGCAGATAGCGAAAGGAAGAGCAACATTGACTCAGGCAGCTGTGTACATGTTGACAAAGCTTTTCAGATGTATTTCAGTGAGAGCTAAGTCCTGCCAATCGCGCTGCCACTGATGATCCTTTCCACTCCTGCAGCTCTCACTTTAAAAACACAGACACATCCTCAAGTGTCAAGAGGACGACAGCAAATAATTTATTACAGGTGCATCATTTATTACAGGTGCATCATTTATTACAGGTGCATCATTTATTACAGGTGCACTATGTAACTTTCGCCACCGGCTTATCTTATGTTGACTGAATGTTCTACAGTACGGCATTAAACTCACCTATCCAGCATTTTTCAATTACAGGTGTTTGATTGCTGTGAGTGTTCTTGTCTCCATGGAGATTGATGCCATACACTGGACATGGGCTCGGCGATATTGATAACAATAATTATCTACCCCTAAAAAATAAGAACTCCCTTAACCAAATTGTGAGGTGGGCTAGTAGGCTGATTGGAGAGCCACAGCTGAACCCAGAATCCCTCCTCACTAGACAGCTACAGAGGCTCGTTGGGCCATCTTAGAAGACGGATCCCATCCACTAAATGCTGAATTTCAGCTTCTTCCATCAGGCCGCAGGTACATAATGCATCTGTGCAAAGCAAAGAGATACAGGGGCAATTTTGTTCCCTCAGCTATTAAAATACTAAATAGCCAGACTGCACAGCCCTCTTAACCTTAACCTATTTATCTATTTATTCTTTTTTTGTATCTATGATGGCTTTTACTCTGTATTTTATCCGCTGTATTCTGACACTATTAACTGTTTGTGTACTTTTTATCCATGTCTCTATGTCTGGAGCACTAGTCGTCTCTGTTGTGTCACTGCCCGTTTTCTGTCATTGTCATTAATGTTGTCTATGTGTGTGTGAGCAGCCCACTCTTTTTACCTGCAACCAAATCTACCCTCGGGTACAAATAAAGTTACCTTACCTTACCTTATCTTGATATTTAATGCCAATGAAAATAGTTAGAAAATATGATCAAATCCAACAAAAATGTGTTGAAACATTTCTTATTCGGGGTTTAATAGTCAGACAAATGTGACTTATACCCTTGTTTGAAAGAGTTTTTTTTTTCAATCTGCTCTTTTTTTTAAATGTGTTTGGACTATAAACAACATACTTGATGTAACATTTTGCATATCTATTTGATATATTTCCCACCTTTACCATGGGCCATTCCAGGCAAAGCTATAACAGCTCCATGGAGACAAGTGGCAGACCCCCCAGCAGAAAAGTCACAGAGAGCATCTTTAAAACTACAGGATCATGTCTGAGGTGCACTAATATTGCAGTAACATAGAAATAAGCACAGGAATGCAAAGGTGTGGACTGGAGTGGCTCACCTGTCTTTTGGATGTGGGCCACTTCCTTTGAGACCGCGCAGGCCTCGCTCTTGCCCACTCGGTTCTCAGAGAAGACCCTGAATACATATGTGTTTCCCATGATGAGGTCTGACACCGTGGCAGTGAGTCTGTGGTAATGCTCCAACACCGTGAACCAATCCTGAACACAGACAAAGGATGTATGTACAGTGACAATTACATGAGCTTTTTAAATGCAGGTTTAGACCAACATGAACCAATCCAAATACAACTAAGCTGAGCATTAAGCATGAGTAAGCTAATGATGAGGGAGAACCATAGTGACGGGGTTAAAAGCTCATATAAGTCGATTTTGGACAATTTGTCTCCTTTGAATAGAATTTGTCTCCTTATGAAACAAATCACAAACAAAATTTTTTAACTTTCAATGTTTGTTTGTAGCGCACACTAAGAAAGTGAGATTCTGCGCAGAGTTTACATGTTTCTTCCAATGTCGAAACCAAAAGAATTATAATAATCATCTCAGCAAGGGAAAAGGGTCCAAGGAAAATACAAAAACACATTTGTACTGCCCACGGTTCTGTCACTTTGTCAAATTGTTCCTGTTTAACTTTGCATTGAATTGCTAAAGATGCATATTGACATTATTTATGGAGTGTCAGGTTTATGCAGGCTTGTCTCACCCCTGTCTTCTGGTCTGCTTTCTGCACAGTGTATCCTGTGATGTCAGTGTTGCCGGTGTCCTTGGGAGGGGTCCATTCCAGAGCAGCGTTAAAGCCCCAGGAATCCACCAACTTCAAACTGGCCGGGGGTCCAGGCAGCTCTGGACACAGCACAGGACTCATGATAAGTATCCTCTATAGCAGGGGTGGGCAATTATTTTCCTCCGAGGGTCATATTCGAATCCAGGCAAGTAGCGGAGGGCCGGCCCGCGATCATTGGTGTGTAAAAAAAAAAATAAAAAAAAAAATAAATAAAATAAAATATAACTTTCTGTCAAATATAGGCTATTGAATCTATTTTTTAATTCATTTCATGTCATATTTATTAAAAATACAAGTGCAGACACATGCCTGAGGGCAAAAAAGGCGGATTATAAAGACAAACGGGCCACATGTGGCCTGGGGGCCGTAGTTTGCCCACCCCTGCTCTACAGTGTGACCTGTGGTCAAAGAGTCACTGGGAGCTGTGTGAATATTCTAGCTAGAGTTTGGTCAGTCTTTAATTAGGCTAGACAGCAAAACATGTGAAAATGTATGAATGTATTTGTGAGACGTTGTACGCACCCACAATCTGCAGTGTGATGGCCGCCTTGTCTTCAAAGCTGTCCACTTTAACCGTCATCTCAAACGCTCCTGAGTCCTCCCTCTGAGCAGTGCGGATGAACAGGATGCTGTCTTTGTCGCTGTTTCTGACATTCACTCTCTTACTGTCCAGAGGCTCCCCATCTTTGAGCCATGAAACGGCAGGATTTGGTTTGCCCTGAAGTGCAGTACAAATACATTCATCTGTAAATAATGTCACTGTGCGTATTTATGTGGTGCTACGTTTGCTTACGAGGAAGGGTATGACCAGGTTGATCTGCGCTCCCACTTGTCTGACGTAGCGAGACCTGAGATTGCGAGGCATGCGAATCTTGGGGCGAGCTGAAAAACAAGACGTTTAGAATTATATCTATTACCAAGTGACCTACTCCCAAAGTGTTCCCATGACACGATCATGCACGGTATTGCATTACATTTTACCAAGTGACATCATCTATCTTGACAGCTACATCAATCAACCATTTGACTGCTCCGAATACCTTTATACCTGGAACGAGATGCGAGATGCGTGCGCGCATTCTGTCGACAAACAGTATGCACGCTATACAGACAGAGTTGAAGGTCAATAGTGTGATGCATGAGAAGAGAATGAATAGTTTTAGCAATGTTTGATTTAGATAAACTTGTTGTCATCAGCCCAAACACTCACACGGTCAGACATACATTTAAACAACTTTATCTGACGGATATGACACAGATATTACACAGATATGACACAGATATGACACAGAAATGACACAGTATCCAGGCAGAGACAGGCTAAAGATGAAGGAGAAACAGCTCCTAAAATAGAGTATATGATGTGAACGTCTTGAGTGAACTCCAACACGTGTTCGCTTGTGTCATGTGTCTACAAGCTGCAGGAGCGTGTCATCACTTTGAGAGATCCAGAGACAGAGAAAAATAATGTTTCAGTTTGGCTGCAAATCAAGTAATTGAATAAGGAACTGAATAGAGAGTTGTCAGTTGTAGTAATATGCACCTCATCAATTTGGTTAGACCGTAATTTCAGTCCTGAGATCCAAAAACCCTAAACGCACTCTGTATCGAATGTATAAATACACTTTGTTTGTGACTACAGTTTCACTTTTAGTCACTTCGCTGAGTGGTTTAGCTGAAGATAGGTGCTAAATCCCAGGAACAGTATCACTTCCATGTATCTGCACAAGCAACAAATATCTTAAAAGCTCAGAGGTGTTATGGGATTCATGAAACCAGCAGGGATATACTCCATATTTTGTCCATAATCAAAGCTACTCATACCATTTAACCAGTTTTCAAAGACTGTTTTAAGCTACTGCAATACTGCTCGCATAGATATATAATCCATCTTCTACACTCCTAGACCCATGCAGTGTCCTAACTTCACAAACACTAATCTTATAATCATCACACCTCCCAACAATGTCAAGAGCTTTTGGACAAAAGCCCCTGCAAACCATCTCCAATCACTCTTTGTTTCTGGGCAAAGGAATCTTCATGAGGGGCTTTCAGTGTACAATGTAGGACAGAGATGGCCCGACAGACATGCCACCCAAAATCCATCAATTAGGCTTCAATTTCAGCTCCCCTTTGCTGACCACCCGGTCAAAATAGACCCCTGGATACATAAGGTCAACAAACACAAATGTGATGTTACAGAGACATCAGTAATGGAAACTGTTTAATTACAGCGGTGGGAGGAAGTATACAAGACAGAACAATTCAACCTTAACCTTATCCATCAAGGGCATAAGGACCCACGCAGGGCCAGAAGCAACAAAGAAACACATTTTATTTGTGTGTAGATAAATAAAGGCCCAGAGCTGCAGGTACATACTAAAGTTTAAAAGCTCACCAAATTCTTTTGTTTAAATTAGCACTGTCTGTCGACGCAGGACTGACTAAGTTGAAAGGTTGATTCATAACCAATGAAAGGCCTTGTCACCACCTTAGGATTTATGTGCAAACGTCTGCCCAGTCTATCTGAAGACCGGCCAGTAAATCCCACCCCACATGCAACCTGAGTATTTTAAGGAGAGGTCGCAGTTTGCAACTATCATCAGTGACCTGGACAGAGAGGATGGAGGTAAACAAATTGAATCACAAGTAAATATCATGGACTATACAGTATATCAATTAAGACAAATAAACTGTGACCGATAATACTATTTAAATGTAGATTTGTAGTGATTTACTCATTATAAACCTCCAATTTTGTTCTTCAGTTCATTTGTTTGGATTTGTGACAGTTTTGGGGCGTTCTCCTGTTACGTAGCTATAGTACATCTGAGTATTTAGTCTTTATAAGTGTTATAGTGGCAGCTGCTACTCACCTCCGACTTCCCGGATGGGCACAGCGGCGGCGAGAACTCCAGGTTCACTGCGACCGCCGGCGTTCACTGCCACCACGCGCACCAGCAGCAGGTCACCAGTGGTCAGATTTTTAATGCAGTAGCGGGTTGTGGCGGTCAGTTCCTCATTAGCCACCACCCAGTCTGTCGCTGTGGGAATAAGGAGGCTCGTGTTGGAGGAGGACGTTAACAAGAATAACAGGAAAGCCAGCAGTTACAAATTTAACTATGTTTATTTTATTAGACAAGGGTCAAGGTGTATGCACCCAAAGCAGTGTTCTCAAATAGACTGTTTGCAAGCTAATGTTGTTTAAAATGCTATTGGTGGTTACTTTTTCTCTAAGGCCGCAGTTATTTTATTACTTGGTTTACGGATTTTTAAATGAAATATATTGAACAAGTGGTGAAATATAAATATAATTTCAATTTAAAAAATTTTTGGGGGGGAGACGCGATGCTCATGAGCGTGTAACAGTAGATTTTACGTGTTTTGCATCGGTAGAACAGACGCTTCTAAGTGTGCAGCCTAGTCACGGCAAAACGCACTGGAGAAAATGTGGTAAACGGGTTTGTGCTGCGCCTAGCAGACAAGGAAACGGGCGCGCGCGTCTTCTCGCGCTTTCCCGGGGCCGCGCGCAGGGACGGAGCCGCTTCGTCTAAGACTCACGCAGGATTTTGACGAAAAATGGCCTCACGCGCTCTTATCTTTTGACTTAATACCGCTTTTTATATTTCATTTAATGCTATTTTGCCTTGTCGGCGGTACGTTATAAAATTTGTTTTATAATAATTTATTTTATTTATATTGTAGAAATCAATAATCTAAGTGCGGCAGATCCGTAAACCAAGTATTAAATAACTGTGGCCTAAGTAAAAAGAAAAAGTAAGTAAGTAGTAAATTGTTATATACACTTTATACTTTATATACGTTATACACTTTATATACACCCCCCCAAACTCTATGTACTAATATGATTATTAAAACATCAAAGTGTGAGGAGTGAAAACCAAAAATGGGGATTATTAATTGTGTATCTCTAGCAAGCCTTTGACATTTCTAAACCTGTCCCTTGTACTTAGGACGACTAGTCTTAATTAACTCTCAAGCACACTTTAATGACACGCGTTAAGTGGTTTATCACTTGTCGACACCGGTTTACAAACACACAGGCCTCAAGACGTACACTTTGGCGGCTGTGTCGAAACCTCATCCGCGGAAGAAGCTTGTCTAAATGCGGTGGGAGTGGAGTCAGTGACAGTTTGGCTGAAACGCTGCCTGCCGTATACGGGCCTGTAAGACTATGAGTGTATATGGCCTCTGACACTCGCCGAGCAGGTGCAGCGCAACACTGAACACACGGCAGAAACTACACTCACTCCCATCTTTGCAGTATTCCACCGTGTATCCATCCAGGCCCGAGTCCCCGATGGTCTCCGGGGCCGTCCAGTCGATGGTCAAACTGGTGTTGTTCACGTCCTCCACGAAGACATCCAGGGGAGCGCTGGTGGGGACTGGAGCAGAGTCAGACAGAGATGATTAGTATAAGTTATTCACAGTATGCCACTTAAGGAGTTTATGACTGTACACCTCAATGTTTAGGATACACTTGTTTAATACAGTGAAAACATCAAGGTATTGCAAATGTTTTCTTGACATTCTACTTTCAAGAACACAATTTTCAAGCGTCTTTATTCATTTGCGAATGTTTAATTAAGAATTCCAGGTTGTTATCCTCGGGGGAGAGCAATAGCCTTTAAGTTGTGTAGACCATCATCGCATCAACGTTACCTGGAGGCGGTGGGGGTGTTGGGGCCTTAGGGGGCTCCTCAACAACAGCAGGTTCAGCGGGAGCTTCAGCAGCAGCTTCAGCTGGCGTTAGATAAGCGGCAAAACAATAATTTAAATTTAAGCAGGAGCGTGTGTTAGGTTAGGTTAGATGTAGATCTCCGTTTGAAAAGATATCCAGGATCATCCAGGCTATGAGAAAGTTAACATAACGTAGTGATTTACTCATTATAAACCTCCACTTTTGGTCTTCAGTTCATTTGTTTGGATTTGTGACAGTTTTGGGGCGTTGACGTCTATGTGCATTGTGCTTTAGTGGCACAGGTAGGCTCTATTCAGCTTCCACTTGTTTACCCTCAGTGGGAGCCTCTGACACCGGAGCAGCGCCTGCTTCTGTCGCGCCGGCCTCTGCAGCATCCGCGGGAGCTTCGACTACAGCCTCAGCAGCAGGCACATCAGCTACAGGGGCTTCAGCTAGTGTTAAAAATACCATTGGGTTAAGCTATATTATCATTCTAATCATGCAGGAAATGTTTGTGGCTGAAACACGCAGCGAAGCAGGACAGCTGTCATGAAAAGTGGCTTATGGACAGATATAATCAACACATACAATTGACAACAAAGGGAATGATATAAACAGATGCAGTAGACGGTTGCACGATTTGACCAAAGAACTCACAGTATCAGTATATAGCGGATAAGTTAAAGGTTTTATAGAACATTTAAGATTTTTACACTCAAACTCAAATAACATAAACAAAATACTATGTCTGAAGGAGTTGCATTTTCACATCTTCTTGTCCCAAACCTACATGTTTATCACACATGAGACAGTGACAGAGCCACATGAGGAGAGCAGGTCCACAGAAGCGTGCCATGCAGTGTGTGTGCAGCAGTTCCCGCGGTGTGTTTACCCTCTGCAGCCACATCTGATGGAGCGGCTCCCTCATCCACTGCTGTAGCTTCAGCTAAAGTTAGGATTATACATTCAGGTTAGTAATGGCAGGATAATGGACCGGCCATGTTATAGTCCACCTCCCAAAGCTACAAGTCAAGTCAATCACATTATCAAAGGGTCATTGTTTATGGAACTTGTGGGAGGTGGACAAGATGTAACTCATTGCAACAAAAGGAAATCTAAAGTTGGCCAAAGATTCCTTTTAAAACGATGATTAAGAAATTCAATATTGTAAAGCTTTGAGCATAGTAATAGCGTAAAAGTGAGGTGGGATATTTAAAACAATGTCAGGCTACAAAGTACAAATTTGTCGAAAGTACAAATTTGACCTACCGTACCTCTTACCTATACATTTTTGGGTACTTGTAGACATAATTTTTTTTCCACTGGTCAAACAGACAGACTTACCTGCTCCATTGCTCTCAGTTAGGGCTGTTCAAACTTTTTTCACAGAGGGCCGCATTTTGAAACTTATACAGAGCACACACCCGACA
Organism: Eucyclogobius newberryi; assembly: GCF_026437365.1. Classification (NCBI taxonomy): domain Eukaryota; kingdom Metazoa; phylum Chordata; class Actinopteri; order Gobiiformes; family Gobiidae; genus Eucyclogobius; species Eucyclogobius newberryi. The sequence goes on along the minus strand of NW_027315801.1, from coordinate 29,828,223 downwards.
ATGCAGTGAACCATTTGAAATTATGCATTTAACAGAGTTTCCATGAATGTTTCCAGTTTTACAGTAAAAAGTACTACTTTTTGTTGTTTGGGCGAACTATAGCAGGAAGCCTGAGGGCCAGCAAAAATTGGTGTGATTTGGCCCCCGGGCCACAGTTTGGACACCCCTGCTCTCAGTGACGTCATCAGCAGTCATACAAACCCCAGCCAAAAGTAGTGAGCTATTGTTATTTGATTCTCTCAGACTCGATGACAATGACTAGTACAGTTTAATCTTTCAATTAAAACCTCTCATTCCAATTCTCAGAAATGATTAACAGAATTCCTCTTGGTCCACTTGCTGTGGCAAATAAGGTAGACTTGAAATATTGGAGTAGATTTTTCATTAATAGGCTTTCCATCTTTGTACCTGGTGGCGCTGGCTCTGGTGCGGGAGTCTCCTCTGCTGGAGCAGCTGCACCGTCTCCCTCGGCTACTGGAGCTGGCTCTGCTGGGGCCTCCTCAGGGGCCGCGGGAGCCTCTTCTGGCGCAGGGGCCTCCGCGGGTTCAGGGGCTGCCTCAGGTGCTGACATCGTTCTGATGTGGGCAATAACTAGTCCTCAGGATGAGACCGTGAAGTGATCCTCCCATAGATCTAAGTCATATATATAGGCTCAGGGACGTCACCAGAGCCCGGGGCACGTGTCCCACTATAAACCAGCTGCGCCCCAGTATAAAAAGACCCAGCCCGCGCTCCGGGGGCCAGGAGCGCACAGCGGCATGAGGAGCGCGTGTGTGCAGCATCTACTGCACCTGCAGACTCACCTAACGCTTTAGAGGCCGGTTTCAATTTAATTATCTAAACACATAGACACTTGACTATCGTATCTATGCAAAGAGGACATTTGAACCATAAGTGCATTTTGACCCACAGAAAGAAAAAGCGTCTGGTGTTTAGTGCGCACGAGCAGCACGTCATCAACAGTCAATACACACTGTTTTAAACACATAATAACAACAGAAATGAGGCTGAAGCATGAACAATGTCACTGTGTTTAGATTGTGAGTGCTTTAAGATCAAATGTTCCTCACCTGGAGACGTCCAGAACATGACTTCGTCAGGCTCCTGTGGATCCAGGCTGCTTTAGTCCTAAACTTTGAAGTCTTTGTGCTGTTTATGATTTCAAACGGGTCCTAAAAAGCTTTTACCCGAGCATCAGAGCGCCTCTTTCTGAGCGATTCAGAAGCTCACGTTCAGCTTCTGATCCTTAACAACAGGTATAGTGGGAAAACAAGTGCTCTAGGAATAATGTAGGGTCCATAAAGATGCTCTACAATGCCCAAGCTTTTAGTCACTTTTTATTTTTTGACAATCCGCCTCATATTCCCGCTGTTCTATGCGTAAACATGTAATTACGAGGACACGTTTCTCACTCACTCAGACCCCTCTTCTCCTCTCTGGAGGTGTAAAGGAGGCAGCAGAGGACAGGGGCTCCACTGGGAACCACTGACACAGGAAATGGACACCAGTGATCAGCTGTATGTGTAAAATATGAAGAGAGGTATTTAATAAGAGCTAAGTTAGTTGTTGCCTCTCACCCTCTTCACGCTGTTTGTATGGCCTAAGAACGATTACACAATAGCGCCCTCCAGTGGACATCTCGTAATAATCAGACAACAGGCGTGAATGCGGTGAAGAATGGCATGACTTTATTGGGACCAATGCTTTATGTTAGACATATGGGTTTGATGAAGTTATAGAGACACGCCTTATAACAGACCCCATTAAACCAAGTGCTTCTTCCCATTCAGATAAGAGGAAGACTATACAACCAATTTACATACCAGGGTCAGGCCATAATTTAGCTCTCAACACATTTGAATGATTGTTGTCGCAGATGCACAGACTATTTACAGTGATATACAAGAGTAATGCATGTACAAAAGACAAAAGAAAATATACAAATATTTGCATAAGAAAAGAACGTTTTTCTTTTAAACCACCAATAAAAGGTCCAGTTATTAAAAATCCCCCCTCCCTTCTGTGATAAATTAACAATGGTATAGGTCCAATGAAAGGATACTTTGGGAATATTTTAGGGGCACCTGTGCCAGCAATATATAATCTATTCTATTCTCCTCTTTCAGTGCTCAATCAAACCCTCTAGTAGCCTATTCTTTCTCAGTCAGTTACTTTGTGGCTCAAAAGTAATCAAAATCATAACTTTGTCAACAAAATGCCTTTCACTGCAGCTGAGAATAGCAAAAACTCAATCTTTCAAATAAGGTGACAGGAAAAAGGCCAGAGGAAGTGGTGAAGCCTCCTGCCCATGATAAATACCACTCTCTAGCGAGGCCTCAAATGCAGCCAATACTTCTCTAAAGCATTAGGTTGATCCGTGTTTTAGGCACAAACAGATGACAGAGGCATTACATCTCTGAAAAACAGAGATTAAACGTATTCTGGTGAGGTACTGTAGCGACAAACACTGACAGGTTTAAGCATTTACGTTCCCCTTTTCCTATTCTCTCCTGTGTCATAAATGCTCAAACAGAAATAAAGTCATCATATTGAAATACATAACTGCATGTGCAAAATAATGTGCGGAAAAGGGAAGAGGAAGAGAAACCTTTGATAAGCGGCTTGAAAAAGTAATGCAATCCAGTTCTTTGTTAGGTTATGTTAGGCTAAGTATATATATTTTTATAACAGCACCGATGCAAGTGACACGGATGACAGTTTGGACTCAGTATAAAATTCTATAAAATCATGTTTTAATTGTGTATATGAAATTGTTAAATCTAAATTTGCAAGCAAAAACCGACAAGGCTTTAACAGACCATTTTTCTTCATGTTTTAACATTCAGCTTTAAGACATAATTGGTGCCTTCTGTCAAAACCTTTTTGCCCAACTTACATACTGTATATATCCATGAGCGCCATTATTATTCACATCTGTCATTGCATGAATTTGATTGGCCAAAGAAGTAAACAGGTATTTTTGTTTTTTTGGTGAGCGCTGCGCTTTAGAGGCAAATCCACCACCATTTGGAAATTCCCATTCTTTCTAATGTCACAAGCCCAGCTGCAATTCCCAACCAAGTACAAAATAAAGTGCATTTTTAGCTATTTTAGCTGGAGTGACGATCTTATATTTGGGTAGACTTTTTGTTTCGTAAAAGCCATTGATTCAGAAAGCACCAATAATCATTTAAATAAACCTGGCAGCAATTACAAAGGGGAAGATTCTTGGAAAGATTTTTGCATAATACTTTCTCTGGTTACCATGCACTTGCAAAGTCAATAGCGAGAACTGACAAGACAAGCTAATGTATTTTCTTGCCTTTGAAATCACAGTTTCCATCAAGAGCAAATTCAGTGTCGTTTTATAGGTAGAAGCTCCCATTCATTTATGGCTGTGAAAGGCCCAGTAGATGGTGCCACAGGCGGGTTCGCCTCAAAGTGTGGTCTGAAGCGTGGGATCCAAGACGCCCTCACATTCTGGAGACTCAATGTAGTTGGCAGATTCTTGAAGCTTTAGAAGCATCGCCATCTATTTAACAGAGAAAGAGAGAGAGATATGTGAATAAATGCACATAAAACAAAAGTAATTACATGTAATAGACTGTCAAGTTGTGTTTTTTTTAACTTTTTGAACCTTTTATATAATTATACTGTTATGTTGTGATGACAATGTATTCATGTTTGCTAAAATGTTTTCAGGACCCCAGGAAGATAAGCAACCACCACGGAGGAACCTAATGGGGTTTCCAATAATAGATAAACAGATAGTGACCAATAAAAGGCCAATTCTGTGCGGTATGGGTCTAGCGAAAAAGAAAGAACAACAAAACAAATATATTATGAACACAACCATGCTTGCAGAGCCAAACTGGCCCATTTCCAGATAATCAATTAAAATAAGATAAGATATTCCTTTATTTGTCCACACATGGGGAAATTTCAGTGTTACAACGCAGTAGATACAGAGGAAAAGGACAGATAACTTATAGGAAGTTTGAAAAAAACACTCTTAATAGAAAAACTCTTATTAACAAAACAAAAAACTCTTATTACCAAAACTCATCTCATATCTTAATAGGGAATGGAGGAAAAAAATAAAATAAAAAAATAAAGATAAAGATAAAAATAAAAATAAAGATAAAAATAAAAATAAAACAAAATAAAATAAAAATACAATAAAATACAGTAAAGTAAAAAAAATATCTAGCATAAGAATAAATAATACTAATACTAATGATAAGTCAACAAAACACTCTTATTTTCATCAGTTATATGCACATGGCCTTAATTGCTTGTGAGTACGACAGTAATTGCACATGAATATGACGGTAGGATAATTACTATAACAAGAAATTGAAAGAAGTGCAAACAAATGCAAACAATGTTGACTCACCAATGGGTCTGACTCCAAAGTACTTGGGGGAGGAGTGTCTTTGAGAGGCTTCTTGTCTTCACTCGACAGACTGACGCTGGGTGGAGGTAGGTGGAAGAGCTTGGACTGGTCTTGCTGAGCGTTTGGCCAGGGCAGTGTGCCTCTGACCCACTCCACTGGGTCTTCCCAAACGGCTTTGTGCCCGTGCACCTAACAAACGACCAGTTAGTTGTTTCTCCAGGAGATATTACTAATTATAATGGGCTTATAACTACAGTTTACCTTGATGCCATCTTTCGCTCCCTCTTGTAGGTACGGAATGATTGAATGGTTCCACAGATCAATAAACCATTGCCTAAACTCTGACACAGACACGGGGCACGACAGGAAGAAGCAAGGACCTGGAAGATAGTTAGCCAAATTACAACCCACTTTCCATGTAAGTCAGTCCATTCGTTATAAAAGTGTCTGAATGATTACCTATAAGGAAGTCTGAAGTGCCGTGTTTTTCCAGAAAAGTGTGCAGGTGGTACCAGAGCTGAGAGACCCAGTCCAACACGCGCATGAGAGCCTGGTGTTGTGCGGCATCTGGCTCCCTCTGCTGGTACATTTCCACAGCTTTACGATGCAAGTACCGCACGAGGAAACCATTGGCTGGCTCCACATTGTTGGAGAATGTAATCATCCTGGGCATATGAAAGATAAATGTAACTTTAAGTAAAAAAACAAAACAATATTGTCGGAATGTTGTGCATGTTTCGCTGTTGTTACCTGAAGCTGAGGTGCAAGCCGAGGTTGGAGTTCATTTTCACAGGCTGATTTGTTGTCCCAATAATGTAAGGACTGTTAAAGAAGAATAGAGATTAAGATTTCCAGAATAGAAATCTTAAAATGCAAGAAAGAATGCAAGTTTACATACCATTTGTGGTATTTGCATGTCAGCGCACCGTTTACAAGTTCTGTGATGGCTGAAGCGTCACTGATGTCATCGATGATTATTACCAAAGGCAGCTCTCCACTCTCTCTGTCGATCTGATTTGCTAAATTGGACAGATACAGCTGCAGATCCTACCAAACAAAAACGTACATTGAGCCTGCAAGTATTTACATAGAATCTGTGTAATCTTGCAGCAGTAGAGTTAGTCACGAGTTGTACCTTTTGTGACTGTTGGTGCATGTTGAAGGTGACGGACGAGCGGCGTCCCGGGAGACTGGACTCCTGCTCGGCTTCACTCGGGCCACACAGGCTGCGCTGCTGGAGGTAGTGGCACAAGCGCTGGGCCAGGTAGGTCTTCCCCGTCCCGCTGGGCCCAGACACAACGAGGCGTCGGTGCTTCAGCAACAGGCTGATGTAGTGCTGCATCATCGGCTTCGGAATGAGAGTCTGAAACACCAGCGCATCTACAGATTTTTCTGGAAGGCCTGAAGAGAGACAGAAAACATACATTTACAGACAAGTTTTAAGGTTTTATACTGTACATAGGGGTACAAAACTCAGCAAAAACTCCTGTATTCACCAATTATTGAGCATGCACATCTTTATTTTGACCAAAGCTACATAGTTTTATTTACAAAGACTGTCATGGGCCTGGTTTGGGAATCAAAACTGAACTTAAGGAGCGACAACCAACCTTTCAGAGTGAGCAGTATTTGGGCTTGACCACTGCCAAGGCAACGATAAGGCAAAGTCTGGGGTCTGTCTCCGCCCATCACTCTCTGCACTCCCTGGGTCAGCTGATACATGAGCAGCGAATCAGACGAGAGACCCAGGCTGGATGTGGGGTCCATCTGAGCAAGGTAGTCCTGTAAAGACAGTCACCGTTCACAAGTTAGCAAGTCGCATCTCAATAAATTCAATAAAAGAAAAATATTGGATTGACCAGTCACTCACTTTGAATGTTTTTGTGATCATAGAGTCCAGAAACGTCCAGTCAGTTCTTCCATTGACCAAAACAGAGCCCAAGAAAAACAGTTGCTGCTTTCCATCCTAAAGAAACACAGATGGTGAATGATACAGCTTTCGTCCTCTGTATTAAGAGTGGCATAATCTTAAACATACCTCAAGTTGGTCACAAATGCGGACGAGAACGTGTGCTTGGACGTCATCTTTGTGTAACGCGGTGTTCGTCGTACCGTCGTTTGACACATCTGAAAGACGGAGGATATTGTCATATATTTTACAGTGTAGAGAAGAGAAACTGCTGAATGGCACTGGAGATATATTTACCAGCGTCTTTACAATCATTCAAACTGAGGCTGAAGGATTTGGTGAGACTTGTCGGTTGCTTTCCGGACGTCCCGAGCAGAGACGCGAGACCCGAAGGCTGCGACGCGGAGGAGGTGGGACCGACGAGGCTGAGCATGCTTCCAGTTTTCAGGTGGTCATTCTCTTGTTTGAGGTTCTCTACTGTGGACTGCATATTGTTCATGGCCTCTCGAAGCTGCTCCAGCTGGTGAGCGGAGTTTAAGGCCTCCAGTCGGATGTCCGTGAGTTCTCTCTCTTTGACCCAAAGCTCGGAGCGCAGATCAGACACCATCATCTCCTCCTCTTCTCCCTCCTCAGCCGCCTCATCGATTCTAAAACGCACAGTCTCCGGTGAGTTTATCAGCGACTGTTATTCAGATTTATACATGTAAAACAATGTTAAGCGTTTCTACTTACACGCAAGATGTTGTAGATGCTGATGTTGTCATAGATGAAGGTGCATTTTTGCCATCCACACTCTCATGAGACATCTTTGGAGAATTGGGAGCTGAGGAGTCTGGGGTGACAATTTCCTCAATGTCAGAGTAGGTTTTGGCCCCTTTCTTTATGCTGAACGCCTTGTTGAAGGAGCTCCTCAGCTAAAGAGAAACAGGAAAAGGAGAATGTTGTCATTATCAGGACAAACGTGTCTGTGTGTGGGTTTAGTAAGATGAATGACTTAGGGTAATAGCTGAATGAATTGTAATAGTTATTAAAACAATGCACTTTCTTCTTGTGTCAGTACATTATCATATAATATCAATGTTGTCCAAAAGGTAGAATAAAACAATTGCAAGTTAGCAACCCAGTTCATATCAGCAGACTCCAGCTTTATGTAATCAATTATACCATTATGCAAGCAAAGATTAATGATAAGAATATATATATATCACAAATAAAGATGTCAGTCAACGGATATGAAAAACTGAGTAATGAGGGGTTTTTGTGTTAAAAAAGGCCTTACAAATTGCTCACCTCACAAATCTAAATGTAACAGAAGTGGCGACAGAGAGGAGGCAAAGACTGGTCACACTTTTGGTACCTGCTTTTTCTAATCTACAAATGCAGGTAGTTTCACACTTACCCAGCTCTTTTTCTTCTTCTTTTTTGCATCTTGGTCTTTGAGACTGCCCAGACTGGACATACTGGTCAAACTGTTGAGACTGGAGATACTTTCACACGAGTTCTGACGTCTAATGCGTACATCTGTGGAAAAAAGAAGAAGAACCGATTATAGCAAAAATATATACACATTGAGAAGAAGAAGAAAAAATCCACTGCACATTTGTTTGCAAACCTTTCATGTTGTCCGGATTGTTTAAGGCACCTTGAATCACAGCCTGCGCTTCATCGTTCTTGGACTTCAGCGACTCGATCGTTTCTCTCAACTCCAATAACTCTGTGTCCTGCTCAGAAATAAGACAACAGAACACATCTCTAAAGTATACTGGTGAGTTCAGAGCGACGTGACCTTAGCAACCATATGAGCAGTGAGACCTGGACAATAAAGCCGTGTGTGATCGTTGCATGTGCTCATTTTGGGATTGACCGGTGCGTCTCCACAAGGTTAAAGACACTGCACTGGTGGCATCGCTGTCCAGGTCAATGCCCTGGCACTAACAACAAAGAGACAGCGGCCTTTCAGTGGGAGCCCTGGAGCATGAACGCACCGGGGAGACTCCTCATACACCCGCGCACACACATAGCCCTGCTCCAGGCGATCATCAGAGTACTCAGAGCGCACCCATACAAAGGGATAAGAATGCAGGAATGCCATGGTTTGTACGAGAGCACGTGCAGACTATTTATTCTCCACTTCTGCTTTACTCTGCCGTAAGGTCATGTTTTCTTTCATTGGTCCTCTAACCTCTGCACACTGTAACTGCCCCAGAGGAAGAAAGCAGCCAATAAGAAAGAGGCTAAAAAGGTGTACGAAATCACAAGAATATTTTAATGCAGGAGCCATATCAATCTGTAGCAGACATCTACTTTTCTACCTTCTAGTTCTGGTGTCAGGCCACCAAACCCTTCTTTCTTTCTTTTAAACTCAGTGTTAGCATCTAAATCTAACACTATGGAACAGTCCATCAGCTTGGCAGGACTAGTAGTTAGGGGGTTTACTGGTACATGCATAGAATGATCCTGGATGAGTGCAGGAATGTGACAGGAATGTGCAGGTCGTGTGTGTTTTTCGTTTAAAGTGTGGACATACAGGGTGGGGCTGGTTACCTTTTGCTCTTGGCTGTACGACAACGACTGCAGCCGGGATGTCATCAGGGCTAAACTCTGCTCAAACGCCGCCACGAGGTTCGCCTGTTTGGAGAAAGAAAAAATATTTTACAGTTATAATGATAATCCAAACTGTCTTAGTGCATAAGTTGTTTAGATAATGATGATATTTTTGTATGGCTACAGTTCTGTTTAGTTTGTTTGCTAGCAACACAATAATTCAGAAGGTTCACAAATACCAAACAAATTGCCTTAAATTAACAATTATTTTCATTCACACTGGATAGAGCCTGCAATAATATTGTGATTCAGGTAAAAGCTCAAAAGTGCCGGTAGGTGGAAAATCTCCTCCTTCCTAATCTCATTCTCACACACACCCACTTAAGTCCTGAGCAAAAAAATAATGAACCTTCACTTCACTTTCAGAGTAAAATAATGACATGGTCCTTGGTACCTATACAGGTCAAATAACAAAGAAATATCACTGGAGCAAGGCCGAATGATTAACACTCTTATAAAGCCGTGTGTTATTATGCCCGTGGTGGTCGGAGGGGCAGAAACAGAGCGGAAAGACTGGGCGAGGCACCTGTGTGTGGGTCTGCTGGCCTGAAGTGGTGAGAGAAAGGTTCAGATAAAGGTGAGATTTATATTGGGCCTGCTCTGGTGCAGAGTTGTTTCAGAAATGTGCTGAGACAGCTCCACTAGCACCCTGCAGCTGGATTAAACACTTTTAATTTGATGATGAACATTGTTTTGCTTGTAGCGTGTAGGCAAAAGAACGACAACATGACTATTAGACTATAAAAACCTTTGCAAATACTACTAAAAACACAATTTTTACAACTATCATTATTTGTTTTATTTGTATCTAGTACTACTGACATTTCAAATTGTTTTTTTGTACTTAATGCTTTGCAGTGATTTCAATACACCCATTATAACGCTAAACATTACAGTAGTAGTTTCTTAAATATTACCATGTGGTCTTATACGAGTGATTTAGAGCAAGACAATTTGTAAACTATTTTGAAAAGGTCAAATTTAGTCTTTTATGTGTGTATTTCTTTTAATATATGTTGCACTTTATGTAAGCTGCTAAAGAATGTCTTTTCCAGTATTGATTCTTGCACAAATTAGTATCTCGTTTCGATACTAGTTTTAGTATCAATTAGTATTTGGGTTTTGATACTTTTGACAACAGTATTACTATCTATGCACATGTTCTAATAAAGTGGCAACTGACAATAATACCTTTAAAATTTGAATCATCTTGTCAGTTGAACATGAATATCTGTTGCCGAAGCCTGAGGCCACTTCACACTGAGGTGGACAGTTCATCAGGGTGAGTGACAGCTAATGGGCTGTAAAACTAGACGGAGAGGTACCGGTATTTCGAACAGGCCCACGGGGTGAACCATGCATAATAGCTCTGACAATTCTCTTGAGATGGATCAACGTCTTTTTGAACAAAAAGAGCTGCAGTCTGCACAGAACCTGCAAGAACACGTCTGAAATATGCAGAAGTTTACGTACGTTTGCACTCAGCTGTGTGGTCAGGTTGGAGACTTTCTCCTGTGAAGACTCAAGTTCCCTCCTTAACATTCGAATTTGCTGAAAAAAAATAAAAGTTACAGATGAGTCACTGATTAACGCTAATTAGAAAAACAGCATTTGGCTTTTAGAACAATCTGCTAATCTATTAAGGACTAAACCCGGTGTAAACCAAACTTGTCTGGTCTGAATGTGTACTAAATAAAATCAGGACTAAAACAGGACAAATCTAGGGCTCTAAAGTAGGCATGTCCAAACTATGGCCCGGGGGCCAAATGCGGCCCGCAGACCAATTTTTGTTGGCCCTCTGGCTTCCTGCTAAGTTGGTCCAAACAACAAAAAGTAGTACTTTTACCGTAAAATTGGAAGAATTCAACCATTTGTATGTGATAACAACCTATTAATAATGTCCCGAGTATTATTAAAGGTGTGGATGCTCATCGAACAATAACAAATGCAAAATTTTAAAGTATTCACTTTCAAATTCAACATTGTCGGGTTGTTTGTGGCCCTCTGCTCCATATAAGTTTCAAAATGTGGCCCTCGGTGAAAAAAGTTTGGACACCCCTGCTCTAAAGAGTATGATGAAAAAAAAAATCATGATAAACCAACTAAAATGATAATAACTGAAGACCTAAGTGTTCTGCTTGGTGTATGGTGAGAACATTAGTCCATTAGTCAACATAATCAGCACAAAACACATACACGGAGTGAGAGATGGATGAAAGGTAAAGTTTACAGACAAAGTGCAGGCAAGAATGCACTTACCTCTCCCTGAATCTTTTCCTCAGCCTTAGGAAGCCAAGGGGAATAAGAAGTTGAGTTGTTAAAATAGGACACAAGTCAAGAAAACAGAAGGAGGAAGAAGATTTCAAGCTCTACAATGATCACAGGGAGGCCGTCTCAATCACTTGCAAACACACATTCACAAAACCCACACCAGGCCATACGATGAAGGGAAGTGTAGCTACCTGAATCTGCATGGGGCTGGCACTCACCGAGGAGTAACTGGATGAGGCATTGGAAGCCAAGGACAGTACAGAGCCATGAACTAAAAAAAAATAATACAATTTATTACAGACAAAAAACAGAAAATCGACAAACTTAACCAGAATGTGTGCTAGAGGCCCACCCTCATCCAGGTCTTTGTCTCTGAAGGACCCAGACCGCATCATTCCCATGCTGCGCGGACGCTCGGCCAGAGAAAGCGTGCTGCCAAGAGGAGACGGCGTGTACAGCTCCAGAGACGGGTCAGGGGTCGGGATACTGTTGGAGCGGATCATCCTGGGAGGTCCACCGACAGGGCTCGGGACTGGCAAAACATTTGAAGGTTTTGCACGGTTACAACAACGGCAACAACAGCTTGTACATTTTAGAAGCCTTTCAAAATACACACCCATATTAGTCTTTGAAGTGCGGGGCAGGGACGTGGGAGAAGACAGCAGGGGGAGAGTGAGGGAGTCGTTCATGCTGAAGAGAGTATGAGAGTGCCTCCTCTCTCCTTTCTCTTTTACTTCAGTCTCGGCTGGTGCGGCACCTCCGAAACTACAACACAATGTGAACAAAAACACACAAAATGAGCAATAAACAGTGGCAAAAGCATAAAACGCCGCGGTTCTATAATCTATAAATAATGTGAGTGGGTGAATTTGCAGTGACTTACCTCAAACCCTTTTTAGGCAGCGTGTTTCTGTCTCTCTGTGGGCTGTTGGGATTAAACAATGTCATTATTAAAGTAGCGGTACAGGCGCTAATTAAACGTTCACGATACAAAGGAGGCACAGTGAGAGCGGTAGATAGCGGTTGGCAGCCTATAATTATGACTTCCCGCGTTGATAATAGCTTTAATAATTGTAAGCTTTGTTAATCTAAAAATAGATTAACAAAGCTTACAAACTGGCATGTGTGTGGGGCTGTGCGTTTTACGTGTTTTTCCATTTCGCCAGTAGGTGGAGATAGCGGGTAATATTAGAAATGATTGCAAAAATACTGAACATATTCTCACCTTTCAGTAACAGATTTGGGCGTTTTGCTTCCGGCGCTCCAGCTCGCAGGAGGGGCTCTGTTGTCTTTTCTGTCCCTGTCTCGAGATTCCAAAGTGGTGTAGCCTCTCACCAAAGCCTCTCTCTCTTTCTCCCTCCGGGGCTCCGGGGCCAGGCTCATTTGAAGAGGCAGCGACTCCAGACTTCGGTGCAGTCCGGTCAGCCGGGGGTAGAGCAGAGGCGAGGTGCTGCCCCCGCTCTCTCCGACCCCCAGGGAGGACACCTGCCGAGGGCCTAAGCCTGTTCCGGAGCTCGAGAAACACGATGAAGAATTCACATTTAGTAACGGAGCGGGACTGGGAGACAGACAGGAAGTTGAGGAGCTGGTCAAGTCCTGGATCTTTGAGTAGGGGGCAATTTTAGGAGGAAGGGAGTCCTGAACGCCAACGTCAAGGCTAATATTCTCTTTGTCATGATGGACCATCGATGGTTTTGAGAGACTGCGTATACCAGATAACCTAAAACACAAGACAGAAAGATGAGACAAAGACAGAGAGGGAAATGTATGTGGTTAAATCATTTATGTACCGTTGTGTGCTGGGCGAGGGCATGTCTGTGCTCTTGTTCGGAGGTCTAAGTCCCTGTAGTTTTGACCCGGTTTCACATGGGGTCAACGCCGGACTGCCCTTCAGTGACCCACACTCCGAGTCTGACACCACTGCCTTCGCTTTAGCTCTTTCCTTCTCTTTCTCCTTCTCTCTGTCAGTCTGATTGACAGGGCTGGGGATGCCTCGACTCCCTGGTTTACATAGCCCTGTTCCTGGTTCTTTGAGTCTGGATGTCTGTGGGGTGGAGGGCTTGACCAGGCCAGAGCTGGTGTCGGCTGTGGTACTCAGAGGCCGCGCAGAGCTGGGACGAGTCAGGGTCAAAGTGCTTGTCTTTGCAGGACGGGGCAGGGAGCGGTACTGGAGAGATGACCTCGCATTAGGGGACAGAAACCCGCTCTGATCACCGTTAGACACATCCAGACTGGTCTTGCGTCCACCTCCTCCTCCACTGCCAGTGGGTTTGATGGGGATTGCTGAGGTTTTGGGGTTTTTCCCGACTGTGGCAGAGCCGCTCGGTATGGTACTAGCTGTGCTCATCCCAGTGGGTATATTGCTATTATTTGTCCCGTTAGTTGTAGCCGTGGGCGGTTTCTTGAAGCCAAAGTTTCCACCAGTTGAGGGTCGGACCAGGCCAGATGGAGGTTTACGTGGCTCACTCGCGACCGAGCCGGTCTTCTCTTTACCAGCATCTGATGACGAACGCTGCAGACCCGAAGACTTCATTGCAAGACGAGATTTCTCCATAGGTTTTCCATCGGGCTTCACCACACCTAAAAAAGGACAAAAGAGGACAAAAAAGACAGGATAAATACATTAGCAAAGCAAATCAATACAGATCCAATTACTACAGTGTGGTTTAAAGTAAATTTAAACTAGATGAGAGCTTCTAATGACTTGGAAAAGAAAGGTGTATTAGGACATATCTTATCTGGACACTGTGTTGGGACATGCACATCCCCGTCTGGCTGGACAGACTATTAACTGCCCTTATCACAATTACTCTTCTTTTCCATCCAGATGTTTTCCCCAGTTTTCCAGGATGTGTATGTCTTAAACCTAAAGCATGTTTGGAGTTGCCATTTGTGGTTACGGAAAATGGGTGTTCATCGTTACAAAGCGTGCCAGGAAGTACACAACTGTGACTTGGTGGAGGCGAAGGGGAAATTAAAATAGTGTGATTTGATCCACATCTGAGTAAATTAATCAGATTGTTTAGGAAAAAGCTGTTTATTAGACAAATTGCACCACCCACATTCACAACTCTGCACTGGCCACACTCTTAATATGCATGTAAGGGGGTTTTAGAGAGTTTATATACACGGCACTAAAAGTTAAAAAACTGCAGTTGAACTAGACCCACCGGTGTGCTGCTTTGGGACATATGGATTCACTTAGGAGTATTTATAAACCCGCAAAACATACATATGGGCTGACATGCGTTAAATGCCACACACACAGGCTGTCATTGGATTACACTGGAATGTGACACGTTATGCACACTTGCGCATTAAAAATTGACCGTCTTCTAGAAATGAGAAAATGTAGTTTACATGTCAAGTCATAAACCATTCATTGTGTAAACCGCAGCGCTACAGGGCACAAAAGCTAAAGGAACAAGCCCACCCTGACCCACACTGCCCAAGGTATTCGATTTGAAATGTGGCCTGAAAAATAACACCTTGTGACTTGACGGCGCGGTGTGTTTAGCAGACAGGGCAGATCACTCCTGTGTTACTGATGAGGACAGCGTGTTTGAGAGGATTCAGGGCTGAAGCTTTGTAAAAATGACAAAGATAGAGGCAGACACAGAAATGTATCTCAGCGGTGAGCTAGTCATAATCTGTCTATTCTTAGCTCATCTGCAGTCTTCTCAGAGCTCAGACTGACCGACAATCGTATCAGATTCGAACATAGATCCTGGGTCTAATATTACTTTAATAAATGACATTGTACGCATTGTATGTGTATGATTTATTCATGTGTATTTGTACTTCTGTCTGACAATCGGGCTTAATAAACTAAACTAAACTGAAATGAAAGTGTCCAAGGTCAAGTTAATCATGCATAACTCTTCCATTCGAAAGTAATAGGTGCATTATTATACTCAACAATGATAATAGACATTATAGAGCCCATGGGAGGATCCATGTGATTCGAAATGACATTGCCCGGAACAAAAACTATTCTGTGTGCACTTCCCAGCCTGAAGCCACAGGTCGGACTTGTGATGAGGAATTGCAATCCTATATATTATTGTTTGATATTATTCTTAACAAGCCTATGTGATATTTCAACATTATCCTATCCTGCAATTAGTGACCCGTTTGCACAGCCCCCAGCAATAAAAGCAGACAAACAAAGACCTATAAGTGATATCCTGTACTTTTGATTGTCTGTACGTATAATGTGTGCTCAAATCTACAGCTCCCAGATGGTGTGCTTTATCACGAGCTGCACAATCCTCTCCATTATGCTCTTTATGTGTGAGTGGGAGGCAGTGTTAAGTGTGCTACTCTAAAAACTGGCACTGAGCGGAGTTGGTCTGCCCATACAAATACGCACTGTCTTTGCGCCAGCTGTTTTGGCCTTTATTTGGGTGCTATAAATTGTGTATCTCAAATAAAGCTGGATAGCCCTGCCCAATAGGAAATAAAACCGCGCTGGTCAGTGTGTGTTTGCTGGTGTGAATGTGGGAAGAGGGCAGGAGAAACAGTGGGTGCTGATGGGCGTTTTGATACATGGCACCGCTTTGTAAAGGCTGGAGGCTGCAGCTGTGGATGAATGAGCGAGTCTGTGAGGGCCAGAGAATCCGCCTTAAAGACCGGCCAAAGAAGTGCAACAGTGAAGACACAGGGGCAGCTCAGGTTAATGTAAATGAGTTCAACGTGTAGCAATAATGTTTTGATATTTATGTTGAATAAATTCTATGATATTGATACATTCTTCCTTCTTTAAACAAATCAATATGGCGGTACAGAGAATTCTACTTATTTTGATAACAGAACATTTACATGGTAATTAATTTAATGCTAATTTGTCTGGGATGGTGTGAGACAGGGGGACCTCAGACAGAGTACACATTGGTATTCAGTCTTGTGTCAAGATAGATTCACCAAATATATTTGAGGAACATTTTTGGACAGTGGGAGGAAGATAGAGTGTCCATAATATTCTTACTACTGCTACTACAACTACGAGTACAATTGATTGTGGTGTGCAACTGTCCATTGTTGAATCTGCTAAATGAATCAGTGTCTTGTTTCTAAGTGTAACATTTTACCTGGTACTTTGAGCCCACTCTGAGCTATGTGTGTGATAGGAGAGGTGACTCCCACAGGTGGATTTCGTCCTCTCTTCAGCATGTTTCCTTGGCCTAGTGTCTGAGGTTTCCGCAACTCTCCCCTTCCTCCTTCTAGTCCCTCTCCCGGCGCTTTAGACTTCTTCCATTTATTGGTTGATTCAGACTTGAGGCTGCTGGTCTCGTAGATGCTGCTGCCCAAACTCTTGCGACTGGGTTTAGAGTCATCTGTGTCCCAGGAAAGGCTGCTCTCCACCAGGGACCTCTTCTCTGCATCTGTGCGCATCTGTAAATACACACAAAGCTACTCTTAGACAACAATAAGATGCAAACCCTTTCATTGTAAACCATAATTACAAACAAAACCTTGGAGTAGGTTTAATGAGCCTCTGTTTTTGGATTACATTTCTATGCCAAGAGCTGCGGTTCCAACAATAAAATTCCAAGTTTAAAAATATGTTTTTCTGTACTTTTCATTCATTACACAAATACACC
Organism: Eucyclogobius newberryi; assembly: GCF_026437365.1. Lineage (NCBI taxonomy): Eukaryota > Metazoa > Chordata > Actinopteri > Gobiiformes > Gobiidae > Eucyclogobius > Eucyclogobius newberryi. Next base: position 29,811,440 of record NW_027315801.1, on the reverse strand, counting down.
TTGTACTATCATGTATGTTTTAAAACATATACATTGTGATAAACCCACAAAGTAATAAATGTAAGGATAAAAAAAAATATTGACAATAGAGGCTCTCCTCCAACTAGTATGATACTAAAATAGATACTACACATTTTAGACAATTAAAATAATTGTGTTGAAGAAGATGTAACAATTATAGATTAAAAAAGGCTTAGAATGTGTTCATAACCACAATACATGATATCTATTAAATATTAGTATTTCTTGTCATGTGGCTTGAGAATGAAGTAACCGTCTCGTCATCACGGTCTCATCTCCACAGACCAAATCCCATTATGTGCTCTGTTGGAACACTTCAAAGACAAAAGCAGGTCCACAGCAGGAGACAGTGTGATGCACAGTGAGTGCGCGTGTTCAAAAAAACCTTATCAAATCCAGATCACAAACACTTTCTGACAGTCAGTGAACTCATTAAATCTTTACAATCAGGAACGGCCAGTTTCAAATATACAGAAACAACAAAAGGTACTTATGTAATGGTAAACAGGGGAGAGGGATCTACAGTATAACGGCGGATATGAGTACTATTCGGGGACGTTATTTTGCCCCCTGCAGAGGTTTGGAAGCCACTCAACTTATCTGGCAACTTGTTAGTGCAAGCTTAGGACAGTGGAACTAGTGGCCCTTGTGGGAGTTCCCCTTTTATTAAAATCAATATACCCCATGGGCAGGTTCGGGGCCATGTGAGCTGTATATCCAGGCTTGTTAATAAAACATAGTCATTTCCTCCCACACACCTGCCTAATGAAACAACATGAGTGAGATAGACATCAGGAAAGCAGGAATAACAACAGAGATTGTGGCAGCACAACTGAAAAACAAGATAAAATAACATTGTCTTAGATGTGTTCACACAGCGTAGTTTCACTGCTCTGGAAGTGATGGAGATTCCAAACATTTCTTATTGAGCTCTTTTAGGAAACAATTCAACAATAACCAAATCAGACAATAAAAGCAGCTTTAGAAACGATGTGGACCACGCCTGCTCCGGGCTGCAGGGAGATTGGGAAGCCTGCGCACATGTAGACAATGTGGGGTGCATGATGATGACGTTGTACTAATGGGGGGGTTGCCACGGCGATGATGCTGCAGGGGGTGTCGGTTGCCATGACTACCCCGTTCTGGTGTGGAGGGAGGGTCCAGGTTCTTCCGGGTTTCTGGCCCCAGAGGAGGGCCGCAGATGGCCCCAGTGTGTGTGTTTATGTCTGTTCTTGTGTGTGTGGATGGTCCTGTTACTGTACGGTTTGTTAGGCATTTAATCAAAAAATGCTTTTGATTTAATTTGTCAAATCCCTAAGGCCAATTTGAATCATTAGGCCTCTTTAATATATTTAATTAATGGATTCATAGTTCATCTGGATTTATTGTGTTTAACAATTTATGTGCATCAGACAATATAACCAGTATTTTTGGGGGTTTGTCAAAAGTTCCCAAATTAGATTGATATTATAACCAGTACTGAAACTAGATAGTTTCAATACATTAACAGGACAAAATCTCATTAGGCTAATGAATTGAAGATTGCCATTTTTGGTAGACATTAGCACTTCCCTAAAAATGTAAATAGATGTCGTTTTGTCTGGCTCAGCATCTGCTTACTGTGGCTCACTCTCTTCATATCTCCCTGAATGCTGTGGAAGGGCGTGACCTAAATCAGGCGCTACAATAGAAAGAGCTAAATAAATGCTGAACAATGCCACAGGCTGAATTCGATATTGACTCTGGCCAAGTTGATCCCAGACGCCCACAGAAAACTACACTTGCATTTTATTGCCATAGAAACAGAAGGATGATGTGTGAACGTAATGCTTTTAAAGTTTGCCTTCATGTTCTGTCCTTTTGGTATTTCCCTTACACGATCTCCAAGGCTGTCCGCCCCAAGCAAGCAGTGATTTGCATTTTAATCAGACACTAGTTTGATGCTTGATTCCCATGTTAACACAAGCAGACTGGGTTGTGACCATATGTCTCTGAATATATTTTATAATAATCAACAGCATAACCGTCTCATAATGTGCCTTTAATACTGTGTATAGTGATCATTCAGTGACTCAACCGTCTGAAAGTATGAAAATGAACATTGTATCCACCAAACTCGCATTGATTGCTGCAGGTCAACTACATTCCAAGGGTGTGTGCGGAATTTCAATCAGTCTTTGTTTTTCATATCACTTTCTAAACGTCGATCTTTCCACCTGCCTTTATTTGCCCTTCCTGTAGGCATCACCTCATCAACACCTCTGCAGATGAACTGGTACAAGCGGTATAAATCAATAAGCCGTATATTGCATAGAGTGAACTCGTTGTGTGTGCTGGACGTACCACGATGGCAGAGTTTCTGCGCGAGCCGATGGGCGTGGTCGGGAGGGAGTTGAGGGTGGGGCTCGTGTTGAATTCCTCAGAGCTCAGGTTGTCCGAGCCGTCACTCAGACCGCTGCTGATGGAGCTGCTCTCATCCCAGCTACACCGGACACAGAACAAAACTGTGGTCAGATCGGTTATGCAAATGTAGATGCCGTCATTGTGTGGACAGACTGGTAACAAACTCGCTCAGTTCTGCGGTTTCAAACAGGAATTTAGATATTTCTATTTATTTACAATGAACAAAATGTAAAAACATGCTCCATTTATGTTACGGTTTATCATTACGTACAGGACGGCTTGTCTTTATTGGGCAAGACAAATGTAAGCATGAAATAGGGACATTCCACAAATATAAGATTGAAACTAATATATCTTAATACTATCTTGTGTATACTAATAGAGCTACAAACAATTTTAAGCAAGTAGGCAATTACAAAATATATTGCTTAATTTATAACATATTATAAATACTATGGGCACATGCTGAAATTTTGAGAAACTTTGCAAAAGGCAAAATCACAGGTCTTTATCAAAGGCTAAAGCAGTCTATGCCACAGTCTATGCCACATAGCGAGATGTCTCTTTCTCTTTATGCCAGGCACTCAACAAGACTATAGTCTCCGTTACATCAGTGTCTGGCTCCGTATCTTCTAGTTTTCCTTTTAATTAAATATTCATAAACCCAAGACCACATTTAGAAAGCAGCCTGCTCTATATTACCAAGTTTTTCTGTAAATCAGCTGCAAGCACTTGGCAAAAAGACATTCGAGGGCTCTCAATAGTGTTTCAACCCACACAGGCACAGAAATAGCTCAGAGGAACATATACAGTGATGCAAGCAGCGCCCACAAGTGTAAAGGGGTTTTGGGCACGGACTCATCTGCACATTACTGATGGTTAAAGGTGCACTATGTAACTTTTCTCTGGCTTTTCTGCATGCCTCCATACGGATGATATTGCCAAGAATGTTCCACAGTATGGACTTAAATGTAGACATGCAACCAGGTCAAGATACAGTTCAGATCTGTGGAGAAGAGCCAGGAAAAATCATGTTTTTTAGATAGATTTAATGTCATACTGTGGAACAATCCAGGCAAAGTAGTAACATCTCAAAGGACACAAGCAGGTGGAGGTTACATGATGCACCTTTAACACTATGGATTTTAAATAGTAGTCATGCTATTACCTTAGCAGCAAACTAATCAAGCGATAATTACTACTACTTCTGACTTTATGAATACATTTAAAAAATACTGAGTTCCAGAAAAGGAAGAGAGGTTTAGTCAGTCACTCTGTCCATGCCTGACCAAAGACATGCTCATGGTTTAGGATGCGAGGGGGTTGGTAGGCCCATATTAGGGTCAATGGGTTAAATTCATGTTGATGTATACTGTAACACTGACATAAAGTGGGCAGGCTTTAAAGAGGTCATATATAATGAGGTGCACCGTCTAAAGGGTGCCAGCGGTGCGGGGTGGGCCTTCCGGATGGGCGCCTGTTTGGGTCACGCCGCCCCCTGAGGACATGGGACGGTGGGGTGTATGGGGGAAGAGAGTGGGACAAAGGGAAAAGCCCTCTTCATTTCATTCCTGGATATCAGCACATGAAAAGAGCCGAGTAGACTGCAATGATGGCTTCACTATTAAGGATGCCAAAGTAAGATTAAGGGCACATTTAAAGAAGGGATTAATTAAAATCTACTCAAAGTAAAACCTTAAATTCAAATTGAACCAGATTGTTTAATCCTAGTTTCTCCTATATCCTAATATCTTTTTTTAATTGACCACAGGTTTTATTCACATAAGTTGCTGAAACATTACCACCTTTATAATATTATACCATATCTATAATCTATTCATTTCAATAGATAACTAAGTGTGTCTAATGTCTAAGAAGTCTCTGCTTAGCTGGATGTTACTAAGCCTCTGAAAGTTCAAACTTCATAGATCAGAATGTGAAGTTTAATGCCCCTAAGACAGAACAGGATTATTTTCTTCTACAGCCTATGGAAAAGAGACAACACTCAGTTTAAAAAAAAACAAAAGAGCAAAAATGTGAGTGGCAAGACAAACAAAAACCCTTGTGAAGTTGAAAAAAAAAAAAGCACACAAACAACAAGGCATGATGACGACTTCACCACACAACCACAGTGAAGCCCAAACGCATTCTGTGCCTTGGCAATGACTGAACTGTACTCTCACTTTGATCTAATGTTATGTCATTTGATCAGATTTCAGCATCATTACTAGCGCTTGGCTGAAAGAATGCAAAAAGATCACGATTTTTGGCCGAGGAAAAGTTTCCAGACATATTCAATCAGTGTCACTATATGCGTTGCTCTGTACGCGAGCCTATCATCAAGCGTGTCTTTGGCTCTTTACAGTCTTACAACATAAAGAGAGACGTCGCCACAGCTTGACAGAGTTCCCTGAGCTGGCGAGGTTGTGAAAAATGAGACAAAACCCTAATAAGGTGAACACAGAATGACTGGTCTTGTCTGTAAAGCTTTGAGTGGCGCTAATCTTGCTTTTCTCTGTAAATAATATGAATAAACCAGGTTACATCTGGCAAAATCAACATTATGCAAACATAACGTTCCCATTTCAATTGATGTATGTAATTGTTTGGACGTTGGTAATATTGAAAGTGGAGGCAAACTTAATAATGGCATTGAAAAATATGAATGTTCGGTCATAATTGTATGAGTGGAATGAATACAAATGTTGGTTGGATTTAGGCAGCAATAAAGGTCAATTACGGTGAGCTGTGCTGGATTAAACTCATTTTCACCTTTACCTCTGCAGTGATTTTCTCTCGGAGCAGATTTCATTGCATTACCTTGAGGTGAGCAGGTGGTTCCCTACTCTGTCCTGGCAGAAGGAATCGTGCTCGGAAACAGCAATGAAGATGTTTTTACATTTTAAATCTGAGGACGGGTCAAAAACATTTCAACATAAATCATTTCCCTATTAAATACATTAACACGACTGACATAAGAATCCATGCTAAAGCAATTTGCGAACGCTGCAGATGGTTTGCTGAGCGAGTCTGGCGACCCTGAAGAGATAAGCCAGCAAGAAGAGATTCCTTTGTACTTAATGACCAACACTGTTAAAGGGATTGCAGGCTTCGCATTGTTTAGTCTGTGGGGTTAACCGTTAATGCTTTATCTACAGGGTTTTAAAAGCCATCTCTGGTCCTCTCCCTGACCCCTGAGACTGGCACGTGGCGAAGAAATGAGCAGCGAGCGAAAGAAGATTGAAGAAAAAGCTGCTAAAGAGACAAAAAATGCAGCTTTGCCTGTATTTGGGAGTGATGCATTCTGGGACTTGGAGTCTGGCCAAACTGACAGAGTATTGGAGTGATAAGCAGCTCCATCTAAGTTCAAACTGCATGAGGTCCATTTGGAGAAGTGCTCTGGCTGGAGAGAGTGATGACAAGGTGACTCTGAGTCTCACTGGAGATAATGTAAACGCTGACTCTTTCTGCCTCGTGCGCCCGGATGGCTCCATTTGACGGCACAATTAACTAATGAGACAATATAAAGCACTCAGACAACAGCATAAGCTCAAACACTAAACAATGTCAATACGGGATAAAGGTAGTTTGCAAGGGATGGTGCGAGATCTCGTGCCAGAAGATCTCACGAGACAAAATTGGTGCAAGGTTGTGCCCACGTGGAAAATAACATATAACAAATAAACTTAATAAGTACATTTATGTATTAGAAATTATGTCAAAATCACATCTTGCCTCGTTCTCATGACTCAATTTTGTGTCTTGTCTAGGAAAAAGATTATTTGGTTAATTAGTAATCATGATTATTCAGGTCACACTATATAATAATTAGAAGAAAACTTAATTTCAACTCAATATGAATAATAACTGTGTCGATTTAGAGCACAACTTTACTTTTGCAGAAAGTTTGATTTTATAAAATGGGTCACATACTATTGGAACAATCATGTATTAGAATGAAAGAAAATAAAAGATTTCACTTTTGGTTTGCTGTGTCAATAATTGTGAATAATTGTACGATAATTAAACTCACAATGATGTTTTTTCTCACAATAATCGTAACAATAACACTTTATATCATGACATTCCTGGTCTCGTCTTGTGGAAATTGTGGCTCCACCCCAGAAAGGTGCCGTATATCTAAAAAGCGACGCAAAATGACGTTAATCTCTCTTTCAGCTTTTGCACGGTTAAATGTGTTTTATACAACGTGTCGACCCATGGAAATTCTGCACTGGACAGGAACTTTCCATTCCTATTATGATCCACAGTGACACGTGGAAGGACTCAAAATGGATAAATCAGATGGGTCCCTCATTGTGGAGATGCATTTTTGAGACTCGGAAAAATGAGGCCAGAGCCAGGCTGGCATTGGGCTTTTAAAGGGGACAGGCTGCACGTGAAGGCATCAGAAGTCAATAAACTATTTTAGGAGGATTAAAACTGGAGGAAAATGAAGTGAGATGCAGCGTGACCTTTTGGCTGTGGTTCTTGGGCTGTCTGGATAGTCCTAAATACAATCCAGATGAACCTTAATGACTGGGCTGGATTTACAGTTTAACACATATTGAAAAGTTCTGCTCCAAATCAAGAGCCAACTCAGCAGCGAGGCAAGTGCAATGCATTGACTGTGTGTCGCTACAGAGAAATGTAGCAATTAGAGTAAACAAAGACACATGATTCACCATCTTTTAGATGCTAAACAAGTTCAGACCAGTTTGCCAAATATCACACCCGTGAGAAAACTGTGTGACATACCACAGCTGACATATCATGTTACAACTTCTGATTGGCAACAATTATTTCGCTTTAAAATTCTGAATAATGAAAATATGTCATCTTGAATCAGACAAGTCATACTGATATGGTGAGTATAATAATACTGTTTGGGTAGCGCAGATGGTAAACAGTGTTGTCTTGGCTCAGTTGATCAGGTGATCAGCAGGAAGTCAACACAGTGTGAATGGCTTTATAACTGACTATGACCAACTGCTAAAATGTGAAGAATATGAACAAACATTATCATATTTTTAATCTTTTATGCTGTTTCCATTTCAATGTTTCTTATTTATTTCCAGGCACAGTCCAGGCACAAGGAATGTACCTGCCCGTCCAGCCCGTACAATATCATGCCACCAGTTGTTGGTTTTATGTTATAAATTACACTCAACACAACTGTACTGAAAATAATGTTTTGTAATTGTCCTTTTAATGGATGCCAGAAGCACTTGAAGAGTAATTTCCCAACGGTTTTCCACTTAAAGGACTAATTACAGCACTTACTGACTCTTCTCTGTTGAGCGCTTATTGTAAATCAGCGACATAACTACATCATAACCTAAACAGAGCCCGCCTTTGGGGCAATTTCCTTTTCATATTATTTACAATGGCTTCTGTTTCCATAGTTCAGCAGGATTGGTGTGATTGCTGGAGACACAGGACACACACCGCAGTTTTTGAACATTAAAGAGGAGGCTTTAGTTAATGAGCTCACAATTACAGCTAATTCCATCTGCCTCTTGAATCAGGACAAACCAGGGGCATCGGCTGTCGAGTGTTTGTTTGTGTGAGCGCTTACTAAAGAGAAACCGACTATTTTGAACTATTTCAAGCGAGTGGTGAAAGCCCAATGCTTTGTGACGTGCCTGGTGCAAAGAGCAGGTCCCACCCCTAAATGGCCATCACAAAGGTGGCCCTGATGTGCATGAAGTGACCCTGACAGCAAAGGCCCCGGGCTCTGGGGCACTAGAGCCACCACCGCTGTATAGACACAAAGCGCGTCACAGTACTACAAGTGCACAGAAATGTGAATGAGACGTCAAATGTATAAGAGAGAGATGTCAAAGATGCAGTTGTGCTTAACCCGTTGCACCAGTGAAACTAAAACAAAGGAAAGCGTACTAGCATTAATAATGGAGTTGAGTCTTTGTCCAGGTATTGATCTTATTCCGCTAAACCCACCTTCCCTCTTTTCCCACGCGATCGCCACTTTAAAAATCACACTTTCTGTCCAGTGAGAACTCGTTGGTTTAAATGGAGAATTAAAATATGCTATAAAGTGTTCAAAAATGGCTATAGTCTGTGAAGAACTTGGGCTTCCGGAATAAGGATTAAAAGTCACAAGCCAGTTCAGAGTTGCAGGATAACATTTAAATATTGGGTCAGAAAACAGCATAATAATAATGGGAAATTGATTATTTGCTATGGTCAAATGGAAGGGAAAGAATTGCTTTCATCAGGTTCTTATTTGAAACACAAGGACATATTTGACAGGCGCATGGGTCTTTTGAGCGACTGCTAGACCATTGACAACAAACTTCTGAATTTGGGTCAGGCGGAGACGTTAATAAATGTAGAATTTCTTTGGCGAGCAAACGGTATTTCTCTAGAGTCTAACCCCAGATCTCCTGTCTCCTCTCGTCCTCCCAAGTGAGGACAGAAGTCTGAGTTCAACTATAGTTACAGACAAGAGCTGCTCTGGCTCTGGGCCTGACTTCTCTGTGAGGAGAAATGAAGCAGGACAGATGAACTGACACGTAGGCTGCACACTTCATATAAGGAACTTCTTCTGGTGTAAGTCGCTCTGTCTGAGCAGAAAGTGAGGATCAGGATGACTCTGAGCCAGTCAGCATGATCTGCTTTCATTATCCCAAAAAAGGAAAAGCATTGAATGACTGAAACACTTTATTTATACAGAAGTGGTGTTTGGAGCTTATTCATTTAGGATAGGTTTGACGTCAGATGCCCTTCCTGGTGCTCTCTCCCTTCGACTAGATTTGGGACCATTTCTGGTTTGTGGACTTGTCTTTTTGTTCCATTAAGTTACAATTATTCCTTCCAAGGCGTAATATTTATACTTTATACTCCTTACATTATTACAGACTTTAGAGAACTTGTAAAAATGACAACAACAACAAAAAAGGCACCAAAAAAATCAATACTCAAATGGATTATTTTCTGGGGCCATTGTGACCCATGACCGACCCGGCACCTCAGAACCTCTTTGGTCCTTGTGCTTTTACAGGAGACAGGAAGCAGAAGAGGGACAGCGTTCCAGAGGCACACAGCAATGGCCTTTTAAATCACCCTCATAAGTAGTTCAGTCTGGTCCACTGTGAGTTCTTCTCGTACCCAAACCCAGCGCTGAGGACCAGGAAGCGGCTCACACAGGGGGAACCCCGGCACGCAGAGGCACAGGACCAGGATCTGGATCTGGAGTTAAATTACCACTAGCCCCCCTCCAAGAAACGTCAGCTGACTTTAACGGCTGTGTGAATTAACTGTGCACAAGGGGGATGTTTTGGTTTGAAAAATCCGGACCAGCAAGAAAAACGTAGGGAGAGTTGAAAGAATGGGCGGTACAACTTTTTGAATAACGCACGCTCCGACCAGGTTGCTGCTAACGTAAAGCAGCTGTGTGAAGGATGGGGCTGCTGTGCTGACAGATGCAGCAGAATGAGTAGTATAACAATGCCTAAAGAAATATAACCAGTTGAATTCAGGGCTGGGCAAAGTAATATCCTGCGGTATACTGTATGAAGAACAGCACAAACTCCAAGAAGCGACAATATTACGGTATAACACTAAAAGCTGTGTAAATGCCACAGTCAGGCGGTGGCAATAGCACGTTAATCTATAGCGCAATAAAATGCAGACAAGAGTGCGCCTAGAAACGAGATACCATGACATTAATGCAACTGGAGCCGACCATTAGTGAAAGTAGGGTGATTAAACAATGGCCCAGTGGAGCAGGAAAACAAAATGTTCCAGAACTCAATCCAGAAAAGAACCAAAACGTCTAATTTTGCAGACGAATACTATACAATATGCACTATAATTTCACTTTCGCCCAGTCCCACGGTCGGTCCCTCTCATCGTGATAGTTCAGAAGTTGAAGTTTGTAGTTTTCAGACACGAGGAAGTAGCTGCCCATTGTTTAATCTGGGTTAGAGGCTAAAGAACTTGCGAAACCAGGAAGAGGAAGCACAACGTCTGTCTTGGTTAAAATTTAAAAGAAACGCGATTGCTACACATTTGTTTGTATAGCAGAGAAAGACAGGTCTGTGAAGCCCACCTCCAGCACCTGCCAAAGGTTGTCCAAACACTAAACGAAGCTTCAGAGACAAGAAAGGCCCATTGACTGAAGCTGAGATAGTCTTGCTTTCTTTCTGCAGGCTGAGATAAAACAGACAGACACCTATTAAAACACACATATTACTCCCACGCTGAGCAGGGGCCAAGACGGTGTAACGGAGTCCAGAATGTCAGACACATGTGGTCAGTGACAAACAGGCTTAGGGGCGCTCCCAGCAGCAGCACGCAGCCGTCACCTGCTGTCACTCATAACACGCATACTCTGCCCGTGCCACTTTAGACTCGTAACAGTGGTTTTTGGGAGGCATTCCTGAGCTCCGGGCGACTTAGAGCACACACAGCGCATTCCAGCCTGTGTATTCTGGGGTCCCACTCCCTAATCATCCGCCATATGCACACAGCATAGGCATACCATAGCAGAAGCACACAGATATAAAGTGACGTCCGGAGCCCCAGCCGCGTTCCAACCAAAACTAAAGGAGACTTCTCGTATTAAACAGGACTTTGGACTACGGTGCATTTTAGGCATGATTTTTTGGAACCTGAGATTACTGCTGTGTTCTTCTCTGTATTTAACTGTATAATTAAGTGAATAACAGCAGGGTTTTAGTACTTGGCTTATGTGACTGGAAGGGAAACTGACTTTTAGCTGTGCCAAATTTACTTTATATTAAAATCACTGTGTGTACATTTTAAAAAATAAATGAGGAGATTCCTTGATTAATCTTATTGTATTTGATTTAGGTTTATCATGAGCTCTCACACTGTAACATTTAAGCCGGGGGAAATGTTCAATGTACGTCTCAGTTCGGCTTTAACATAAAAGACAGAGACAAACAAAACAATGCAATACAAAAACAATACACATCATGAATTAAAAAACAGGTCAAAGATGGTTACACAGCTTTGATTGAAAAGTTTTAAATTGTTGTTCTACATGTTTGTTTCTCCTTTCAGTTCTACAGCTAAACAGTTCCATGTTTGATGCCTTGTACAGTGAGAGAGGATTGTCATACAGAAGTTGTTTTATGCCTCGGGACTCTACAGTTTCTAATTCGAGCTCCTCTGGTGACTGAACCCACTGAGGAACAATCAGGTCATCAAGAACCCGTGAAGCCTGCTGATGCAAGCATTTGTACCTATGTTTCAACTGTGCAAATTTAATGTATTGAAAAAAACTTAACATTTAAATGATTCAAACTTTGTGACTTTAAAAGGTTTCTTATCTAGAATGTGTTTGGCTCTATTAAAACCACTTGAAGAGGCTTGACAGAAGTGGCAGGGGCCTGTGTCCAGGAGCTGCAGCAGTAACTTAACTGTGAAAAGATCAGAGAAGTGCAGCAAAACATGAGCCGCATGAAACGGCAGGTCGTCTCTGAATGTGTACAAATTTGCTATGGCAACTCTGGAAAGCGTTTTGATATCGCTGTCAAATTTGAGCTGAGAATCGAGTACAAGCCAAAGTTTTTTGTTGTTTGTATGTGACGCAACAGTGTCCATGCTAGATACAGCTCAGCCCTTAAGTATTGCCTAAACTAACTTAATGTAAAAAAAGGAATTTGCTCTAGTGAAGTGAAAAGCTGGAGAGGAAGGTGAAAATGAGCTTGACTCCATCAGGCCTCAGAACTGTTGTGGCCGACTTTGATCAACCAAAAACACTAACAAAACCCCAGGAGGCGCCACCTCATGAAAATACAAGTTTGTGTGCTTTAAAGCGTTCATATTTCAGACGCAGGTTACAAGCAGCTGCTGCTCTGCGTTCTACATTCATGCCTCTAATGGCCTTACTAACAGGGTAAGTAGTAGTACACATGTCCACTTAATCATCAGAACAGTGAGTTGGTAAATGACTGTGAGTGTGATGTGTGGCTGCACTAAATTATGCCATTATGTTCTTTCACCAAAATAACAGTCACGTTTCAAAAGGTTAGGGTGAAACCTTGAAAGCCACTGAACTCGGCCAGTTGGAGTTGGAGTTTGGAAGAAGTAATACAAAAAATGTATATAATAAATGACACAAGTCTTGTTTATCTGCAGGAAATGGTATATTGAAAGCAAGTTTTAATTTATTTTTGTTAGAAGTGAATTGAAATGTGTAAAAATGTGTCAATATGAGGAAAGTCATATGGTCCAGCCTTAAGGTAAATGATGAGCCAAAAGATCTAATCAGCATCTCCTCTGTCGTTGGTCGGCAAAGTGTGTTACCAAAACATCTTGTCCGTCTCAGGGTAAAAGTCAGAGCGGTAAACGCTGGTTGACATGACAGTCTGACAGATGAGATGACAGACGATTTCACACCTCCCCAGACAGACGGACTCACTCACTTCAAATCAAATTGACGGACGGACGTTGGACTTATTACCGCAATGTTTGAAGTGAAGTCAATTGTGGTTTCATTTTTAATACAGATTTAATAAACGTGTTGATTTTCTTTCTTTCAAACGCCTTTTTTGGGCGGGAAAGCTGCACAAGACTGCGCTAACACTGGCTCAACGGAACACTAATTTACCCTTGAGCAACTTATTTGCACTGCCTTTTCTTTGTTTTTTGTATTGCAAACCGTATGAGAACATTCCCCCCCCTTTCTTGAGCTGACAGTTTACTGCAGTCTGTTTTGCATCAAAGTGACTGACCTGTAGCGTGGTTTGGGTGTAACACTTGAGTGAGATCATTAGCTTGTTTTTGGGAAGTTGGTGTTGTATGTGGGGGGTGGATGCTGACAGGGGCGGGTCACGCTGAGCAGACGACTCGTACAGTGTGGAGATGACAACAAACATGTCCGCAAACACTCGCCTGTCCTAGCATCGAAACGCTATGAGTAATGGTTCCTCATCTCTGCCCTGTCTGGAAGCTGTTACCTAATAATGCCTGTTTAATGCTCAAATCAAACAGTGACAGCTAAAGGCAGGCTTAGACACACCCTCTGGCTTAAGTTTAGTTTGTTTAGTTGGAGTTGGTGTGTGTGTGTGTGTGTGTGTGTGTGTTTGCTAGATTCAGTCACTCTTCCGACAGCCGGCCTGTTTAAGCACACCGCGCAAACAGTGATAAAACAGTTGGTCCTCAGGGACTCTGGACATGTGTGTCTGCCTCCCAGTCGCTCTGGCTCTGACTCGCTGGTTAAAGGCAGCGTTTAAAGCCCCCTGTATCAGGCTAATGGGTTTACCTAAAGGGGTCGATGGACTCTAGGGATCAGCGGAGCAAAAACACAACAAGCCACAACAGCTCAAGTGACCAATGTTCCGCATCGTAATTCTCAATGTCACCAGCAATTGTCCTGATCACAAGAAACGTGCGGTTTATCTCATTTCATCCACTCTTTTCTAGTTTTGTGAATGTTTGAATTCCATAGATGTTGCCAGTATTACTTTTTTTTTAACTGAATAATACAATCCTAAAACGTATACGATTACGGGCATTGTTATTCTTTTAAATATGTTTATGTTTTACTTTCCAGCACGCAGTGAAAATCCCATAATACATCTTCCAGAACTAAGGATATTAAGATGAGTCGGTTAATCGTGATTATTCAGATCACAATATAATAGTAAGAACTCAATATTAATAAGTTTGACTAAAATTACGTCATTTTAATTCAGTTACACCTAAATGTAAAGTATGTTTTAAGTGCCTGTTTATAGCACTTTACATTTGCATTTACTTTTGTTTTCAGAAAGCTGATCACGTACAGTTGCAACAGTAAGAACATTACAGTCATTTTCTTTTCCTGGCACTTCCTACTTGATTTATCCAGGCTTGGGACTTGCACCACAAGTGGCTCATGACTGTTAAGCTGGATGCAATACACTGATAATACACTGATCATTACTGTGTTACCCCTCAGTGTTGGTGTGAAGATGCTCTATATGCGACTGTCCAATCCTCCAATATACATCTTTCAGAATGTAGGTCACTCGATCCGGTCCCGCAGCGTATCAATGCGCACACACCCACTGCATACATCCACCCATGCATCCATCAGCGCGCGCGCGCATTCATATTCACGAGCGACATTATAACAATCACATTATTATGATTATGAGGATTTGCCACATCACGGCCAAACCCATTCAAAACTTCAGCTTTGTCTTTGCACTTAAGAAAGCCTTTGCGTTAACTGGCAGTAAAAAAAAGATTCAACATCTATAGCTTTTGCGCATTGAGGTCGGTTTTCCTATAGCATCTCCAGCTATACGCGCCCACTATAGAACCCATGCGCGTCTAGACATATCTGCTGCACTTACACTATATTACACTATATCACACTATATTACACTATATTACACTACTGTGCACTGTGCAAATGCATGTGTGACCCTCCCTTACACACGCAAGCGCCGGACACTGGAATTAAAAAAACGCGCACAATGCAACTGTTTTATCAATGAGACACGCGCCGCTTTACGCACAGTCTACTACCCGCGGACTAATTGTCACAGATCGCGCTGACATCCACGTGTAAACCGGCTCTGCACGTCTTCACAGAACGATCAAGTCACGTCCCATCCCTCCTCTTACCTGGACAGAAAGTGCATTGTCCTCCCCGTGCGCTGCGGGACCGGGAGATGCGGCAATTTCCCATTCAGCACGCGCCCGCTCATTCTCCAATAAGCTTCCTTGGTGATTTTACGCAGCTTCGTTTCACGCGTGGCACATTCCCGCAAGTCAGCACTTCTCAATACTGTACACTACTACGGCGCGAGGAGAAAGAAGGGCTCTGATAACGAGGGGCCCCGCGTGTCAGAGTCAGCGGCGGCGGCGGCAGCGTCAAACTGACTGACCGCGCACACTCCCGCAGTGGCTCCGCTCTGACACTCGCACGCGGAGGGAGGAGGGATGGAGGGGGGAAGGAGGGAGGGCAGAGGGAGGAGGATGAACAAGCAAAAGGGATGAGAATGAGAAGGCAACACCCCGAGTTCCTCCCCTCCTCCCCGAGCACCGGGCGGGCCCCCGTTTCTCTGATCGCGGCCAGCTGTGGCTCTACTACGGGAGGGAAACGCGCGTCCAGCCGCAATATAATAATAATAACCACGCAGTCATCACATTCTCCAAACGACATGTCAAACACATTTCAGCACTCCTAAATCTCCTGGAGGAGCAGGCACAACGCAGCCCACTGACTCCAGGCGGTCAGCCGCTGATGAGACGCGTCTGGGACGACAATGTGAACTATAACAATAATAACACAAAACCACCACCGACATGCAGTTGTGTCAATCATATTGTGCGTCCTCAACTTTGTTTGTCAGTTCAAAAGCATTGCTGGGTCAACTTCTGCATTTGTGGTGCACATTTGCAACCACAGAAGACAAGGGATGTAACAATAACCAAAATGTCGCCATAAGTCTCACAATATGATCATGGCCACAATACAAAATGACAAACTTCTTTGCTTAAATGTTTAGGTTTGTTGTAGCTACAGCAAAATATGGTAATGACACAGACCATGATCCTTTGATATCAGTGCAGACAACATAACCTTTATATCTTAATGTTTTTATTGTTACATTCATAACTGTGAGGATATGAAAAGTTGGCTACATGTTCTTATCTCACAAATAAGAGCAATAAGAGGCTTACTATAGACGATGGGTTGCATTCTAAAAAGCAAACAGCCTATTTAAAGGGCTCCCACCTGCTATCTGAAGGAGTTAATATTCAAACCAAAATGGGCCTCAATCGGCGTGTAATGAACCCAGGTCAGGGTAAATGAGTGCAGTGTTTCTATTGTAACGTGCTCTGTCTATTGGAGACTTGCAGAGGAATAAACGCAGTATCGTGTATCCACTCCCCTGAGCCCACCCTCTGTTATATCCAGCGGTGTTTAAACACTTTAAACTAAGTGGACCCCAGTGAATAGAAGTGTCTGTCTGCTCAGTGAGTTCAATAAATAGAAGAGAAGGGGAGAGGGGGGGAGAGGAGGAGATGATTAACTGTGCACTTTTTAGTTAGAAGAACCTGATTTTCAATATTACAATGGAAAGTCTTGCTTGAGTAAGATTGCTAAATAGTAACAAAAGCTCATTCTAAAGTGTGATTTGTTGCAACAGAAAAACATCACGATAAACTCTAATAATACTGAAACTACATAACGCGCATGTCCCAGTAACTCCAAATAGAAAACTATTTACTAATACTTAAATTGACCAATCTACGGCTACAGAACCACAAATACAACAAAACATTTCCTGTTCATGCAAAGAAAATGCACACATTTATTTAAACAGTAAAACAGGCGCCATTGCAAAGTCTTTCCAACAACAGCAGAGGTCAAATCTAAAATATTTAATACGAGTTTAAACTTGTTGCCCTAAAGTTTTGCTTCCAACCAAAGTGACCCCCTATTGCTGCCATATTACTATCACTAATTGAGCTAAAGGTTGCGAGCTCATAGTCACACAAAACAACAGCAGATATAGTCAGTAACACCAGCACGCACACGAAAAAGCTCCGAAAACTGTGATTTTGTCAAGTCACCCAAAGGGACACGGAGAGAAGCTCACTGACAATTCTGTTTTACGTGCGGCGTGAACACAGACAGGATTCTTTGGGCCGCGTTGCTCACCCGGACCGCCCAGCGCCAGGTGGGCACACGCTGTCTATGTGCGGCGGTGAGAGTGGCACATTGGCACGCCGAACTGCAGGTGCACCGGGGCCACTGCCATCACGGGTGTCTGGTCGCGCTCGTCAAGTGAAGGCAAACAAGCCACAAATAAACAATCACACATTTACATATTTCTGTCTGAGAAGTAGAGTGAAACGACTCGATATCTTCAAACAACTCCATTATATATTATCACAGAGTACATTTTAGGATCAGGGGTTCTTCTTGGTATACTATTCTCTGCATGCAGTGGCCTTTAAAGCACTTCCTGTGTCTCAACAGTTTCTATTTACAGGAAACGTAAGTGCATTTTGTCTTGCCCAGAGTTGAAGACAGTAAAAGCTTTAAATAAATTCAATAAATGCATTAAATAATTCGACTTTTGTCACCAAAGACGAACAGACAGCATTTTTTTGATAAATGTATCAAAGTATTTTCTCAAGTTCAGGGGTTCATGTTACTGTAATTGAGAAGATATTTGGGGTGATTGTACTTTTTGGAGTAGATTTCAATCATGTAAATGTAATTGAGGATCATTCCAGCCATGGAATTGTGTATTGCTACATTTAAGTACAGTTCAAGTCCCTATTGTCCGTGGCTGTCTCACGTTAGTTACTGTTCCTTTTTGCACCTACAAACACACAGATCATCAACACTGCATCACCTGCTCTGATTGGCCAGAGGAATATGCAAAACAACTTAATTCAGCTTTACACAGTTAGATTAATCAAGTTTTGTACAAAGGACTTATAAAAATGCTCCTAAAATGTAATTATAAACTTGTAACTAACACTTTTGAGTTGTATTTTTCATGCGTATAATTGGCAGCAGTACTTGTGCTTGTAATCGAGTACATTTATAGTCGTGTAACTGTACTTTAACTGTATACACTCTTTCCACCACTGCTTATGCGCACATTTCCCACATTGTGCCGGTTCTAATTTGATGAATCTAATTCTGGAAAGCTTAAAGTCCAGTTGTACCTTTGTCCAAGCGACTCCCGCCCAGACATGTCTTGCTCTGTGTTTACTTGGCTCTGTCCCGTCAGACACACACACAGGGTCCTTTTCTCTCCTGGAGTTAGTGTCCTGGTGCAGAGGAGGCCGTATAATTAGCTGCTGATGTAACAGTTTAATGACGGTGTGCAGCCGGGGTCACCGGTCCGACCCTGGGAACCTGTCGCTCGTCCAGCACATGAAAGAGCCGAGCGGACCTGGGAAAGCTTCTCTTCCTTATCAGGGCCGGGACACACAGGGCGCGCATCACCACACACACTGTCTGAAGTGCACACAAACAGAAGTGCTCCTCCGGACACACTCGTCACATGTAAATACTGCTGTACTTTATCACACACTGTTCATTAGACGCTTTCTTTTTTCCGAAGAGCCTTGCCAATGGGGAATTTGGCCTCGTACTCTGCGACGACACACGGTTTAGTTTGATCCAGAATGCAAACGGTAAAGTTGGTTGAATAACTTTGAATACGTTTATCTAGAACATGAACTACTTCCTGATCACGAGCGGCAGCAGCAACTATCGATGGGGAAGACACTGGACGTAGACAAACTTCATTGAGCCACGAGGGACATTATTGGACACAGTGGCTCTCACACACTGTAATATAATAAACAGATAGAAGACGCTTGACATTAACGCTCACTTTAGTCAAAACGTATGATTGGAATTGGATGTATTAAATGGCCCATGGTTCAGTAGTAGAAGTATTACTATTAAAAAAAAGATTTGAAATTGAGAGTACACGTATTACACTGCAGTGGATGCGCGCCGTTACTGAGGGATGTTACGATGTTGACTCAGTATCTATCATGTATCTCCGCCGTCTGTCAGCGCTCACGCGTTTTATCTGCTTTTCTGGCAAACCGCCATCTTCCCCCCGGAGCAACTCAACTGGTGTTTTCATACCACCTGGCATGCTCGGTCTGGTCCCTGTTGGAACACGGATTCAACAAACACAAATAGTGAAAACATGACCTCACCGCATCACACAAACCAAAGCCTAAAGCAGAGTACGGACGACCACCAGTCGCAGCCGGCAGCGTTCCCACTGCAACCATCTAATTAGACCAGTTCGTTTAGAGGGGGGGCTATTCTTACAAGTGCAGTCGGCTGAGGACAAGTGGAAGTACTTCAAAACTTTACATGAACAACTTTTCTCCTATAACAAGCCTTCGGAAAAGTTCACAGCGGCCCAACAGGTCATAGTCTATCTTCTTTGTATGAAATCAAATAATGAGTGTATTTCTTCTTGTTTGGGGGGGCAGAGCGCTGCAGCAGAAAGAAGCAGAGGATGAGATTAAGCAGTAATGAGTTGAACAGGAAGGATGACGGACGAGCAGGGTACGGAGTGAAAAGTGTGTGACTAACTTGGAAACAACTCCAGAGAAAGACACAGTGGGAGTCAATGGGAGGAAAGGGAGGTCGATTCTTATGCGTATTACACACCCCCGTCACACCCCACCTCTGAGGATTGGTCCCAGAGTGCATATCCAATGTATGTGTGTGTAAGAGCAGGGGACAGATTTAAAAAAAAAGCTCGTCCTAAACCATGCAATTTCATTTACCCCCTGCAGAGGCTCTAAGCATGTACCTCTGCAAAGGACGTCGCTGCAGTGCTTTGGGGTGAATGGTTCGTGCTGGTCAAGTGTGTGTTTCGGCGGGGCTCTAAATTCGGTGGGAATTCCTCAATGCAGAATTAACTGACCATTTCCTCAAGCTATTAACCGAGAGCAGCACTTTGAAACAAAACTGGCTTATTTTAAATGTCATTTAGTTAACACTCGGGGAGAGTCTAAACAAAAGCTATGTTAATATGGTGTGTACAGTATAATTTGCAAAGTAAATAGAAGATTAGAGAACCTTTATTTGTCCCACAATGGGGACATTACGTTGCATTAGGCACAGAAGTGGAATAATACAGACTTCATGAAAAATATACTCATAAATGCTCATTTTGGTATAGGATATATAGAGAAAAAGTTGAAATAATAATAATGAAACCAAAATATGTTTGGGTTATGATTTACCGATCATGTGGTTTTCTTTAAAAGTGAGATATTTGATGTTTTGCTATATTACTTTTGAAGTCCTAACCTCATCTGTTTGCAACACAGTAGCTGGCTAAACATTAACACTTCAGCACCACAGTATTAACCATACATCACAGAAAAACGTGAGAGTTAACGGCGTGAGTATTCTCTTGAGTATTCTACATTATCATTTTCTTTTCCACGGGTTCCAATTGAAAATGTGTGTATTAAGTGAGCAGGTCTAAAAGGGAAAAAGGGAAAATATATTAAGCTTGTTGGTCCAGTAATTCCTTCATTGTGGGTTGTGCTTTCAGCTGTGGCCTTTTCGTGTTTGTCAAGTATGATTGAAATTATATTAAAACTAAAATAAAGTTACTTTGGTAAACAACGGCACATTTTAATTCTATTTAAAAGGCACAGAATTAAATCAGGCACTGGGCAAATGTCGTGACCTTTGACCTCTGTGCGCTCAGCAGCCGAGCCGCGCACACTCACGTTTATTTCTATAGTATTGTTGACTCGGTAACAGATCTGCCTGAACTATGTGGTGGTCCTTTTTGCGCACGGACCTTCTAAACACAGACTAGAACACGCTCTTATTAAGTCTCCTCCCTCTGGCCCTTGGACTGCTGACCCAGTCCCCAAGTCCCCCCTGAGTCCCTCCCCACTGGCCATCAGAGGAAGCTCGGGATTAACTGCGGATTATGCCGTAGTGTCTCCATAGAGATTTACCGAGACCCTGCAGGAGGTGGTCTAGGTAACAGTAACAGTGACAACGCATTAGCTGTTAAAGTTCTGCTGAATTAACATATTAAACATTAAAAACATAGGTAAACTATAAATGTCATGTCTGGAGGCCTCTTGTTGCCTGTAACTGGGCCAAATGACTGCTGTTTGTTTGTTGTTTTGAGTCAGATACTGTTGAAACTCATATGAACTGGTAGAAAAATGCACGGAATTGACTGTGGCTTTATTTCTTTTAAGTAAATACAGTAGATTCATGGTGTTTGAATATAATAAGAACTATTTTGACTGTGCTGTCACGAAGGTTTGGTGATTTGTTTCTCGGTTCGCTACCAAGACTGAATGTGGGAAAATATTTTTGAGCAATCCCAGTGCAGTTCCCAAAGATTTGTGAGCCAGAACATGTGTTTGCAGAAAATTGCACAACAATAAAATGGCCCAGAGTCAAAGTGAGTCCAGGGTTGCTGGACGGTGCAGGAGTCCAGTTGCTTTTCAACAACTGGGAAATGAACGCTTAAGTTATTATATTACAAAATGTGCAAAAATCTTCAAAAAAGCACCTTCAAAAAAGCACCTTCATGTAGACTCAATACCTACACAAAAAAAAAAAACATGTATCTGATTAACAACTCTCCGAAATGACACCAACATTTAGTTTTTTTTTTCCATTCAGACAGTCTTGTTTTGAACACAGTGTAATCCAAAACCCTAAAACAATAGCTTTATTCCTAAAACTGCCTAAAATGCATTCATCAGACATTGTTCCCATTGTAACAGGAGCTGTCGGTGGGCTTCCAGGACTGTAAATCCCCCCACAAGCCCCATATGTTACTCTCGGTTAAACCTGTTTAATGTGTGTGTAGTCTGCCCGTGTACATTTCCGTCTGTGTGTATTTGCGCGTACAGTGGAAGAAGGTGTGCATCTGTGCCGCTTTAGCAGACAAAAAGATTAATGTCATTATGGTGTGTCAGCTAGTGTCCCACTGTTACAGCTGGACCCTGTTATGTCACTCTCACAATTAATTTAGTATAAGCAAGTTGCCCGCAAACAAACAATTGCAAATGACACTGCAAGCAAAGGCAATGACATCCAAGTAAATGTTCCAATCTTCGCCAATGCCTGTACTTTTATCCAACACGGAACGCAATAATTGAAGTGACCAGTCGTCTCTTATGGCTGCGTTACTATTGTTATAGCCAGCAACAGTCACCATAGTTATTATATTGTTTTATGACGATGCTATGAACACCCCAGAGCCGTCAGTCAGTTCAAAACGACAGTAAAGTTATAGTCTTGTGGGTCTCGATGTGCCTGTGCACGCTCGAACAAAGACAGCATACTCCTTCACTCAAGTCAAGTTTCCCCCGATCGCGATGTTGACGGGAAAAGTAATTGATTACACGGAGCGGTGAGCAGAAAGAGCCAGAACACAGAGGCTCAGAGAGGAGCAGGTACGGGCACGACAAGCGCAATAGCCATCAAACTCATCCTCCCATGTGACTGCGGAGCCAAATCTGAGGAACCGCATGCATTTTTATAAACATCCTGATACCGTAGATGCCATTGTGCTCTGATTCTTTGCTTCTGGTGCAAAGAAAGACAATCATCTACCTCACATTGATATGCACATTTGCAGACATGAATCGATGCCAAAACTGCATAGTATTGAGACCAAATAAAGGACAAAGTTGGACCTTCCATGCATTAGAAGGGTCTTGATTTATATGTAATATATATGTATAAGTATTCATTGGTTTCTGCTTCCTGTTATATGGAACAATTCAGGACATCCAGAAGATATGATATGTTGTTTTAAATTGTTAATCGCTTTAGCAGTGCTCCTAATTCCTCATCCTTCTGAAATCCTTGGATAAAACCACATGGCAATAATATAGAAGAGGTAGCTTTAGTTTGTATTGAAAATTGACATTGTATTGTATGAAAAATGACAATTTTCTTATCATTGTGGTGTCAAAATCAGTATCGGGATCAGTCCTTTTCCTTAGAATCATAATCGAGTAAAATTTTTCAGTATTGTGCACACTATATTGTTCATATATGTTATACTATTAAAGGATTGAGCATGTGAATGTATTGTGTTAGCCAGAACGTTGACTATAATTGCTATGATTAACATCCTTGAATTAAAAGATAAATGATTTTTCTCCACTTTTTTATTGTTTGCCTGTTCTGTCTGCGTTGGGATCGTTCCACATTTTGGTTGTGGGAATACGATAACGTTTTTGGGGAGGAGGTTAACTGTAACTGGACCATAGCATGAATCATAACGTGAGGCTGTTAGCGGGAGGGAAGCCCCGGTCGGGTGTGCCCCTTCAGGAGGAGAGCGGGGCCCGTGTGTGTGCGTGAAAGCCAGAGCTGAATGAGTGAGTCAGCGAACGAGTGGATCCATCACCTCTGGCTCAAAACAGATCCAGATGTTGGAGAGAGTATTCATTAATCAGACGTGCCGCGCTGTGTTTTCGCAGTCACAGCCTCTAAACCTCAAGAAAGTAATACAAGGGGGACAAGTTGTGCAATTTGATGGGACAAAGTGGGGCCATGACAGTTAAAAGCTGTGATATGATACTCACCTTTACCACTTTATTGAATCTAATGGTGCGTCCCACTGTCCCACCGTGCCCTGGAACTCACACTTGAAGACCTCATCGCGAATGGGAATTCCCACTTCGAATACGAGATAATTATAATCACCACAACAAAGTGAATCTGATCGGTGTAAACAATGTAAACATTTGTTACCGGTTAAATCAGACAAGATTCTGTTGTTTAACATTGGAGACATTTGTTTAACGTGAGTTATTCAGCGGTAACGCTATGAAGTTTAGATATTATTGCTAATTATAGCCATAAACGTCCTTGATTAAGTGTAGTTTTTTTTTTTCAAAACACATCTAAATAATAATAACGACAATTCTTCCTGCATTTCGAAACCTAATTCAATAGAAAATCACCACCCAATAAGGTTATTACATTTTTCTCAGTGGACATCGATGGAAAGTGGATGATATCAAGAGCTATTGTCAAAGTTCTTGTGAAATTCTGGATGAGGCCAGTAGAGGGGGTCAGCGCACAGAGACAAAGAGCTTGACCTGTAGGAGAAATGGACTGTGGCTGACCTGTTCACATGAGAGTTTGTCAGTAATTACCTTTAACCCGTGTGTCCCAAAGAAGTTGATGACAAGCTCTATTTAGTTGCACCTAATTAGACGCTTTTTAGCATCAGAGCGCTCTGATGGCCACAGACACGGGTCAAAAAGGGTCAGCGTTTAGAACACTTCCTCATATGACCTATATTATTTAACAAAATGTTCCTCAGTTCTTGTTCCTGGTTTTAGATTCAGCTCACATCTGTTTTTCAGTCTAAATCCAGACACGTATAAGCCAGAACACTGTCACAAGCGTAAAAGGGATTTCTCTCATGTGCTTTTGTTCAGGTCTAAGCAAACGCTTTCATAATTCAAGGCGTTCAGATAACTGAGCCAGCTTGTCTGAGCGCGTCACCATGGAAACGACGCGCTGGCTAATGGGAGGTCGTAGAAGATGGGAGCCGCTCCATCCACAAACAAAGAGTCTGCGCTCGACGAGGCAGAAAACTGTGGCACGTGTGGCACAAGCCCAGTGTTAGCAAAGCAGCAACAGAGAAGCAGGACTCACACCAGATAATATACTGTATTTATGAAGAGAAAAGACAAAATATGGTTAATTTATCTTGTTGGTCATGGTTTTGACCGGCTATAGTTATGTTCATTGTCTTTGTTTAAGGTCTATACTTAGTGTAGTCCAGATCTACAGTTTATTTTAGACCTATTTAAATGTTGGTTTGGATTAGAGAAAAGTTAATATACACAAAAAATGGCTGTAAAATGTAATCAAACGTCATTTTTATTTTAATCACCTCTTTTTGTAGCATCAAATTCATGAGATCATCCTAAATCTGATATGTTTCCAACCTCTAGTTTAGTTTTTTTTTTAATATATATATATAATTTTCTTATTCACTGACAATGTTGAAATAATTAAAATGGGACACATATTTCAAAATATTAAATTAGAAAACTATGGAATACCTTATCAGTGTATAACCAACTACGTCAGCCGTACTTGCGTCTCTTTTGAAATGGATCAATGTATTGTCAATATTATGATAATCCTCCTCAGCCATTACACACATGGACCTGCACATGTTTCCCTCTGAGCTCCTTCCCGTCGACCATGACGAGTGCGTGAGTGAGAGTGTGGGGGCGACGCAGGGAGGGGGCTCAAGTCCAGATGTCAACACTAAACTTAACCCGGTCCTAAAGCGCAGGAAATGGAGAACGGGCTTGAGATCCTGAGTCAGAGCGTGCACAATGCCAAAGGTCAGTGCCTTTGTCGGGTCGTGGCACTACTTCAGTGAAACACACGAGATCAGGTGTAGGAATGACTCATGTTCGATATAAATCAACGAGTCACCGCTTAAAAGATCCACTGTGAGTCAAGTTTACTGCAAATCTCCTTTACATAAACATCCTTACACTATATTTAAACGTGAGGCAGGGTTTAGTCATCTGATTAAATGGTCTGCGACTGACTACGTTCAATTGGACAAAGACAAACACATGGGTCTGAGTTGTGGATGTGTAATTTATAGAGGGAAATCCTATGTTTAATATGTAGCATGTTGGAATATGTTATATACTGTGACCCCGGCATGACCCGTGGCAATCTTTATACATAATACATGAACGTGTAGAATATATAATGAGCTCTGAAGCTTTGGGGAGTGGGTGTGTCTGAGAGTGGCTCTGCTGGACAGCACAAGTCTGCCCTCTAGTGGTAGAAGGTGAAGTAGTCCCTGGATGAGAAGTGGTTTTGAAAGGGCCCATTGTGCAACATTGAGCTAATCTGGGTAATGTAAGTAATCCTTGGCAGAACAATTCTATCATATAAATGAATAAGGACAAGCCAAAGGAGAGATTGCGACAACTCAGATCTTGGGACTTGAGTTGCATTTTAGTTGTCATAGGAACATCAAACTATTGTTGCCAGCTAAAAGGATCTGTTTTAGATTGTTGGCTGAACACACGAGCAGGGCGAGGGCAATAGTGAGATCATGTTTTTGTCCGAGCTCAGAGCAAGTCAGTGAAGTCAGTGATCATGTTGTGCCCCCGATTTCAGGACAAGTTTAAACAAACAAAAACAAAGCCTCAAAGTTTAGTGAATTTCAAAATGCAAATGGTATTTTAGTGCATTGTCATGACGTTCTATAGGAGGGCTGTTTGTTAATATCCATGCAGTTACTTGGCTGTGGGTTCTACAATAGCATGATCAAACTGGCACAATGTTCAATATATCTTCTGTTAGATCTGCCAAGTGTCTACCAAAAGAGCAAAAGTGGTTCATGTTTTCCTGTCAACATCAAATACTATAATGCAGAAAAATCCCGTCCTAATGAAATCACTGGTAATATATACTCTTGATCTCTAATAATATTGGCTGGTTTTGACACATAACCTCATCTGACATCTTGACTCTCATGAGGTTCACATGGAGCGGCTTGTAAAACTGGCAGCTGAATATGACAGAATCATCTCAGTGAGGGGCCCGAAACTCTGACATCACTCCCAGACTGTTGATTTGGGACGATGAAAGATGTGACTGAAATAGGGGGTCTACAGCTGCCAATGTCATGGCTGACATGAGGGAAACATGTGCTACATCATGAACAAGCTGATTAAAGCTTTGTTATGCAGCAGAAACCACCAAGTGCAAGCCACAGTGTGGCTGTGGGGTTAACTGTGGGCAGGTGCCAGGAGTCCTTTTAAAGGCCCCTAATAAGAGTACTGGTTAAGTGAATACTTCAGCAACTCTTAATAAAGTATCAAGAAGTATAGTATTTCTCAGACTGGTTTGCTCACTATATTTACTTTGAATATATAAAATCCATAATTATGTAGAGGACTAAAATAAGTTATTATTTACAAAAATAACTTCAACTTCCAATCATTTTATGGGCTTCTACATATTGTCTTATGGCAATGTAATCCCTATTTTGTGCAGGCATGATGTATCATAGAAAAAGTTGGAACGGTAGTCATCTGAACATGACGTTTTGACTTCCATCAAGTCATTGTCTGACTTTGTACGGCTCTGAGCTGAATTGGCCCTCAGGGAGTGGTTTTACCGAACGCCCACAACTGTCTTTCTTATATTTATTTTCATGAAAATGTTTTCTTATTGCTCTTGTCTTGAAAAACATGCTTTTTACTTTGAGTGCTGTTGCCTCCCCACAGATCTGACCTGTAACTCACCTGCTTGTCTCGATAGCGATAGATATGTTACATATTTACGTCAGTATCAGAGACAATCTTATCATGTGTTTCAAAAGCTCTGACTAAAACTTACCCATTCAGGTCATCAATATCGTCGTCATCATCATCTTCCTCGTTGGCGCTCTTCCCGCCCACGTCGCTGTCACTCAGATACTCTCCTTTCAGCAAAGTGGGGTCCTGGTCCAAGGCTTCGATGAGCTGGATCCTGGCGTTGTGGCTTATCCTCAGCGGGACGTCCGGCTGAGTGTTGCCTGTGGAGGGGGCGTCGCCGGCCTGGAGACGGGGGCTGGCCTGACCCTGGCGCCAGGACAGAGGCGAGGGGCAGTTTGAGAGGCTGGCGATGGAGAAGGCAGCTGCTTCATCAATGTCATAGCACTTGGGCCCTTTGTCGTAACTGTGCGACATAAACAGAACAGTCTTTTAGGACAAACTTTCATGGCAGCAGTGGGAACAGTTTATTGGAAGAAGTATTTTGATCCAGAAAGATTCACAGTGTCATAAATGATGCAGTGATTTACACATTGATTAACTAAAATATTCAATTGGCATGTGGCATTTCAGAAATCAACAGAAAGTCACTGTGAATAGTTTCTGGTGGAGGGTCGTCTCCATGGAGATGTTCAACAGACAAGCAGGTGAGTTACAGGTCAGGCAAAGCAATAATGTGACACCAGCAGGTGGCGCACACCCTCCACCAGAAAAGTTACATAGTGCACCTTTAAGTGTTTCGGCTTCCTTTCAAATGTAAAAAAATATATGTTAGTTTTCCACTAATCAGAAGTGTTCATCCAAGAACATCCATGCTTTTATTGCACATTTCATGTATTATATAAACTTGTGTCAGGCTCAAAGCAGAGAGCACATCCAAGTGCCTGTCAAGGTTATGGCAGTAAGCGAGCTAAGTAAAATCCGCAAAGGAAAAGCTTTTTCAGCAGAGAACCATCTGCTGACAGCCTCTTTATGTTGGGAGCTCCCCCTGAAGGACACAGAGAGAGGATACGAGGCACGCTCAGACTGTCACACAGGAAACTCTCAAGGACAGACGCGGAAATGAAGCTAAAAGCACCGAAAGCCCTGAGTGAAAGACAGGAAGCAGGGAGGAAGACGCAGGCACACGCACATGCACACAAACA
>NW_027315801.1:29575564-29773064 GCF_026437365.1 Eucyclogobius newberryi | reverse complement strand
ACCGAGGACAAACTCGCAAACATGTAAATGAGCCTAAACATGGACTTGAACACGCACACACACACGCGCACACATATGCACGCACACAAACACACACACACACACACGCGCACACGCACACGCACACACACACACACACACGCGCACACGCACACGCACACGCACACACACACACACACACACACGCAAACGCACAAACACGTGACTGTTTCACCAGGATGTTGCAACAGGAAGTCAGCATCGTTCAGGAGATCTGGTACAGACAAGTAGAAGGAGGTTCTCAAAATACTTGGAAGCACCTGTGTTTATGGAATAGAAGAAAGTATTTCGCTCCAGTCATTGTATCTGAAAGAAATTTAAACAGTAGTTGATGTAGCAATAGCAAAATAAACTTATTTCACTTGAGCAATGTATTTTTGGAGGACGTACAATGTATTACAAGGAATGCACAATATATTGCAATATCAATATCACGCCGTAATTGATAGCAATGCAAATTAAACATATTGCAGAAACGCCAAGGTCCTCCAGCAGACAGAAATGTACAGGTTTTATTAAGAAAATGTTGAAAAGGGCAGATTTTTGGTCATGATTTTCCTTATTCAATGTAAATTAGCCTTGATTTAGTCTTGTTTGTGCCAGAGTTTAACTAATATGTTAAGGCATGAACATATTTGGTCAAAAAGTACATTCAAATATCACAATATTATCATTATGGCAGTAGCAGCCATAGTACACAACGTAATACTTTCCAACATTAAGCAGCCTTAATGTTTTCCCGGTAAAATAACTACATTGACAAACTAGTTTAGATAAAACAATCTGTGCAACTGAAGGACTCTGGATGAGTGGAACGCTACAAGAACCACATCAAACATCTTCTAAGCACTATTTATCTCAAAGTGAAACTCCAACTCGTCTCTTTCTCGCACACTCTGTCTTTTATCCTCTGATCCTAGATATCCACACTTCAGAACGCGGCACAATGAACGAAGCCCTTCGCACAAATGAACAAAAGATTCCCCTTAAGTCCTTGAGTGCAGGTTTAAAAATCTCCTGAGGGGAGATTATCTGACCTCTGCCAGTGTATCGTCTTTGAAAATACATCACAAAGTACCACCAAAAGATTAGACTTCCTTGTAAATCTATCTTTGTAGTGGGATTGCTGCAGATGGATTAAATGCATGCGGCACAGAGTTTTCAAATAATGCAGCGACAATGATTGATCATGAAAATGTAAAATAGGCTACGGCAATTTCATCGTATTTCCCTGTGCACAGACTTCAACTGCAATCCAAACACAGGCAGAGACACTTGCAGAGGCAGAGAGCGCACGAGCCCAGACAGACCGGACTCTGCGGCGATGTTTGGGTGTATTTTGGTTCAAGACAGTTGTTTCCTGTGCAGTGGAGTTTTATAACGCGCTCAAAGCCAGCTGGAGCTCTGTCGTTGGAGTGTGTTCAGCGATGAAGCGCGGAGCCAGACGCCAGAATGTGTGCGAGAACATTAACAAGGAAAGATTGAGAGCAGGGGACTATTTTCTGAGCTTCCAGTCATTACAAAAGATCATCACATGGAGGGGGGAAAGGCTGTAAAACAAAGACACATAGTGAATGAGTCAACTGTTGCAAAGTTGTTTTGTGTCGTGTTCAAATCTGAAAAGTAAGAAAATGTTGCGCAACTTTGGTGATTTCCATGCAGTTGATTCCAAATTCTAAGAAAAACTGTGTCATTGGATTGGTCAGGATTGGTCAGGAGGGTGCTGCAATATATCATTTGCAAACTATCATGCTGTATAGATTAAGTATTAGATAATGCACCAAGTACCAGTTTGTTCCGCACTATGACCATCACCAGGCCGAGTCACAGGTCAGATCTACGGAGAAATGACACCGCTAGCCGTAACAATGCATGTTTTTCAAGCATTTTTAGCAGTAAAACAACTGCAATTGGATAAATATGAGATATATAAGTTTAATGCCATCTCCATGGAGACAAAAGTTACATAACGCACCTTTCAATCACATTTTATTGCAGCACAAAGGCATATGTGTGTTTACCAAAGCAGTTTTCATGGCAAATCAACAGTTCCATTTTTTTAATGAATTGTTTGTTCGTGTATTGATTTAACCTTTTCCTTTACATAGCGAGGTAATCTCTTAACATGTTTTAATGTACAATAGCGACCTGGTGAGGGGTTAGAGTGAGGGCTTCCAGTTCTTTAGGTATGACTGGCATGTTTGTGTGTTGTTGTTGTGTACAAGCGCTGATGAGACAAAAACACAGGCATACTAATATGATTTGGGAGGACGGATGGCAGGAAGCAGACAGCACTAATGCAGTAGCTCCTGCATTAAGTCCTTAGAGACCAACCACAAAGCGCTCGCACAAGTAGAGAAATAAAGTGCCTCGTCGTGCATGCGTCCTTACTTCAGAACAAACACACACACAAAAAAACGCCGGAGACAAAATCGCTGTAACCGTGAAAAGATGCGCGCTGTCCTCTCCCTAGTACTCCGGGAAATATCCTCCGTGCTGACACTACACTGCTACCTGTCGACTCGCATCACAAACAAACATCAGGAAACTGCCGCGAGTGGGAGGGGAGCGACACAAATAAGAGTCTATTCACACGCGCCGTGCGGCTTCTTTCTGACTGCTGCAGCAGGTTGAGAGAAACTGCAGCAGGTTGTGGTTTGTGGTGACGAATCAGGGCCAAATCACATTAAAAACATAAATGTTCTTACTTAAAATGGCTTAAATGTGAACATGCATGATATTTATTTCATGCGTGGAATGAAAGCAAAGAAGGGGACGACTGACAGAAATAAATATCTTATTTTTGAAAGTTATTATTACTGTGTTGGTGATAATCTGACAATATCCATAAGCAGTTAATCAGAAATGTGCTAAAATGTACCTGTAAATGTCTTGGTTGAAGTTCAGGTATTGCACAAGGTTGTTTTTCTTTTTAGTTTTAGCTCTTTTTGCAGCTTTTTTTACAAGCATTTTACACCAAAAAAATAATGATAATGATTTGAATTTCAAAGTACCACCAGATCTAATTAGGTCTACTGTATATAGGACTATTCCAGGTCAAAATTAGGGCTAAACCAGTAGTTTTAGCTAAGAAATTGCACAAGGAAAAGCAAAGAATGTGGACTAAATGAATCAGAAGAGGTGAAACGTTTGTGAAACTCTGTTACAGACCACAGACTTGATAAAAACAGCAAAGTAATTGAATTGTGTTTGTGCTAAAATGAAAATTATAAATACATTTACAACCACATTTAGTCAATTCTTCAATAACATTAGAAAATAATATGATAAATCATTTTGCCTTGGTATAACGCTCTCCGGGGCTTCGGCGTGGTAACACCTCCTGCTCTCGACGCCGCCGGTAAATCCTTCGCTCAGCAAGTCCTAAGGCCTCTGGACCGCACCTGGCTGTCCACTCATCACAACAGCAGGAGCGTGTCTTTTCAAATGGATAGAGAGATTGCTCGAGAGGAGGATGTGAGTGAATGGATGCGTGCGAGTACAAAGCTCTGGTGCCGTTGTTATTTCCTGCAGCGCTGGTAAGTTCTCTGAAAAGGTTTTGTGGTTGGAGCTCAGAGGACGTTCTGCAGACAGCTGACAAGCAAAGCCAACGTGTAAAGTGAGATTTACCAAGAGCTAAACCGTATATAAGGAAAGAAAGTCACAATTTATTTGCTTAAACTCTCAAAATCTTAAAGTATTTACAGTTTGTGAAAAGTTTAACCCCTCGACCAAAGCTAATCATGCATGTCCGTGTACTGTATAACCTGAAATACCTAAGAATGTTTAAGATTTTTGAAATTTTGTAAACAAAGACATCATATTTTAGCTTGGACATCGTCTCTTTTGATTTATATTCACTTTCTGATCCTCGAAGATGTCTCTAAATCTCTACCCAAACAGATGTCCACTTTAATCTGTATTTCATTTCGGTTTTGCCTTTTCCAGGGAGATCTGTGATGAGTGAAGTGCGGACTAAATCTTCTCATTATCTTTATGTGGCTAATCCGGACGCTTGCTGGCATTTATCTAGATTCTCTCTAAACCGAGGCTGCCCCACGCTGAGACGGGACAGTGCTTCAGGGCAATCTCCCCCACACACACACACACACACAGGACAGGACAGGACCGAGAGGTGTCATCAGCCACTAACATCTGAGCTACTGCTTTAGATTACCTTTAAGAAGCCCAAATAACATCCTGGAAAATGTCCTCAACAACCTCCGCATGCAGCCAAATAATGCCAACTTTAAATGAGATGGATGAGCTGTTGTAACTTAAGTATTTCTCCTAATCCAATTGACATAAAATGCTTAGCGCTTCAAATATTTATGCCAGATTAAGTAAATAACAGATTAAAGTAAAGCATAATCTTAAACCTCTTAAGAACTCTATTTATCAATTAGACAAGATCAAAAGTAACATTGGATTAGTTGTAGTGATGAAGGAAGAGAGAGTTCAAGAGCATAATGTACTTGGCAATATAGACATTTTATATCTCCATTTTAGCAACAAAACAGAATTAAAAGTGGTCTATGAATGTATTAGTTAAGGTCTAAGTATCACACAAATTGCTGTAAATCTATCCACAAAATTGCAGAAATATCAACATTCCATTTTTCTTTTACTCAGCTTTGTTTGCAGCAATGTTTTTATTATAACGTAAATCTACCTGATATTAAAATTGTACATATCTTCAAAACAACACTCACAATAT
The DNA here is from genome assembly GCF_026437365.1 of Eucyclogobius newberryi. Classification (NCBI taxonomy): domain Eukaryota; kingdom Metazoa; phylum Chordata; class Actinopteri; order Gobiiformes; family Gobiidae; genus Eucyclogobius; species Eucyclogobius newberryi. The sequence goes on along the minus strand of NW_027315801.1, from coordinate 29,768,308 downwards.
TATCATCAACTTGATATATTGCCCACGTCTAATGTCAAACTACATCAACTAAAATCAATTCAATCAAATAACGCCTCAAGTGGAATACAAACCATGAAAAAAAAGCATAATAAAACACAGTGACTGATTTACAATGCTGTTCATAGTGACGTATATTTATTTGCAGAAAGAATCCCGCTATAGGATATCGAACATCTATAATCTATCTTCCTATGACAGCGCGCACGGAGCAGAAACCAATTAGCGACGTGTCCCTTCGGAAATGGAAACCAGATACGATAAAGGATGCGCCTGCAGCACCGTAGCTATGGGCCAAGTCACAATTAGCCTTTCCTTAATACAGGCAAACAGAGGAGAGCGCACTCGCATATGACACCAAAACACACGGCTTCGGTTGTAACACATGCAGCAGCTGTTGAACTGCACTGACCGTCACTGGGGAGACGAGGTACAATTCAGGTCATCTTTCCTGTCTGTGTCGTTTATATCTCACTTTGACTGAGGCAATTTCCTGTTCCGCCATTTATATTCCGACTCGCCCGCTTCCAACCGTTCGCGTCTATTTTTTGTTCCCACTGGCCTCCTCCCTACCTGGCAGCGCGGCGGGCGTAGGTGTGGCTGGCAACAACACAACAAGGATGGAAAGGAGGTCGCGGCGCGCACACACACACTCGCACACACACACACGCACACACACACACACACACACACACGTACACAGACACACACACACACACGCACACACAGACACACACACACACACACACAGACACACACACGTACACAGACACACACACACACACACGCACACACACACACACAGACACACACACGTACACAGACACACACACACACACACACGCACACGCACACACAGACACACACACACACACACACACGTACACAGACACACACACACATACACAGACACACACACACACACACGTACACAGACACACACACACACACGCACACACAGACACGCACACACACACACACACACACACACACAGACGCACACACACACACACGTACACACACACACGCACACACAGACACACACACACACACACGTACACAGACACACACACACACGTACACAGACACACACACACACACACACGTACACAGACACACACACACACACACATACACAGACACACACACACACGTACACAGACACACACACACACACACACACACACACTGGCTGGGGATGCAAGGGCAAATGTGCAAGTGCGGAGAACAGGCTACTGAATTACATAAGTCCGGTAGACACAGAAATGATAGTTTTAATTCGCTAAATCCTTTTAAAAATGTCATAATGGATCACACACATGCACACAGAGTCGTTTTGGTTGCATTATTGTGCGTTGTACTAGTGTACAGCCTGATCAGATCGATAGAGAAATGCTAGAAGAGTGCGGATGTTCTTATTTGAACTTAAAAGCTAAAAGAAAAAAAAAGACATTGCATTAAAGCATTAAAGCAAAACCCACTTGCCACTTATTCAATCCAAAGAAATTGATCTACTCCAACGTAACATATACCATATAACAATATGGTGGGCAATACAGACAAGAATGAATATTGAATATTTGCTTTTTCTCAATATTTAGATAATAACAGTCTATCAGAAATATGCCTTCAAGTCCAGCCCCAACAGTAGAATGGACCATAAAATGAACCACAAAAGTGCAGAAATATCACTTTTAATCCCCTTGTTCGGGAGATTGCACTTGGCATTCCTCTTTCACTTTTCCGTCTATTTTTGAGGTAATTTTAATAGTTGTAATTACAGACGACGTATTCTAATTCGCACATCTCCAAGACAACGATCACGACTTTATACGTGTTTCAAAATATTTCCCCCGTCTAATACCAATACTATAATCTAATACATATAATACAAATAATCTAACACTGCATTCGTTTCACAAGGACTCAAAAGAACAGCATCCACCACCGACTGAGAGGATGTCCACGCGCGCTGACGTCTCAATACCTGGCTCTACTCCCCTCAGTCGCCCCCGGTGACAAGACGGGGTGGAGGGGGGTGCGTGCTGACCATCTGTCTATGGCCTGAAGATCAATGTGTCCGGGGGGGCGGGCGCCTGGAGCGTGCAAGGCGGGTGAGGGAGCGGTTACGCGCGGCCCAGGCTAAATATATGACCGACTGTGACCGAGGCTTGACTCCGTGAGCTGCGTGTTTATTCCGACCACAAAGCTCACTGCACGTCCCACTAGTGCCATTCACAGCCTTTAATTACAAACGGTGACGCGGTTCAGCAGCTGTGACAAAAGGCATGATGCTTTTACTCATATAATAAGAAGAACTAAGATAACAATAAGATGATCTAGGGCTGTAGGTCCGTAGTCGCTTAAATAATTGGCTGACGGCACCTTAGTTACTACAAATTACAACTAATTATTGAATTTAAATTATAAGACATAATTGGCTGACGGCACCTAAAAGTGACTACAAATTACAACAAATTGTTTTATTTAAATGATAAGGATTCATATTGGACAACTGCAGTAGAATACATGGAGTGTGATAGCTGAAGATTAAAGGGTAAAGTTGAATCAATAAATACACAGTTTCTTTGTACTTTTCTGCATAAATAGTGTTTGCATGACCCTTGCCGTTGCCCTGTGACTGCAGTTTGGGTCAGATATAAGACTTTATAGGTTTGAGAGCTTTTGCCACGCTCCCTTTTCGATCGAGGACACGTCTTTAGTTAGCTGAGAATTTCTTTAGCGACTATAGTTCTAATATTATCAAAAACTTGTTGTACCGTAGTAATTTGATGCGCTTTCTTCTGCACTTTCTACCATATTGTAAGTTATTGTGAGTGTAACGGAAACAAAATATTGCAAAGTTATAAAACATCACTTCAAATTGTATATTGTCAAATATACAGAGCGTATAACAAACCCCCAAACATTAGACTTCAATTGAGTAAATTCTTGACTATATCAACTTATCGTTCAGTAAATAATAGCTGCAACAATATATTTGGGGGCTCAATATATTTATTTATTGTTGTGTACATTATGTGGACTATTGGGGATTTTTTGTTGTGAAGATTTGAGCGGTAGAGGACTTCAGCAGTCGTTATAGATACTAAGTAAATACTAATACTAAGTACTCCTTCCATAAAGGTAATCCCATATTTCCTTATTATTCTATCATGCTGCTGTACTCAACATTATCATCATATGTCACATCTATCTGTACCAATTCTAATCATGATCCTCAAAAAATCGAATCATTTCAAACAAGTTATAGTCTAAAATGACTGTTGGAGAATCACAATGTGTGGAGAATCTGGCTCACTGTGGCAGTAGGTCACATGAGATGAGGGCACCACTCTTCAGCTCTATGTTAATGAATCAACAGCAAAACAATGTCAGCCTCAGGAACTGCCTGCATCAGCGACTAACACACCAGCGGGCCACTGAGGACACGCACCTACTGTACAACAAGACCACCCGATATATGCACACAGATGAATACAGACCACTGAGATAAACAACTAGAAAAAGACATCCACGGTCTATGGTGAAAGGAAAAAAATGCAGTCAAACGTACGGTCCATACAGTGCAGTGAGCTCATTTAAAATGCATTGTTGATGCTGGAGCTCTGGAGCAGAGGCTTAACATCAGGGTGTGGAAAGTGCAGAGGAGCTGCACCAAAACACAGGTCTGAGTTCCCCATATTCACTCTATACTTCTATAATCAGTGTATATACATGATGACTTTTGTGTTTTGGTCCAACATGAGAGGTGTAACACTTACCTAGCATTTGGCTGAAGAGAAGCTGCTCCAGATCTCCCAGAACTGTCACAACTAGCTCTGGGTCCACCTTCAAAAAGCCCTTATCCCCTTCTCCTTCAACCCCCTTTTTGTCTTTCTTATCCTCCACTGACAAAGAAGCACTCCTGGTCCTGTCTCCTGTTTTCTGGCCCTTCCCAGAGCCAAAAGCTCCATTGCAGTTTGGTTTGGTGGGCAGGTCAGAGTCTGTGTCCGCACTGGGACAGGGGTCTGAGGTTTTACTGATTGGTTTGACCTCAGCATAAGGCCCTCGTGGTTTACCAGGTCCAGGGATCCTGCTAGGCTTCCCAATATTAGACATAACAGCAGGAGATACAAACGATTTGGGTTTGCCCTGAAACAGGGACTGTTCTGACTTTGAGAGTGTTCGGGACAGGGGCGGTTTGCCTGTGGACTGTCCTACTTTAGTCTGTGTGTCTTTACTCCCAGGTCCAGCCCGGGTCGAGTCATCGTTCCAGCGAGGAGACTGGTACAAGTGCAATTTCTTCTCAGCATCAGTTAATACACACAAGTTATTAAGAGAGCGCTGCTTCCTTAGTCCCGAGGAGTTGGGGGTTGAAATGGGTATAGATCCAGAGGTGGGTCTGTAGACTTTGAGCTCTGACCCACTGCTCCGGGACGGTCCTTGTGGCAGAGCAGAGGACTTGGTCATGGTTTTGCGGGAGGCCATCGCCTGCAACGAAGAGTCTGTGCTGGGGACAGCAGGAGACCTGAGGTCCAGCTCTCTAGGCTTACCCGTCATGCTAATGTTAGCCACATTAGCCTCCAGCATCCCTCCTGCAGAGAAACCAGCAATAGCATCAGCACTGTCATTAAAACAAGACAAGGTAACAAGAGGGAAAACATGTACGGATAAGAAAAGCACAGGTCTAAATGAAGCTGGTCTGCTCTCCCTGTCCGTCCCCAGAGGCTCGTCTCTGTGACAGGGGCTTCAGCCCTTCACTGAGATGATGAGTGGGTTATAAAGCAGCAGTCACCATACTCACTGGTGGTAATCCATGGATACAGAGACTGGAGCACAGCCTTTAAATCCTCTTGTCTTTGGGCACAGCTCCTGTCCTGTCTACAGTGTCTAAAGGTGTGTTCAGCACAGACGAGTCTCCCTGGAGCTGTGTCCCTCCTGTGTCCCTCCTGTGTCCCTCCTGCCCGACAGGCAGCAGCGACTGAACTGACAGCACAGAGGCAGCAGAGCCAGCTCCTCCTCTCTCTCTCTGCCTCTCTGCTGTTCACTCCACACAGACTCATTCACCCACCCTCTCCGTCTTGTCCTCCTCCTCTCCTCCCACTGGCTGATTCAGCTGCCGGTCTGTCCAACACACCACAGATGTTGTGTTATGCCGCACACCAGCAAGTGTGAACATAAGCTGTGTATGATCAATTGCCTTATACACAAAAATCAACTGTTTACAACATGTATAAACCATGAACATTATTTGACCTTTACAGTAAACCGTATAGGCCATAACAACAACAAAACAGACTGCAAATTAATTAATTAACTGAAATGATATAGATTTTGTCTCTAAGCTACTTAGGAAAATTATAAAGTTGAATTCTAACACACTAATACTTAGAATACTTAGAGGTGTGCAATCGAAATCGAAATGACTACAAAAAGAGCTGACAAATAAAAATAATATTGTAAACTTTGAAATAAGAGTATATGTGATATTTCTGCACGTATGTGATTAATTTAAACAGACATTTCACATTTGTGTGATAATTAAACTTCATGTTTAAATACATGTTTTTTCATATTTCTGGTGGATTGATGTAATATTTTCTGGACATAAAAATTGTTTTTTAGGCATCTATTTTTGTCAGTATCAACCACAAGACAGATACTTCTATCATCAGTTCCAAAAAGGTGTCACAATGGCAAACTCATTTTTAAGGGACTTCAAACATTTACTAGTTTCTCATACAAACAAAACAGGTCAGTCACTAATTTACTTCAATTAGAAACCACTGAAGCCTCTCCACAGCCCTCTTTCATCTGTTACTCCTCCCTTTCTTCCCCTCCTTATAACACACACACACACACACACACACCATCCCCCTCCATTTAATACACACACGCACAGGCCATTAGGCTCGCAGTGTGTACATTCATCACACTCTCATCTATGCCACAGCACGGCCATTCCGACTCCTCAATGATCCCTGTCTATATTCCCTCTTCCTCTGTGTCTATGGGGGGCAAGTTGTGCTGCCCCTGAGTTTGAGTGTCACATCGATGAGACAGGCCCAGAGATGTCAAAGCTTCCATCTCGGGTTCTTGGTTGTCTCTGGTGCACTAGTGTCGTTAAACTAATAAAAGCACTGGACAATCTTAAACCCTTTGTTACTATGGCTGTGTTTGTCTAAAAATAACTGCTTTTAAACCTGGGATATGGGTGGAGACCTGATGAGTGAGCGCTGAGTCACTCTTTTTCCCATTAGAAGTAATCATAATGACATGGTGAAGTCCATTAGGATTGAGAAACAAATAAAATCAATAAAGCTGTTGAAATAATAATAATGATAAATTACATTAAGTGCTAAAGTTAAAACTAGAGATGTGTTGAAATATTAATACTTGTAGTTGTTGTTGCCAAATACAAAAGTTATGTGAGTTTTTTTTTTTTTTTTTTTACAAAGGTTTAGTTTATAACCATATGACATTCAGCATCTACAGTGGCCGGTTAATACTAGTTTTTTGGGATCGGACCCAACACCAGATTGGTTTTGATGCATATTTAGTCAAATTTAGTGTGTAAGAGACGTGTCTTTGCAGTCAGGCACAAGTCAAGAACAAACCACGGCCTATGCTCCCAGATATCTGCCTCTGTTTCATAAGAACTCATAAATAATCATAGTTTCACCAGTTAACCTCACAAATGCCAAATCAGTTACTTGCACACATCACTGTTGTCAGGACAGCAGCTCTAAAGGCTAATTGGCATAGATTTCCATGGCAGGGAGGACATCTCAAAAAGACCACAAAAAAACAAACAGATTTATAACGCGTCAGCACAGAAACAACAAATAGATTTCCCATAGTGCTCTAACACTCTAAAATAGCACACGCACTTAATGTTTTAGTGTTTTGGTAAAGCACATGAAGTATTTGGAGGTGGCTTTAATAAAGTCCCTGTGTTGAGTTGGTTTGCCACTCTGGGTCGCTGGCTGTGTGGTGACAGTTATATGGGTCCCGGGGCAGGTTGGAGGCGAGCGCAGGGGTTAAAAGTAGTAATTTAAGGCTAATAGGTGCTGTACTTAAGCCCTTATAACCCCCTGATGAGAGATCGGAGTTTGTTAAATCATCTTGTCCAGGCACAAGGCGGGTCTATGTGTCCCAAAGCTTAAATTCACCAGTAATCCAATGTTCCTGAAACAGAGGCAAAGTGTGTCTTGGCGGCGCACAACCGCTTGTTTGTGGGAGCACTCGTCTCCCTGGCTCCACAGTCTAATCACCTTAATATACGGCAAATGTAAACATAGATTTTCGCACTTGTAAAGGCGTCTCACAAACACGCACACCAAACCGCTTGTGCACAGTCAGACTCGACGCGAGCGGCCTGGACGAACATCTGAGAGGCGGGCTCGGATTCAGCGCCAACGCTTGTCATTACCCTGAACATAGCAAACTCACACATTCGGCTCGTACGTCAAACCATTTGTGGGCTGGAAATCTGGGAAACAAGATGCAGAGACTTTGCATGAGTATATTTGCCCTAGCATTACTAAACAGTTAGGAACAGATTATCCATTATATTCCCGAGAAGTCATGTGGCGCGGGCAGCAGGACACAACCTCATGCACAAACACATGGGCCGCCTGTGTGGTACATTATATGCGTGTTTGCAGAGAGACATAAGGTCGTTTTTGGTAAAAGGAAAAGTACTGTCGCGAGTAGGGATGTCATGATATCACAGTTTTGTGTTACCATTATTATGAGAAGGAATGTCACAATTCATAGTGAAACCATGGCTAAGCAACAGTGAAATCCTTCACTTTCATTCACATTGTCTAATAGATCACCATTTCTTTAGTTTGAGTTTTATCAAATCCAAACTGACTGAATGATCAAGTAAATGTGACATAAGCAGACAGATAAACACTTTGCACGTAGCCTTAATCCTTTGGACCATATATTGGCTTGAAATAGCGTGATTACTCTTATATATACCTGAATATTCTCTCCATTACTGTGATTACCGAATAATCTTGATCTGCAAGCAATATTAAACCAGGTTGTTTTGGGGTTTTAAGTTTCAAGATAAAAGTAATACTTTGATTGACCCATTTACTGCTGTTATACACTCAGTGTTGGGTCTATTGATTATTGTCGCAGAGACGTCCAGAAATCGAATAGTAAAATAATTCAAGTATAATAGAGTCTGAAAATGTTTACCTTTAACAATGGGATCTTTAAGGACGAGACAAACCCATGAGAAGTTTGAACTGCAGCGGTGGAAAAGACACAGCTGCTCTAAGACCAGAACTACTCGACCTCAACAGCTTCCTGCCCGTAGCAGTTTGGCTCTGATTGGAGTTGATGTTACTTTACTATATTTAATGTTGCACTGAATTGCGGTGAATGAGTGAAACCCATTTTTTTATTAAACATAAAAATGACAAACAAACTATTCTAAATGTAATATAGCAGTAAAAGTAGAGGTACTGCAGCAGAAGTACTTAGTAGGACCCAATACCATGTTTATCTTTACACTTGTGACGATTTATTCATAACAATCCTAATTTGAACAATAGTTATTAGTACAGATTGTGAGAATCTGATCTAATATAAAACACAAAACATGTACAATCGGAAAAATCCTCCAGCAAAGGCCCTGACCAAGCCCCGAACAAAGATCTAGACATGGGTCCCCGAGCACTGCACTGTGCCCACCTGAGGACATGCCCCGGTGGCATTGAAGGACGGGTCAAATGCAGAGGACACATTTTCCTATGGGGACAATAAAGTGTTCCTTAAGCTAATTTTATTTAGAAGTAAATTCCAGAACAATTGTTAATCATGAAAAACAATGGTGTAATAGAAAACTTTAAAACAAAGCATATTGTTATTGCTTGGACAAGATAAGTTTGTGTTTGAAGAATATCCAAGAGTATTTGACCCAGAAAGTAATAAGGAAGGGGAGGAAAATGGCAAGGAAGGATCTTTTAATGTGCGCGGATGGAGGGGAGGAAGCCTGTAAGACAGAGAGGGGAAATCCTGCCCCTGAACTCCTCATTCACTTATGTCTATGACCAGTTGAACTCAGAGGCTCCACAGGACACAGAATAATACTACAGACTGTGACACAACACTGTACGGCTGTGTGGATGTTTACTCAAAAAACAGTGAGCTGGCGGACGGCTACACATAGCACTTAGCGCCTCACCAAAGCGTACAATAAAAGTGTTACTGTGGGAGTGTTTGCCCAGTGACGCGTCTGTGGTGGCCCCTGTCAGATGGGGTGACGCAGGCCCTGACTCACCAGCTGAAGCATTTGGGAAATTCAAGCTCTTATAAGGGCGATTCATGACAATAGTGCGAGTGTGTATCTGTCAGACGAGCGTAAATCTCACAAAAACACCATTCAATGTCACGTATTCACTGAGAGTCAGACACGGTCGAGAGGCTGAGAAAAAACGACAAGTAATGGCAAAGAAAATGATGGTCGCATTTGGATTTTGGTTAATTTGTAAAAGCTCTAGATAAAAGCTCCCTTCAGTGTTGCCATTCGGAGCAGCCATCCCAGAGGTATCCCACAATGCCCCGCTGCAGAGCTGGTTGCTTGGTTACTGCGTGGCGCCTACAGCTATGGACGTCCTTAAATAGTCCGACTACACTGGATTCAAAGTGTGTTTCAGCCGTTCCATTTCAAAATGTTTAATATGTTCATTTTAGTTGTTATAATGATTATTTCTCTTATTTATCTTCACTATGATCATTTTCGACGCTTTAAAAGTCCAGAGCTTGTGAATAAAAAAGAAAAGATTGTGTGAGAAAGCGCATCTGATTAATTCATTCTATATTTTTTCATATCATTAATTCACTATTGGATCTACATAAGGTTTGCCTTGAGCTGAACTCCAAAATTAAATCGACTTTAATGTTATTTGTTTGCTTTTTTGAGATATTTATGTGTTTTAGTGTGAGATTGTGAGTCATATTTTGTGTTTATCTTACGACCACAGAAATGCAGACATATACTAACGGTTGTAGCTTAATTCTCCATGGGTTATTACTTTGACACATAGATGTCTTTGTGAGTGTGTTTCACTGTGTGCGTTGGTGTGTGTGGTCCACAGAGAGGTTACACACATGACTGCCCCCATAACTCACATCCTCGGGTCTGGACTCACCCTCAGAGGTCAAACACTGAATCTTAAAAGTGCGCACTCATTCTACCATTCCTCAGTGCACTCCCCCTCCTCTGGTCCTCCCTTTTGTTCAGCGACTAAAGCTATTACTCATATTACTTTGACTCCGACATTGTAAGGAAATGTCGCTGAGGCCAAAAAAGTACAGAGGTCAAGCTTTGTCTGAGCTCCGTGTCGGACCAGAGCAAGATGTCTCACTCTATCACTAATGAAAAACAACGTTGTGGGTGTGAAATAACGTGTGCAATTATGGAACAATAATGTGCTGGGGTAGTATTTCTGGGGTCACAACAAGCCAGTTTATTAGGGCTGTAGTCGACAAGACATTCTTAATAGACTTAAGACATTCCCTGTGCATCGATTAATCGACTAAAAAGAGCCCAGGTGCGGCATTAACTGAGTGAAAACTATAATGTGACTCTTTGATCTGACCATGTGTCTCACCCACACTGCCAACCATAACCACAGGCTCACACACTATACAGAACATGTCTAAACTATACAAGTAAAACATAAAAAAGAGCTTTAGCACATATACATTCTTATAATCCCAATTAGTCCACCAAGAAAAATGTTAGTTCACTAAGATAGCACTGATTACTTAACTAATCGACTAAATGTTCAGCTCTACTCCTTCTGTTGGTCCCGATCCAGGTAAACGGACAAGACAAGAAGGCTAATTACGTAGACATAAAAAAAATGCTACATAAATAAGGGCTTTCCCAAAAACACATTTTTACCTTTTACTCAATCTCTAATGAGTTTAGCAGTTGGGCGTTCAGAGTTGTTGCCCAGTTGTCAATATCATGAGAACGAGCTGATATCATGAGTATGGAACGTGGCAGATAAAGGGTCCAGCTGGTGTTCATGGACCTGGCCCTTTGCCTTAAGTGCCCTCATGGTCAATACACATTTAAAGATTATGGTTCTCGCTGCAGGACGACAGCAGAGATGTAAAATGCAGTTTTAACTCAACCAGACAATCAAAGAAGATCTCTACCGCTCAGCTCCCTCGCTCTCACTGTATCCGTCTCATTTACACAATCAAAGTTGTATTTAGAGTGAATTATGCATGTTCTAAAAATCCCCAATTTTACCGACACAAACACTGCTCTTTACTTAATTCGTCAGCAGAATTGTTTATTCTATTATGTCGTTTTTTTTAGAAATATCCAAAATCTAAAATAATGATCCACCGGTGTCATAGATCCAATATGACTTATTTAAACGCTGTGGATGGCTTTGTTGTAAAGCAAATCATATACTTCACTAAAGACCTTTCATTTGGATTGAATTATGAAAATACAAGTGGCAATAATTAACATGATCAAAGAAGACTAAGTACAGTCTGGAAAAACTGCACCTCTAATAAATTCCTCACTATAATAAACATAGACATAGTTTGTTCTCAGTTTGTTCTTCTTTCATGTTCAAACCCTAAATAGTGATTACTAATTCACTCGTGCAGATGAGATCGGAGATAATCCAGTGCACGCTTATGTCTGATCCACACTAAACCACTCATCGCTGCCCAAACCCGCTCTGCAGTCTGTGCACAGTACGTTTCTGATTAGATTGGCTCAAGAGGATTATACAAGAGTCCATACAGCAAAGGTTACCAAAATGATATCAATCAAACTACGTAGAAAAGCCATGGTAATTACAACATGCATTTGGTTATCTTCAAATTGGAGTAGTTTCTGGGCTTGAATCTGGATAAACTTATTAAAGATTTAAATAAAATACGCTCCATTGCTCCGATATCTAGTTATGTACAGTAATTGTGTTGAAACTAAGTCCAGGGATGTGTATCCTCTCGACAAAAGCAATAGATTTTATGTTCCTCATTACGCACATATAAAGTGGAAAGCTTTTTACAGCACGACTCTGGGCTGTCCCGCGGGAATGTACAGCACAGACCTTTTACAGCTAAATGAAAAGTGATACAGAGTCAAAATCACATCCATCTTCCAAACACCATCTGTGTACTGCCACACACACACACACACACACACACACTGCTCAGGGACACAAGCTCAAATGCACCTCTCCGGAGAGGCCGAGGTCAGGAGGTCTGGGCCTAATTGAAAGACCACATGGAGCTACAGTCACATTAAATGGCCAGGTCTTCATCAGAGGCTGCACAGGAGACGTAAGGATAAGGAAAGCTGATTGCGTTACCAATGATTTTGAGAGTAACCGCACTCAAAACATCAACTTAAGCGGATTTTCCTTTGTTCGGGTTTTAGGCACAATTGAATCACAGGACCCAGACCGTATATATTTGCGAGTTTACCCATTATTTATTTAAATTGGACCTGTAGTACATTGGAATTTTAACTTGTGTAGATTTTAATTGCATTTACTGATTTACTGGTCGCCTCACGGAGCGGTCTCTACGCAGGAGGGTCCGACCACAGATGCATCGAAGAACCATCCAAACCTGCCAATCACGGCCGGTTATTTCGAACGCAGAAGACGTCTCCTCCCACATAATCCTTCTATCGCTCAGAACAAAACATTCAAATTGTTCTCTGTGTTATTTTTTTGTCACTTTTTCCCCTTGTAAAATGCCATGTTTGTTCACCAGACGATGCGTGTTGTAAAGTATAGTAAAGGCATGCGGTGGTCTTGGGCGTCCCGGGGCAGCTGGACACAATAAGACACGAGCTCAACGGTCTGATAGCTCTGTTTTGATGTTTAATGAGCCGTAAATGATCTCTTTGCACAGATCTAAAATGATTCTCAGCCCTAGCAGGTGAGCCCCAACTGTTTGATGTAGCGCTGTGATTGAGTTTTATATAGTTATAAAATGAAAAGCTGAAAAGAGGCAGTGATTGGTGGAAACACTAGCTCGTTGTTGCACATGGGACGGTGGTTGTTAAATGAGGTAGTTTAACATTAACCTGCCTTTTAATCTATGTTCCCCTAATTATTTGTCCTCTTTTATTAAAATTCATGAACTATCCTTTTCATCTTTGAACCGTTTCAACCTTTCCCCTTTTTCTAGCAGGGGCCCTTTTTTTTTGCCTCCCTTAGTCAGATTTTTAAATTACAGTTATTACGGCGTCATGATCCCACCCTCTGTGTAAATGCAGCTTCAGAGCAGCACTAACATACTCGAGATCAGTTTCTAACGCCTGCGAGGGCCAATTACAAGGGCTCAACCGCAGTCCCGAGACAGTTTTAAAGAGAGGAGCTGGTTCCCTGGAGGACCTCGCCCCCTTTTACACAAGCAGCTGCTCCATACCCCCAAAAAGACTTTATGTGCAGTTTATTCAGTGGTGCAGTGTGGAGGTCAAGTGTCAGAATTCAGGTTGATCCAGGACGTTTTAAAACAAGAAAGTGTCTGCAATTAAGAATAAGGTAGAGCAGTGTGAGCATGAAGTCCGGTTTTATTATGGAAAACAACCATATGAATGAATTAGCGCCAATAGTCTATTGTTTTTGTACTTTCCTCACCATTTCGCAATTGATCGGAGCAATAAATGTAATCAAGACAGCAATTTGATTGATTGCACAGCCCTATGTGTAATTTACAGTTACAGTTAAAGTACTTTTTGATGTAAAGTCAAATTGGAAAGAAAAAAAAGCCAACTCAGTCCAGCCATGTGTGTTCTTTCTCATTGAACAAACAGCCAAAGCCTTAATGAAGTGTGCATAAAAATATATGTCCTAAATGTATTTGTTTGTCGTACTTAAAAAGAAAAAAAGTCATTTCATTTCAGTTGCTGCTTTAAATCATCTCCACCTAAACGTGTTTTTGTTCTGCCTCATGTTCTTTGGCTGCTCAAGACCTTTGCTTCACCAGAGCCTCACACACTTCGTTGCTGAAGCCCATTCGCAACAAACAAACAGGCGACAGTCTCGCCTCACAGCAAGAAGGTTGCGGGTTCGACTCCCAGTCCAGTCCGGGCCTTTCTGTGTGGTTTGCCCCATCAACCCAAAACATGTACAATAGCAATCCTGCAGCGAAGATAGTCCTGACCAAGCCTAGCACAAAGATCCTCTGCTCCTGAAGAGATCCCCCAGTGGCCTACGGGGACAATGCACTGTACCTTAACCTTAGCCTCAAACTGACCACAGACGACGGGGGAGATGCTGATGAGGTCATGCTGGGACAGTGGCTTGCGTCGGACAAAAGCGGTTAAGAAAGAAAGAAAGAAAGAGAAAGCATCGGCAAGAGAAAGGGCAGGACTTCCTGATAAGACGGGGAAGGTTAATTCATATCAAGTATATTGTCTAAAAGAAAGTACTTGCTGACGAGCTGATTCAAATTGAAAGAACATAAACTTGCTGTGTAATTTTTCAAACTGTTACGTTCTACAATTTATCAACGTTTTTGAACATTTATGATGGATTGCCAAAATAAGTGGACACATCGTTGAACTCATCCTCACAATGATACAATAAATTATGTTCTCTCTTCTTTATATACAAATAAAATAAAATAAACATATTTGAGATTACTTTAACAACATCAAGATTATATTTCAAGAAAATAGCAACACTACAATCACTGAGCCATCGCAGCTACAAACACTTTTTTTAATCCCTTCTCAGCTTCACCGTAAAAAGAGAAAATACTAGAATGATGCTCCACTTCTGGCCCAATGAGAGCCACAAACACATTGAGACTCAGCATGGCGACCTCACTGAGTTTTAGCTTCAATCAGACCCAAAGGTCAGCTGCTCGGTCTGGTGCAGTTTAATGTCACCAATATGCCTCATGACAATGTTAGGCACGTCTAGCTCTACTTGACAGAAAACACTGTGCGTTTCACCAGTAGCTGACCAAACTAAAGCAGCCACATGTGTTGTATAAATGTGCATAGATGGGATTTACCAGGTGTTATGTCATTGCAGCAGATTTCAATAGATCCCGAGGAGCAGTCACTCAGTTCGTCGATCATCGAGAGGTCACTTTCTTGGATCTGGACTCTGGAAACACAATACATCATCAATTGCCATGGAACAGCACAGTTTATAGCGACATACAACACATGACAAGGCAAGACTAGTTTGACTTTATGGGCTTGTATGTGGTTAAGCCTCACCTGAAACTAAACGGAGCGACAGTGGCCATGTTGACCTTAGTGTCTATGGAGATGTCTTCTTTTAGAGGGCGTTGGTCATGCTGATTGACTGATGTTGGCGGCAACGACTTCAAGTTGAACTCCATTAATGGCTGTGGCAGAGGCGCAGGAGAAGAGGTGGGACTACCATCCTCAGGAGTCCTCATCTCTTCATCTGATTGGCTCAAAGAGTCAGTGCGGTCCTTTAAGGCAGCTTCATAACTGAGCTTCACTTGACTTTGATAAGTTCGAAGGTTACTCTCTCTGTCCCTTGCGGAAGCGGACACTGCGTTCGAGTTGAGCCCACGTCTAAAGTGTTGCTCTGAGTGTTGGTTAGAGGCCCCCAAAGTTTGATTCTTATTGACGTAGGTGTTCCTGTTTCCATTTTGTTCAATGTGGGAGTAGGGCGGTTTCCCCAGATCTAGTGTGTCTTTAGAATGCGGCGGGGTGATCCTGCGATGGGCGATTGGACTGCTGTAAGCCGACCGAGACGCTTGGGGAACTGGAAGCGCCCCGGTCCGCTGAAAGAGCTGGCTTTTCAGGTTGTGGTCCCTGGCAAAGAACGCAGGGATGCCCGAGTTGCGTTGGCCAGGAGAGGGAGAGTGGACCGGGGTGTGAGTGGGCGTGACTTTAGGACTCTGTGAGGACATCCTGTGCTGGTTAGAGGAGCGCTGGTGGGGGTCTGCTTTGGGGGACATGGGAAGACGGCTGTGAGGATGAGGGATCCCTGAGGATGAAGACCGGGGAGCAGACTTCACGTTGACTCCTCCGCTCATCGTTGATCTGAAGAAGCAAGAACAAGAGATAAGTGCGCTTACTATAGGTTTTTTCCCACAACGTTATATAATGTAAAGAACTCACTCATTCCTGACACGGATTATAAGGTTATGTTTGCTGTTCATCGATGGAATGTGACCATGTGCGTTAACATATGACAAATAGGGACACGGTCTACCACGAGTTCAGCTTATTCTCAGCAAAGAATTGACAGTGTGCGAATCCAATTTGCCTGCTAGACATTCAAAACACAACACACCACTGATACAAACTCAAGGCTCGCAGGCAGGCCCACTAGTCAGAGCAGCATGTTCTCCAATAACTGATTTATAACACATCATCAAAGACAAAGGCTCTCTTTTGTATTATGCAATGTACAATGGCGTTTTCTCACAACATGGGTTAGTCCTGGATTAGTCTCAGTTTAGTCCTGGTTCTGCCCTGAGACATGCTAACTCTAATCTCTAACACTGTGAAATAAATACATCTAATTGATTGTTTCGACTAGTTACACCAACAGTAAAAAAAAAAAACAGCCTGCTAAATCAAGTACTACACTTGATAAGTTTGTAGATTAGATATATCAAGATCATTTGTAGAACACAAATGGAGAAACAGGTTCTAAAAGCTCCATAACAACAATAAAAATCTACTTGAAAAAACTGCATTACAATGGCGAAAAGTAAGAGACAAACATTCCTTTTGTGATCAGTATTGACTATAAGAATTTGGGTCTGTCCCGTAAAGCCCTGCGAGCCTCTCCAGGAGCTCAGGTGCAGAAGGCCTCAGTCATTTGTATGGAAATGATGTAGTCTCCTGGGACAGACTGAGGTCACACCAGCACTACCCCGACTCTGATAAAGACACACAGGCTCAGGTGCTCACACTCCGTTTTAACAAATGGAGGATGAGTCATTTTAAAACAAATGACAAATTAATTTAATCTCAAATGGCCAATCTTCCTTTTCATGGGTCCAACTAATACAAGACGTGAAGCAGTTGTTAATGTTGTGAGACAGTCATACAAAACAAAGTATTCAGTATTTTAGTTTGGTTTTACACTGATGTCTATTACACACTAAATGTAAGTGTATCTATTATATTATCTATTGTAGTGATTATTTCCCATTCAAAAAAATCCTGAGGCGGAACTGCTCATCCAAAAAGGGAGCTAGTGCCATCTGTTGGACAAAGTGTGCCATGACAGATGACAGAATATTCTAACATTGTTCTGATTGGAGATTTGTATTAATCTCTCACCACTTGAAGTCTTGTAGTAAATGTAAATGTCTGTATAATGTGATGTATTAACTGCTCTACCCTAACTAACATCAGGGCGGCAATAGGCAGGGTTTGCATGACATCACAACATTCTGGTGGAGTTTGCCTTCGAGCGATCAGATTACAAATGTATTTGAGCTGGTTTATGGTTAACATCTATGTGATCACTGGGTCAATGCAAAAACAAATGACACAACGTTCTACATCTTTACTTACAAATTAACTTAAGCAACATTATTTCCCCACATTAGCTTGAATAACCTTTAATAATTAACAAACAAGCAACATTTTTGTCAGTTGAAATGAAGTTAAGCCATTGATTAGATTAACTGAATATGTTTGCAGACTCATAAAGTTCCATATGTGTGTATTGTGTGTTATTTCTGTTTCATTTCATTCAAAGACAGTGCTATGCCAAAAGCTGTATAAGCCCTGACCCGGCCTCAATGAACAAAAATGCAATAAACCTTAAAATGTTTGAAAGAAACTCATGCTGAATGACCTCATTGCGTCTTAAAAGATACAAATCCCCACATCCAAAAGAGTCAGGACATTGAAATGAACATCCTCTGACTCATCCCCAAATCAATAAGTGTGGTGACTCTGAAGGACATCACAGAGTCAATGTTTGATGGTGGCACCTGGCGCAGAAGGTCAACTATGAGGTCATTTAGCTGCTTAATAATCAAACATATAGTCCATAATAAGTGTCAAAAGTGCCAAATTCTCAGGCTTACCTCTGAATGGGCGCAGTGCTTCTCGGGACGTGTCTTGGCGGGACACGCGGAGCTGGCAGGAGGTACGTCCCTTCTCCAACGTCCCTCTAACAATGGTGTGTTTTTTCCTGGATCACTGTTGCATCCTCATTGCTGCGCTCCGATTGGTGGGCGCTACCTAACCATTCACCGAGACAGGAAGCAATGACAAATAGAAATAACACTTTTAGCCAATGGCAGCCCTCTGTCCTGACGTGACTCACATCCACAGCAATTTTAAATGTTTGTTTCTCTGAGCTGACAAAGAAATCATACAGTCAAGTTTGAATAATACAGTCAAGTTATTGTTTATGTTATTGTGAGCCAATGGCCTGGATGGAAATTTACTTGTCCCGCAGTGACCCACAATGACACGGTGACACACAGAGTTGAAAATCCAGATGTGAAAGTTTTCAGAAAATGTCCTGGAACTATGCTGTGTGTTTTTGTCTTGTTTAATTTTGTTTCAGTTGTGATTTAGATTCATGACACAATATTTTTTCATCTATCAAAGCTGGTTTAGGCCTGGATTTGTTCTTGTTTAACAATTTTGTCCCATAAAACAAACCAATAATAACACTTACTTTTCACTGATAATTGTTTCTCTGATTGAAAAACTTTAAATAAATACAGGTTTTGGAGCATGACCATAATAGCTAAGTCCACAAATAGAACATATCACCAACCCAGCTTATTCAGGATAGAGTAATGATCGTATTCTCAATGGAAAAGTTGCTGCATCTTCCAACACAGCATCATAACTGATACAGTACAGGCAGGAAAGGTCACAAACAGAACAAACGTATGCGCACCCTCCTTTACAGTATGTCCCTGTTCTGTGCTGGCGCTGCTGCAGCTCTAGTAAGAGAAAAGTAGCTAATCGTCCTGCTTAGATAATAGTGCGTCTGTGTGTGCCGACGTACATAGATAATTGAGAGCTGTACGTGCCTGGGCTTAAGATATAATAAAGCACATCAAGGACATGCTGCGTGGAGTCACATGCAAAGCACAAGGAGGACAGGCATTTAGCTAAACATACTGTATCTGTCACTACTACAGGCTGATATATGAGCGAGAAACACTACGATACGCATTCTCCCACACTGAACTCAAGCTCCGGTCTGTTTGTCATTTCCACCATCCAACACAGTGCGTCCAGACTTTTTTTTTCTTCTTTTTTTAGTATGCTACTGGTGCCGCCCTGACTCATACAGGGCTCTATACAGCTGACTCAGGCACATATCACATCATGTCACCTCTGCTTCCCGTATATCCCCTTCCCCCTCTTTTTCATCCACTTTCATCCTCCATCACACAGTTTGCATCTCTCTTTTCACTGCTACTGTCCAAAATATAAGCTATTGATAACGAACACACGGAAGCTTGACAGTTATGCACATCAGATTCTTTTATTTTACACTTCCCATTTCCAGTTCACATGAGACATATTCTAGATTTGGCATCAAGTTAACACAGGGTGGCTTTCTATTATTATACATGTGGGACTGGCACTAGAAAATACACCAGATACTTAACATACAAATAGTATTATAACAAAAAACTCTACAAAAATAAGCATTCACTAGTCACAAAGTCTAAATTCAAAACAAATGAATGGCCACTCACCCTTAAACAGCAAGAGCTAAGATGTAAAGCAGAAGTCCAGTTAGTTCCCCATCTGTATTCTGCGCAGGGTTCTACTCTGGCTCAAACCCGCTCGACTTTTGGCTGTCCCGGTGTTCTGTGAGCATGTGCGTTTGTGTGTGTTTGTGTCTCCTCGCTCACGTCACGCCACTCGTGTTGCTGCCGCAGTACGCCCGCAGCCACAGCCCCGCCTCTCTCCTCACTTTCCCTCTATCTCTCTCTCTCCTCCGCTGTCTCTCCGTAATGGACCTGTTGGCTTGGGCTGCCTCCCTGTGGTGAAATATAAGCTCCGTTATAGCTCTCTGCGCCATTAGCTGGAGCAGGGCATCTATGTGTGTACGTATTGGTGGGTGGGTGTGTTTATAGCGCATGACCGGCCTGTATAAAGTGAGTAATGCGTGATAATTAAGCAGATGTAGCCACAAAAGTGAGGGGACCGAGCTCTTATATGCTTACAGCGCTTAATTGGTGGTGAGAAAAAGTGTTTTAGAAAGACACCTAAAGCTAGAGTCACTGGGAAAATGACTAACAAGGCATGTGCGAACCAGATGGAACACAAGGAGATTAACACAGTTTTTGGGGGTTACTTGTGTCAGAGCTAATGCCAAGTTAAACATATGCATATTGTATTAATTACTTGATTTTTCAACTCTCATTACACTGTAGATGGACCAGACCACATGAACTAAATCAACTCATTTCAACTTCAAATTAAGGTTTCTTAGCCACACATGTGTGGACTATGTGGTGTGCAGTAATACTTTAATGGCATGGTTCAAAATAAGCATTTCCTCACCACACTTTATCAAACATTTATGAAAGTCAAGTAGAAAGTGTCAAGCATCAGAGTTAAACTAAATCAAACCTGCAGCAAAGTCTTGGTTTGGTTAACTTGTCCCTCTGTTTTTGACGGACGGTAATGGCTCAAATAAGGTAGTTCCAAATTTTTAAACGAATAAAAGAGCAAAGATGTAATAATTTACCCAACAAATCAGAATGAGCAATGTATACAAAGCTGACAAAGTTAATGCTACAGACAAAGTAAGCTGCCCAAAACAATCAATCCTCATTTTAAACCTCACAATATAGAATACTTCACCTCTGTCACTGAAGTCCCTCTTATAATTGTCTCATATTTCTGCTGCGCTTGCACCGACACATCCTTGAATATTTAATGTCGAATTCATACCATTTTGATACATAATATGGCAATTAAATACGAGTCTTTGTAATATATTTAGCAGCGATTTGAAGGAGACATTGGTGTTGTCGATCGATATTTCCACTTCTAAAGCTCCTTAAGCCTTCTTGCCGCAGTAAAGTACAGTCTGAGAGCTTTTTGGTTGATCACATATTGATCGGGGATTGACTGTGCTAACCCTGGACGTGGCCCGGCTGTCTCCACTGTAAATAACCACAGAATCGCTCTTTGTCACATTTTACCACATGTGATTGGAAAGCAAAGTCCCGTTGTGTAAAAAGGTAGGGCCCACAAGAACTTCAAAACATGTGATAAACAGGAAGTGTGCGTATAGCGTTGCCTACTAGTTTTGCTTATTTTTGGTAAACAAAATGAGATAAGTCCTAGACCCTGAGTTGAATTGGGAATGAATAAGAATACACTGACAAGAAAGACAAAAATAAGTCTTCACAACATCGAACAACATCACACAAATGTAAAATCTACAACTGAAGGCTCCATGCAAACATTTAAAGTAACCTTTTTCATATTCACTTTAATTATCATGTCAACAATAAAACTGTCCTGACACACTGTACACTGTAATGACACGTCCCTCCCCCCTCACCCTACAATGTGCCCTAGAGGACGTAAACAACAACACAACAAGCTCATTCTCACCTCTAACGTTTGCCTTTGTTTCAACAGCCACTTCTGCAAAATCCCATCATCAACCACACGTACAGCGCCTCATCACATGATCTGTTGCTTTGTCTGAGTGGCCCATGCGAGGGGAAGTCACTGCAAACAGGGGGATTATGGGTAACGTGTGTGTACTATAGGCTGTCTATGTCTGTGTGCGAGGGGGGGTTAACGTCATAACTAATCGTCCCATGTCCCCTAAGACACATTCATCTGCCCCAGGATGTAGACAGGCGCTGCGCTCACAATGGGACACTTGTGTGACTGTCCCCCTGAAGGGCGCAGGGGACCAGGGGGAGGGGCTTACATGTTGATTGGATGAAACATGCCTCTCACATATGACCTTCAGACTAATACTTACTGTAGCATTTAAACACTAGATAGATGTAATTTTATGTTTCACAAAATATACCATGGTCATTAGTGGAAATTAGTGTGATAAAATGTGAATATATGATTATATTTCTGTGATGTATTTTATCTGCATAATAGTGATATTTTATCTGCATCATTAGTCTGAGAGAAGAACGGGTGTGTGACAGCATTTATTTGTGAAGGGGTCGTAAAGATGGCCAAAGGATGTTTACCCTAGGGGGGGGTGATAACCCAGAGGAGTCTGGGTAATGTTTACCCAAGGCTTGATCTCTACGGAAAAATACCAAGTGCCTTGATGTGAAGCTGACCAATGAGAAATGTGACCCGCCTATTCCAGAATATCTAATAAAACCAACCAGCATGGGAAAAAACGGTGTGAGACGCGGGGGTGAGACGCAGGAGGGTCAGCCAGGCTCCTTACAACGGCTTGGCTGACACAGTCCCCGCGTTTTCTCCCATGCATGCCACACAAATGTCTGATGTTTCTGTGTCGTTTCATATTCTAGGTTGAATTGTGTTCTCAATGTGTTAAGGAATAGCATCGGGTGTATGTCTAATTCCATGACAATTAGTCACTAACACGCTTTTGTTAATAACATAATAGTAATCTAAAGTATTATTATTAGTATAATTATGACAAGGCTTATTTCACAAATGCTAAGATAACTCATTTAAGAAACTATTTTACCGGTAATCAAGATTAGTCAGTGAGTCTGTATAACAAACTAGAAAAAATACTAAACATAAGCTACATAGAATTAAATTTGATTATTATTGGAAATACACAGTTAGTTAAAGGAAAAATAATAAATCAATTTGAGACTGAATGGTTTTATGTGCTGTCCACTTTGTAAGTGCTGTGTCTGTTTATAAGTGAGGATGTCAGGCCCCTGTGACCCTCAGGGGAAAGTGTACCATCCAAACTATTTGACAAAATCAAGTCAGATGCATGCAAAGAAGGTCATATTGTTGTCCTAGTGCATTCAAATTTAACAATCTATTCAAGTAAAATAGATGAGGATGGCATTAACATTTCTGCATGGAAGCCTTTTAGGATAGAATCAGGTCAATTGATTATTGAGATAACTAAATAATTGAATAAAATGTTATCTGGACACAGACTCCAGAGCATGCATGTGCTGAGAGACAAGGTTTTATAACTCATAAATTACATTAAAATATCACAACATTCAGTGTTTCTGTTGAATAAAGGATTGTGTCTGTAAATATGCTCCATGAGGACGCGCTGATGCGAGCCGCGTCACCTCAGCTTCACCAGGGTCAGATTTAGTAAAACTCTCATATTCATGGGCTTGTTGTAATCTAACCAACTAATTGATTAATTGAAAAACATAATCCATGGGTAAATTACCTCTAGTTAACTTGGTTCAGTATTTGTAAATGTGATGTTTCTAAAGCCTAACCCAATTGTTTGCATGTTTAGCCAGAATGAGGACAAATTCCCACTAATATGCTATATACTTAGGCTGCCTAAGGCTAGACTTCCCTGCAGTGTCTTTTTGGTCTTTACAATACCTGTACTAACAAGTTAAACTAGCTTGGACCTCTGGGAGTAAACCAACCAGACATCCAAGACGGTGAAGAGAGCGCAGCAAACACAGGAGGGTCAGAGGCCACGCAGGTAAGACCCCACTCTAAACCTACGCCTGCTTCTACTTTTGTGTCCTGTGTAGTTATGTTGTAGAAACTAATGTACAGTTTTTTCTCCTGAAAATCCAATCGAACAAAAAGATATAAACATTTAACAACCACAGTAACTTAGTAAGTTTAAGTAGATCATATTAATGTGGACTTACCCACAACTAGTAATACTAGTTAGGACAATGGATAAGCCTTTTTTTTAATTTACAGTACCCTTAGCCTGTGTATTATCGCAGATGTTTTGTTCATTTTTTTGTGAGGTTTCAGTTCGTAAGATAGTATAAGTAGGAGAAGTATAATATGAGCAAATTATTTATCAAATATTTTTTTTAATTCCTCTTTTTGAGCTTTTGTGGATGCTGACAGCGCCCCGACCAAGCACATAAAACCAAGATCAAACAGCAAACAAAACAAGCTGAAAAATATATATTTTTTGTAAGATAGCACTGCTGCGTTGCTTAGGGACATATGTACATGTAGCATACCTTCTTCAACAGGTCTTTAACCTGCCACTAGGGTGGACGTGTTCACACAAGGCTTTCATTAGCTACTGCAGGTTTTGCATATGAAAACTTTCTGCCCATTTTCTTGATGACAGAATCTGACGGGGGCAAAAACAGAAGGTTATTATCGACAAACCATACAATAAGAGGTATACATTACTAGTCGTACTGAATGTTGTGTTTCTATTTATATGTAAAGAACTTTAAAGAGTCAATTTAACTTTATTGTCTTCCTTCAGTAAAAGACTGGAAAACTGTGCCCGACCCAAAACAAGCAGCATGGCTGGTATGCAAGGAACTCATGCAAAGAAACAAAGAGTCCGGGACACTTTTTCTCAGTGTGTATTTATGAAAGGATAAGGAGAAGCAAGACCAAGAACTAGTGGCTTTTTATAAGCAAAACAACATTCAGTGGGCGTCACCTCTCCGGTGCAAACTTCGAGGTAATGACTTGAACCTGAAGAGCTGCTGCCGGGATTGTGCTGTTTGAAGTGAACTGTAACCTCTCCACAGGTGATGTCGCAACAGGGAGTGGGGTCAAGCGCCACATGTTGTCAATGGTGCTTTTTAAACTTATAAGTGGATTTCACATACATATAGGTTAGACATAAGAGCACACAAACATTTGTTAATGATACAACACACTCCTTATGCCAAGTTATGTCTTTTGTTTCAGGGAGTATGACTATTACTAAACTATTTGAAGGTGAAACTGACCACCTGATCCCATCTATCTCACACGAGTTCTTGGACAAGGACATGTTCACTATGGCAGGGCGGATGATTGGACACTCATTCTTGCATCAGGGCCCAAGTTTCTCAGGACTTAGCCCTGCCATAATCCATGTCCTGTTTGGAGGTTCCGATGAGACCTGCCCTGTCAGTGTAGCAGACTGTCCCGACACAGACGTCAGGGATGTGGTCACTATGGTAAGATGAAGGATTAACTCTAAATACACTTAGTCAATGTTGTAAATAACATCTTTATTTCAGCTCCATAGTGAAGTTGAATTAAAAAATGCAGATTCAATAAATGTTCTGTGCTCATCCTGGGGCCTTCCAACACCAAACGTCACCAACAGAAAATGGCTATCCAAAAAGATACTTCAACATGCTGTAATGTCAACCACAAATAACTATTACATAATTTGCATACTATTTACATAGTATGTTTCTTGGTAAAGATATCTGTGTTGTGTTTGAAAGATCATTGAGGAAACAAGGGAACAAGTAAACCAGCTAAGACTAGGACTACAGGAGACAGGCCTTTGGCCACTTTTAATGCAAAGAAGAGATGTCATTCCTTGTGTATTTCCAAGATAATCAGAGACAAACGTAACACCGCAGGTAAAAGAGCAAAACAGATAAACATATGATGTAAAGATGCTTCTAATAATGCTGTGGATCCATTTCAGGTCATCCTGGACTGCATCATTTGGCCGACATCTGTGACGGTTTTCTTTGACAGTAATCAAGTTACAGAAGATGAGTCCGACTCTGTGGACATTGGTCGAGTGTCCAGCTACTTACACAGATTTATTGAAAGTGGTATGTACTTTATTCCTTTAATACATCTACAAGGTGGCACCACTAAACTCCTCTTTTACTTTAGCTGCTCCAGCAGAACTCAAGAGCCTCCTGAAGTTCTGGATCGGATGGGAAAAGCCCACCACTGAAATGAAAGTTGAAATTGTGAATGGCCCTTTTCCCTCAGCGTCGACCTGCTTTGCGAAGCTGAGGCTGCCACAGCATTATGAGAGTTACAAGAGGTTTTTATCAGGATCTGTCTGCATGCATATCAACCTCTAACTCTGGCTTTGGATGTGAATAGAACATATTTACACTAAATAAACACTAAATAAGAATTTTGTCCTGACATTTTTTTCCAATAGATTTAGATAATAGATAGACTTTTCATTACTAAGGATTAATCACATTTGCAAATAAATTGGAACATGAATTGTAATGTCCAAAATCACAAACATTACTATAAATGAATGAGTGCGCTATGCCAGAAGTTTTATTTATTTTAAGTGCTTTTGTTATTGTTATTAGTATTAGTATTATTATTATTATTATTATTAGTATTACGGTTGTACAAAAGACTCTCTGTAGAACATGTTTGGTCGGGTTGTTTGCTGTGGGTTCGGTTCGGCTGACGTTTGCATGCATTTGTAGCGTGTGGAGTGTCCAGCAGAGGACGCTCCAGCCATGGTTAGACGTTAGACTTTAAGTTAGACATAGACTTGACGTTAGACGTTAGACGTTACACATTACACGTTAGACGTAGACTTTACATTAGACCTCTCAGCCTAAGGCAGTGCAGCTTAGGCTGAGGCCCAGGCCTGTGGTCTCCGTCCCTGCACGGTCTTCTTCTTCTTCCTTAGTGCTTCATGGCGGCTGGAATCCAAGTGTCTCACCACTGCCACCCACTGTACGTCTTGGACTTGAGACATTAGACGTTGGACATTGTACATTGGACGTTAGATGTTGGACGTTGGCCATTAGACATAATGCCCTGTTCACACCAAGGCGTCAAAAGCGCCAGGTTTACATTAAAAGTCTATGTAAACGCACTGCGTCAATTCATGTGACGGTTGAGTTAAGCCAATCTGAAATCAAGCCTATTATTTAGAGTCATGTGTATGAACTTTGGCAGTAATTTTGGAATCGTTGTGATACTGGACGGCATCTCTATCACATACTAAGTAATGTTGGTCCATGCAGATCCATGGGCAGGAACGCGGGGGAGGAAAAAGCCTTTGCTCCCATGAGGATGGGCCACATTGGACTCAATTGGTCGCTGAGTAGGATAGAAAATCCAACCGGTCTGTGTAATCACTGTCAAGAGCCAGAGACTGTCGAGCATGTGCCAGGGGAGTAGCTCGCCTAGGGCACCAAATGTGCTGGGGCTACAGTAGGTTGCAGTAAAACACCAAAGAAGAAGAAAGTCTAAAGAATAAAGTAGGTGGCGGTAGTGTAACACTTAAGATACCTACCGCCATTAAACACCAAAGAAGAAGCGGAGCAAGAAGAACTACAAAGACTCTTGTTGCAGCAATCCCAGATACCCGTGAGTGCAAGATTGGCTGACTGTGATGCAACTGCTCAACCGTACGGAGAGTCTGCAGCTCACCCAGCCACCACAGGTCAATGCAGATCCTCTCCAGCCAGATCCTATGGTGGAGGCAGAGAACTGGTTGCCACATCCTCCCGGGCTAGTTGAGGTCAAGGTGGAACTGGACTCCAGCTCAAGATCAGCGGACCATTTCCAACCTCCTCCACCCCCTCCCGGGCTAGCTGAGATCGAGGAGGAACCAAACGAGGAGGAACTGGATCCCAGACAAAGCTCAGTTAAAGGCTTCAATAAAATTAGGAATCAGTTGCAGAACCTGAAGAGTGAGCTGCAGCTGCACAGAACTCCCAGTTTCCCCAGCATGAATTCAAGCCTGTGTATCCTAATCCTCCACCAAAGATGACTTGGCCTCCATTTCCACCTCCTAGAGCAAGGGTGGGCAAACTACGGCTCGCTGGCCACATGTGGTCCGTTTGTATTTATAATCCGGCCCGCAAAACATGCCAGATAATATTTTTTTTTAAATTAGAATAATTTATTTTTTGTCCTTTTTTGTCCTTAGGTATCTGTCTGCACTTGTATCCTTAATAAATATGACGTGAAAGGAATTAAATAATAAATTCAAATAGCCTATTTTGACAGAAAAGGGATTGTATTTTATATTTAATTTTTTGAATTTTTTTTCACACCAATGATTGCAGGCCGGCCCTCCGCTACTTGCCTGGATTCGGATATGGCCCTTGGAGGAAAATAATTGCCCACCCCTGTCCTAGAGCCTACCCTCAGTCAGGGTACCAGTGCCCACCTCCTCCACCCTCTCCTGAGCCATCATGGAGGACTCCACCGGCCTGGGAAACCCACAGGATGTTCGCAGGTCCAGAGTATACCTACAGAATGTTCGCAGGTCCAGAGTATACCTACAGGGGACCAAGGATCCCAAAGCTCACATGTCGTGATCCTGAGGAGTTGTATGTCTGAAGATTGCACTGGAGAACATACTGCCAACAGAGAGTACTGAGACATTCCAGTATCAAATCCTGTTGGATCATTTACAGCTAGAGGAGGCAAAGTTGATAGCTGATGCATACTTTCACTCTACCACACCCTTCAGCGACACCATGAATGCCCTGGGGGAGACGGGAGATGGCGGAGGAGAGTGGATCGGTGGTCGAAGACATTCTGGACGGCATGGAGGAGCAGCCTTTTCTGGCTGCACGTGCCCGGAAACGTAAAAAGTCCCTTAGCTCGTCCGAGGGTTCTGGGAATGAGCAGAAGGATGAGGCTGAAGCTATTGATATCCGGGGTGAGAGCAGAGACTGTAAGGTGATCATAAAGCTTGCACAGGATAGTGCAACCTTTAAGGAGTGGAATTCAGTGGCATTGTCAAAGGGCCTAACTGTAGCTGTGGGAGTGATCAAGAGTGCGAGTGTCCTTAGAGATGGCTCGCTGCTGGTCGTGTGCAAGGACGCGGCTCAGCAACGGAAGGCGATTGGAACTAAACGTCTGGGTGGAAAGGACATTCTTGTGTCTGATGCTGAAAGAAACATGGTCAGAGGAGTTATCGTAGGTGTCCCTACGGCGACGTCTGTGGATGAAGTTAAGGAGAATTTGACTGGAGCTACGGTGGTGGACGCTAGGCGGTTGAAGGTGACCCGGTCTGGGGTAAGATGTGACAGCTTGTCGGTAATGGTAACACTTGAAGGGAGGTGCCTGCCTAGTAAGGTGTTCATTGGGTTCATGTGCCATGACGTTAGGCCATATGTTCCACCGCCCCTGCGTTGCTTTAAGTGCCAGCGCTTTGGGCATATTGCAGCGGTCTGTAGAGGGAGGCAAAGATGTGGTAAATGTGCAGGAGATCACGAGTATGGGAAGTGTGACGTGGGAGCAAAACTGAAGTGCTGTAACTGTGGGGAAGAACATAGCTCTGCCTACGGGGGATGCAGGTTTAGCAAAAGAGCTGCTGAGGTGCAGAAAATAAAGGTCTCTCAAGGCATATCCTATGCAGATGCAGTCAAGAAAGTTTCAAGTAACAAGTTTAGAGTAAATACAGAGAGAGGAGCCAGTGCTGCTCCCAGCCAGGGCGAAATGAGAAAGGCCAGCGTGGCTCCCAAGAAGTGTGAAGGTTTCAAGAGTGGAGGTCCCAAGTGTGCAGGTTCCAGAATTAATGAGAATACCCTGGTTGTGGATAGAGAGGATTTTGTACTCTTTATGGTGGATGTTGTAAACTGTGCTGCTCAGACTCAAAGCAGAACTGAAAGGATCAGGATCATTGCTAAAGCTGCAGGGAGATTCCTTGGAACAAAGGAGCTTGATTGGGCAGATATAGAAAACAGGCTAAAGGCGCTAAATGGGAGTCGGAGTGATGGGGGTCTGCTTGTGGGGAGTCAGAGTGATCAGAGTGACAAGATGGGGGTGGGGGTGGTCTCCTGCTGCTCATTCCCAGAACCCTCGGACGAGCTAAGGGACTTTTTACATTTCCGGGCACGTGCAGCCAGAAAAGGCTGCTCCTCCACGCCGTCCAGAACGTCTTCGACCACCGATCCACTCTCCTCCGTCTCGTAGACGCACGGCTACCAAGCAGCGACATCAGTGGAAATATTAAAGCCTATAGAATGAAGCCTGAAGAATAAAGCTGTACGGCGGAAGCACCGAACGTCAAAGAAGGAGAGGAAAATGAAGAAGAGTCTCCCTGGAATAAAGCCGGTTGTTGTTGTTGTTGTTGTTGTTGTTGTTGTTTTATGGCAGTTGGCATCCGAGTGTTGCATTACCGCCAGACTTTATTCTTCAGACTTGTTGTTGTTGTTGTTGTTGTTGAAACAACAACAACTATTCTAGTCACAAAGACATATCATGACCTCATGGGCTTTGTAACACCAAAGCAATGGAAGGAGTACTTTTACGGACTACGACAGAGTCTGAGGACTACGAAAAGTCTGAGGAATAAAGTCTGGCAGTAATGCAACAATTGGATGCCAACCGCCATAAAACAACAACAACAAAACACGCTCGCGCGGGAAGGTGGTCGCGCGGGTGGCGAGAGCCATCATCGCCGCTACCACGGCTTTGATTATTATTATTATTACGGTATTATTATAAATATATAATTTGTATTATTATTAAAATGCATAATTGCATGACATTTCCCAAAACCAATTTCACAGACTATAAAATATATAATATAATCTCTCCAGAGCAGGATTCAGTAACAGCACGAACAACATGGGGGTAGAGATGACTAAGAATGCTAATTAAATAATACAAATGTACAGTGACTAAACAGTACAGTGCATAAACGACTGACAGTCAAAGATATTATACTTAAACTGATCTGTAGAGACAAAACACAGCACAACAGCTCCTTCCAGCCTCTGCACTTCACACATTTCCTCTGGAACTTTTAGCAGCCTCAAATGCTCCTCCCTTTTCACATCTGGGCCAGCCACAATTCAGACAGGCACATACCGACATTCTTCAACTACCACATGGACAAATAGATTAACGTTACAGAGTCAGCAGCAGAAGAGCTCAACGCTTCGAACGGAGGACGTCAGTTTGTTTATATGAACAGCCTGTTTGCACCAGACGACCGTTACCTACAGACTTCAGGTAACAATGGCTTTTCACATTTCAGTACGATAGTTTAGTGAGTGTCGAGTCTGTTTAACTCTTCTGTTTAAATCTTATTTTCCATAGGATTGCAAAGTTGATACAAAGTTTGCTTTGTGTCACATGCTTGGTGACTTGATAACATAGTAAATAGTCTGTATAATAGGTAACCAGTTAAAAAGGTTTGAGTGAGCGTTTGTTCACATTTAAGTCATGCTTCCTGAAATGGCCACACATGCCCAAACTTGCACATTATCTCAGACGATGCATCAGTGTAATTTTGCAAACTATAGACCCTTTAAACTGACATGTCACTTTAAACGTTCCAAATTCCAGAATGGAAACAACTACTTTCAATGATTAACTGACATCACATGTACATTATTGGATGTACACTTATTTGATCAAGTGTAAAATCTCCACTAAAATAATGGAATGTTGTTACAAATCACATTGACAAGTTGTATTTATTTGCACATACCCTGGTGAGGGAGGTTTCTTCACTTCAGGAGGCTGAGTCCACTCCACAACGACTGTATTATCTCATTCTAAACAACATCACACAGTATATTTAGCAGATGCCCATTCAAAAGTTATAACTAAACATAAGTTAACATCTGTTTGGATTTACCTGCATGTATATTTGGAACACACAATGAAAGTAACAGATAGACAAACAGTAAACTTCTGGATAAAGCTTAATGTATAGCATGTATTAAATGATCTTTAATAATGCAAATGTGCAGTGAACTGCCTGCCAGAACTGTACACGGATGAAGAAGCCGAACAGCAGTGATCTGAGAGGTTTCTCAACAGAAAAGTGGGTTTCAGGACAAAATAACTGAATAGGGAGGGTCATGCTGGGAAACAGGCGAAACAGGCAACACTTTTCAAACGCTCAGCTGCAAAGCACAAACTGTTTGGTGGTTAAACTAAACTTTTCCACAGTTAATGCCATGTTTTTAACTGAACCCACAAAGAACAGGAAGTATTTAAATGACAAGGTCTGGATGTAGATGACGCCGTTGGGTGAAGCCTAATATGGAAAAAGAAGTCCTCTTAACAATAATAAAAAGACCTCCTCTTACTAATAATATTCATATGTTGCATGCATTTCTATAGGATGCCATTAGGTGGGGGTAACAAGTGCGGTCGCTGCCAGAAAACCGTGTACTTTGCAGAAGAGGTGCTGTGCGATGGGCGGAGCTTCCACAAGTCCTGCTTCCTGTGCAGTGAGTAAACTGTTTCCTGTCATTGTTGTTTATGAGCTTTTTACCTTTACAATTGATCCTTTATGGCTGGTTTTCACATGTATCTTTATAGTAATGACTTAGGCAGCACCTGTCATAAATATATATCATAGTTTTACATCAATCAAGTGTACCTTTGGGAAGATTTCCGTGATTAAAATAGTTTAAGATTACAGGAAGTAGGAATCTCTCCATTTGTCATGAGTCATGACACAAATTCAATCCAAAATGCAGGGACTTTTTAGGTGCAAGGAACACATTTTCCACACAGATTGCTTCTGTTAAGAACGTGTCATAAATTGTAATATGCCAAATCACAACAGATTCTGTATGTGCTGTCCAACCAGGAAGTAAAACTAATAATAAACTTAAGCAAAATTAGGGAAAACTAGAGAGGATTTGTAATTATTTTCTTTTAAAAAATATTAACTATTGTGTTTTGATGAAATCACATAAACTTTAATAACCCTATGTGTTATCAAGTGAACCAAAAACTTTAAGAGAAATCTATGAAAAAAAATTATATTTTAAGCTCTTTTATGATGGAATGTAGTAAGTACAAATAAGTATTTGGGCATAATTATCTTCTATCCGGCGTTGTTATCAAGCATTCCTTGGGTTGAATTCAGATGATGTTCATTTTTGTTAAGAGGAAAAGCGAATCTGCTAAAAAACATGATGAATAAAAACAACAACAAATAACGCTGTGGTTATTTTCTCAGTGGTGTGTCGGAAGTGTTTGGACAGCACCACTGTGGCAGTCCACGAAGATGAGGTGTACTGCAAGGCCTGCTATGGCAAGAAGTATGGTCCAAAAGGCTACGGTTATGGGCAGGGAGCGGGCACTCTCAGCATGGACAGGGGGGAGTCTCTGGGTATAGCACAGGAAGAGTAAGTAACAGATGTATTCAATTGTGTGTCATTCATGGTAACAGACTTTTAACGATGAATGTGTATTTTCTCTGCCAGACCTGGTCCCCATCGTCCGACCACTAACACGAACACGTCTAAGTTTGCACAGACGTTTGGGGGAGCGGACAAGTGCCCTCGCTGTGGCAAGTCTGTCTATGCAGCTGAAAAGGTCATAGGGGCAGGCAGTGTAAGTAATGAATGTATTACCAGTCATTTGAGACAGTACAATAAACGGTCTTGTGCTTTTTCACAGTCCTGGCATAAGAATGGATGTTTCCGCTGCGCTACATGTGGGAAAGGCCTGGAGTCCACGACACTGGCGGACAAGGATGGAGAAATCTACTGCAAAGGTTCAGTGCAGACATGGTTTTAACTCATATGGTTTGACCTCTTCAAACTCAGGATTTATTCATTTCGTTAAGGGGAAAACAGCACATGCAGAGGTCCGTCTGGCAGTTTGCAGCTTCATGTGCGCAGTTTGCCTTTGTTGCTAAGGCTCTGTTCATGTTCCCAATGATTAGATGTTAGTTAGAAACACTGGCTGTGAGAAAATAATATATATAGACATAAAAAAAGAAACACACACAACATCATTTAACAACATACACGCTAATTTGTGTAATTAATTGGTTGGTGAGGTGAGTTTATGTAATCAATTTAGCACATTTATAAGGTAGATGAGTTTAGCTCAGTAGGTTAGGTTAATAGTTTTTTTGTTTTTTCCACTTTTTTACTAGACACTAAATATTAATGAACACCCCGGGTCTGCTTGCCCATCCATAAAAGTCACCTCACGCCACTGAGAGAGTAATGCCTTTCTCTGTGTCTCTCTGGCAAAGGTCATTTCATTTGACTGAAGTTTACAATAAATCAAGTAGACAAAAAGGCACAAAGATGAAAATAGTACTTTAGACAACTACTTTATAGATGTCTAAAATTCGACCCATCTAACCGTGTAAACTATTCACTCCTCATTTACTTCATGATTCAAATTAAAAAAGTGAATAGTTAGCTCGTTCTTAGCTAAGATCAAACACTTTTGTTTTTACCTTGACAATCAACACATGTATGTTGCATCTCTCTTTTATTAGGTTTAGCAGACCACTCTGTCTTCATGATGATTAGTGTATTTACCTGTTTGGTGTCTTTTTCAGGATGTTATGCCAAAAACTTCGGCCCTAAAGGCTTTGGATACGGCCAGGGAGCCGGGGCCCTGGCGCACACCCAGTAGAGGGCAGCAGAGAGTCGATGTCACACTTCCTCAATCTTGCACTGCAGTGTTCATCCAGCAGGGGGAAGCCTCACTGAACTATTAGACCGTCCCAGAGATCTTCCACTGACTCACTAAATCCCATTAACAGTATTATTTATAACAAGTGTGTGCTGTTACTACAATAAAAACAACATTCTTTACCAGTTACATGTTTATCTGTTCATGATATTGTACGTAGCTTAAATATATCTTCATTGCAGTATTATCACACAAGTATGTGAGTGAAACTTACCTTTGTTTTATGGGGAATGCGGAAGCACAGATGTGAGAAACTGTTAAAAGTTTCAAGAAACGTCACAGGCTCATTGTTGCATTCCTGCCATAACATCTTAGTGACACATAGAAATACTATAAAGTCGGCCGCCCACAAACACAACTCCACCCTCAAAACTACACAACAAATTAAATCAGGACAATGCACCTCAGATTTGGGCAGATTTACTGCATTGCCCTAATACATGTGGAGATTTAATATATTTGATTATTTCTGCTGTACTTTTGAGTCTTCTTTGAGCTACAATGCCCAACCCACAACGAGAAGACCAAACAATGGCCAACGGGATATAGGCTCATCCTCAATAGCTATTCAGTTAAAAATATATATATATATATATATATACTACAGGCAAATGAGTCAACGAATTACATCTCAGCACAGGGAAGACATGCCCATCGTTTATAGCTTATGACACAGTAAAGAAGGTACAAAAATATGTTGAAAACAACTTGTATACTTCTGATATGTTCATTTTTATTACTGTTTTAATACTGTACATGGTTTTGGAAAGCATACAACATAAAAGTGCTAAATATTAAGCACCATTCAGTCAATCACAAATGTATCCATCTGAGTAAGAGAGAAAAAGTGACTATATAAAGTGTCCTATACTTGATAAGATACAGGAGGTGACCCATAGCGCTCTACAACCTTCATGTTAAGAAATATAATGCCATAATGTCCATAGCTCTGCCAGAGAGGTCGACATATGGACATAGAAAAAAAAACATTTGAAATTCCTACATCAAAAATAGGCACTTGGGAAAATAAAGTTGTCCAATCCACTTTGGCCATTGCACGGTCCACACTACATTTCCATTAGTGTCCACTGTAACACAAAAAGAAGCCATTATGTCATAGTTGTTGTGTATCGTATAACATGGAAGCTATCACATTTTGCAGAAGGCGTGAAAAACACGTCGACATTTGAAGTGTGTGAAGTTAATTTCAGAGCCCGACTGGCATCTGTCTCTTAAGGAAGCCCTGGATTCCTGGACCGTGAGCTCATAGTTCACTCTTGACATTTGAGATTTCACTTACACTTAGAATACATAGTGCTGTTGCTGTCATGATAGTTACTGGTTAACATGATGTGAGTGAATGCCCTCTCATATTCTATTATAAAGTGATTCTTACCCACGCACTTATGGCCATGTGTGGTTTAAAAATACTTGCCTGAATGTGGAGGGAGAGGCAAGCTGATGTTTTTTTGTAAGCTCTTGTTGCGCCATGAATGAATGAGTAAAATATGTTGATACGTGGAAAAGGTTACAGGAGGTGGGCTGCTTGTGTATAATAATTACTCTTAATTTACTCTTTAATTGTGAGCTATGTGTCACCTCGATCCCAAGAGTCGGGCTGTTGTCGTTCCAGTTGGTGCTGATACTGTTTTAACACTAACAACCTAATGGACATTACGTTTGATCAAATAGTTGTAAACACAAACATAGCGTTAATACTATAAAACAGTGTAAATACGATCGGCCTGTCATCATGTGTAAACAGAGACTGAATATAGCTTAATAGGAAAGGCCAGTGGTTTTACTCTGGTGGTCCTCCAAAATGTTTGATTATATTGATCATTACAATTTCTTATGATTTACGATCAAACATACTGATTGTTTTGACTCTCTGAAAGTAATCTTTCATCCAAATTTGGTGATAAACGTTTTAGTTTCCTTTAATTTGTGAAAGAAACTGTGCCATTGTTGACTTTGGTCAATTAATATTCAAAATCATCCAGTTGCTTAGTAGCAACAACAACATACATGTCACATCAAAAGCACCACATGCTCAAAGGGGGAAAGAAGAAGCACAAGCTGATCCAGCCCCACCCAACAACATGATTTGAATTATGTTGTGATGTGTGGAGTAGGTCAGGGTCCTTGGCATGTTTTATGACCAATACAAGAGGTCCCTGGCCTCAAAAGGCTTGAGGGCCCCTGGGATAGGCTGTTTCTCAGTGACGACTCAGTTGTCCTTTAGTTTGAGTGTAAGTACATAATCATTATGGCGCATACCTATCACACCTGCTCCCTCCAGGTGCTCAGGTGCGCCGCGGACAGGTGCCGGTTCTTTCCTGTCTGCACAGCCTGGAGGTTTTTAAACCGCACCAAAGCCAAGGCAATCTCTGCGTTCCACGCGGTTCCTTCTTGTGAACACCTGAAGTCTATCTCTTTTCCCGTGGCCATAACCACCGTGAAGTACACAAGTCCTCGTTTATACTCCACGCAGTCCACTGTTGTCATGCGCTCAAAGCGCAGCTCTTTGGCTTTAGATCCAAACGCCACGCACGGAGCATCCTCGTCTTCAGTCCC
Organism: Eucyclogobius newberryi; assembly: GCF_026437365.1. NCBI lineage: Eukaryota > Metazoa > Chordata > Actinopteri > Gobiiformes > Gobiidae > Eucyclogobius > Eucyclogobius newberryi. The sequence continues at coordinate 29,731,431 of NW_027315801.1, read as the reverse complement.
AGTCTCCTTACAGTCGTGGAGCCGGAGTCCTTCCTCTGTCAAGACGCAGCGCTTCTTCTTCCACAGCTGGAGAAGTCCACTGCTGCGCTTCTCCAACACTCCCTCACGCATCACTGGAGCCGGGCTGGACATGGTGAGGAGCCAAGGGAAGAATCCATTCATTTCACACAATAGTCACCACACCTTTCTGCTTAAAAAGGTCAAGTGTACCTTCAGTCCGTGTGTATTGTGAGTCAGGCGGCAGACGCAGAGTGGAGGAGAGGCTGGTCCTGCCTGGATATGTTAGAACATGCCCGGCTCCTGAAAGACCTTTCCCCTTTGTGCGCGCGCCCGCCTCCAGTGACGGAGAAGATCCGGACACTTCTTTACACAATGTCAATGAGGAGGATGTGCAACGGCAGCTTCTGTTTATCTGGAAACACCCTGTGTTCTGACAGCAGGTCTTACACATCTGTCCTTTTACTGAACACAGTGACAGTATGGCGCATATATGTGTATATATAAGATAAGATAAGATAAGATAAGATATTCCTTTATTGTCCACACATGGGGAAATTTCATTGATACAACGCAGGTAGATACAGAGGAAAAGGACAGATAACAGAATATAGGAAGTTTAAAAAACACTCTTAATAGAAGAACTCTTATAAACAAAAACTCTCTCACACACACACACACACACACACACACATACACTACAGTATAATTGAATCACTCAATCAATGAAGGTGAGCTAAGTTAAGCCAAGTTAAATAGAATATAACACGATCATGGGCATAATGATAACAAGAAATACAGGCCTATAACTACACTTAACAGGTGGCCGACTTTACAGTCTATTCAAACTATTTCTATTGCCTCACATGTTTCACTCATGTGGGCTGTTTATTGTGATTAAAAATACTCTGTAAGTCTATGTATTTGGCTTTCTCAGAGTTGTGTGAATTCTGCAATAAACTAATAAGAAGCACAATGAGTTTGAGGCGTGTAGACACAAACATCCACCTACGCTCATGAGCACACCCAGCTCCAGTCATTCTCATGCACACCGCTTTAGACTAGCATATGCTGTGTGTGTGTGTGTGTGTGTGTGTGTGTGTGTGCGTGTGCGTTTGCGCGCGTGTGTGTGTGTGTGTGTGTGTGTGAGAGAGATATGGAGTCAGAGTGTAGTTACAGGCTTAGAGCAGGTCAGGGATAAAAAGGCCGATTGTATGAGCCCTTCTCCAGTTACTGTGGAAAGCCCCGGAGACAGCCACGCCACATGAGTCAGCACATGGCCAGAGGGGAGAGAAGAGAGGAGAAGAGAAGAGAGGAGGGGAGAAGAGAAGAGAAGAGAGGAGGGGAGAAGAGAGGAGATTAGAGAAGAGAAGAGAAGAAAGGAGAGATGAGGGGAGAGGAGGTGAGAAGAGAGGAGGGGGGAAGAAAGGAGAGATGAGGGGAGAGGGGAGAGGAGAGATGAGGGGAGAGAAAGAGGAGAGACGAGGGCAGAAGAGAGAAAGATAAGAGAGGAGAGTAGAGATGAGGGGAGAGGAGAGGAGAAGAGAGACAAGGGCAGAAGAAACCAAGAGAAGAGAGAGACGAGAGGAGAAGAGACGAGAGGAGAGGAGAGTAGCAGTGAGAGAGAAGTTAAGGTTGGGTGGGAACTGTCCTCCCTGTTGTTGTGGTTGTCCTGTCTTTTGCATTGGTGCCACCGGCTTTGTAAGATCAGAAAACAGGATCATATCAATATTCCTCACATTTTGGTATATATATATATATATATATATATATATATATATATATATATATATATATATATATAGCATGCTACCCATAATAGCTAGAATGCCCCAATGAGGAATATTGATAGTGAAGAATATTGATATTATCCTGTTTTCTGATATTGTACATATTCTTGTACATATTCTTCTTCAATATAAACCAGATAATTTTGGCTCTTAGCTTTGTGTGCGAATGGAAAAGTCTCACACAGGATTGTAGTGAATCTGAGGGTCATTTAAAAAACCAGGCATGTGACTGTTGTCACATGACATTTAATTAACTGGTCAAGGGCGCTCTTTTTTTCCACTGGCACAATAACAACAATGTCTGTATTTGTCCATTCATGCAACAAAACTAGGTCCAAAAGCATTTCATGAAAATGGAATGTAACGAGAAGAAAATACTTGTTTTAAACTTGTAAGGGTTAGAAAATAAAGAACTTCATGATGCCTTGGAAAAATACACATATGTATATGTGTATTTTCATGTTTCACATGTGAAACATGGGATGTAATGGGATTACATTGGTGCCCTCATGTGGACAATTTAGAACCAGATTGTTGCAAAAAATGAAATAGCCTGTCCTTTGTGCTTTTGAAAAAAAAACAGAAAGGTGTTTTAGCTGTTGAAAATTGACAGAATGCACAAAATTCGTTCAATTGAGAAAAAAACATAGTTTAAACACATTTATAACACTTTGTGAAAATGCTATGTTTTAGTATAGCCAGTAGAGGGCATCTGAGTGCAGTGTTTGGAAAGCTTCATCAAAAAACTGGCTACTTCTCTCACATAATTTAACTGTGATTGTTTTACTCCAGCAGAAACACTTGATAACAAGTTAAACAAATAGAAAAAGCTTCAGTTGTAGTCATCTGGACTCAGTTTGACAAAAATGTTTAAGTATTTTTTCAAACTGAGTCCAGATGACTACAACTGAAGCTTTTTCTACTATGGAACACGCCTGGACGAATGAGGGATTACTCCGACAAGTTAAACAAATGGAACAAATTGGACAAATAAGTATTCAGTTGTATATGCAACCCTTTTTTAGTCTTAACATTCAGATTTTAGTCCATGTATCCTCACTTGTATAAAGATGTATAACTCTGTATTGTATGTGTATTGTACTGGGCATTGCACTGGTCACTGGTCAGTCTGGCCAGCCAACAGTCCAGCTCAAACTCTCAGTCTGTGGCTTTATCCTAAATGTCGGGGACCAACTGGACAGCGTGAGACCAGGAAGCTGCAGAGATGGGGATGCTAACAATAGCCCCCAGTGACAATGGAGAGATTGGTTCATGGGTGGTACAGTTAAAAAGGGGGACCCAAAATCACAACAGTGATCCCAGTTTGTCCATCCTGATCCAGCCACTGTCCAAACACTCTTCATACTGGTAAGTTACCACTTGATAGTTTTGTTATTGTGAATTACGTGTTACATGTCAGCTTTTCTAACTAATACATGTCATTAGATTCCTGTGGTTACAATAGCACGTCATCTGGCTTGTAAAATACAGTAATATTGAAAATGTTTGGCATTTCACACCATATAACTGTCATGACTGCTTTTTTTGGGCTTAGGGACACTATTTTGGCAACTTTGTGCTTTTCAATTATACTATTTCCTTTGGCTTTTCCTGTGAGTGGTTGCTGCAGTAACTCAGCATCATGCTCCTCCTGGTGCAACCTTCAGCTGCAGAACTGGCACAGAGAGAACAGTCATGTGCTTGGATTTTGCATCGTTATTTATTAGTTTGTAAAATAGATTTAAAAGCTGATTCTGAAAAACATATATTTTCTGTGTTTTTGATTAACACAACACACGTCCATCAGTGGAATCTTACAGGTCAGATATGAAGTCAGTGTCCAAAACCAGTCTGACCAGAACTTTCCAAAGCACTTTTTTAACTTTTGTTTTTGTATCCATTGCCATGTTGGCCAGAGCACAGAGGCTCTGGAGCATGGATGAGTTAGAGCTGTGAGCTAAGATAAATCCCTGATCCTGGCCCGGTAAACTCCTGGAGCACAATCATACTGCAGCTGTCCATCAGATGGTGCAGGTCTATTTGGGGAGACAAGCCACTCTAAATTCCACCCCTCAAGATAATCCCACATCGAAAGATGTTGATGTGGAGGCAACAGGGATTGCCAAGGGTTGGCTCTTAGGCTGGAATGTTCCAAATTCATGGCAGCCACTTGTAACCCTGCTGTGATAGGTGATATAGTGTGAGCTGAGCTGGCACATGCAGGGAAAAGGCTGACCGAGGTCAGAGTGAGGAGAGAGGGGCATTTCATGAGGTCAAATAAACAGAAGGTGATGATAATACAGAGTTGTGTGGTAAGACATTACACATTTGACAAATGGCTATTAAGTATTCAATTAAATTCATTCACTTGGAGTAAGAAGCCAGAATGTCTCATTTGACAGTCCCAAACAAAGATAAATGGAGATTTAGCAGACAGTAAGACAATTCTGATGTCTTTAACCCATTTACTATTGCTGTATATTTGTATATGCCTTTCAACACTGACATCATGATAGGGTCTCGTCTCATAATTGTTTTCATATTTATTATTATTTTCAGCTGCATAGTTTGCACCTGGATTTACTGAAACCTAAAGCAGAAGTGATTTTCACTGTGTTTTTAAGTTTAAGTGTGTTTCCGTCCTGCAGATATTGACAAGATGCCAGAGCAAGTGTAAGTGATCAGCCTCTGATTTTAGAATAATAGACAAAATGTTCAAATGTCTAAGGTTTATATCTCTCTCTCTCTTACAGACAAGAGGTAAGATGAGCTCTCAGTTGTTTGTGATTAAAAATGTGTAATCTGACACCATATGAGCTTGTGCTCTCAGAGAAAATCAAAGATCTCAGCATCACGGAAGCTGATGCTCAAGGTAATCATAATACCACAGCGGAGCTGTAATTAACATTATACAGTAAAATAAACGGATGGATCATCTTCTGGCAACTGTGTTGCAGAGTTTGATGGTGGCCAAAGCCAAAGAGGAACTAGAACAGGAGTTACTGGAGAAGGAAGAGGAGAAGCAGAAGTATGTGTCAGAGAGAGCCCCTCCTCTCAGCACCAGCAGCTTCAGTCTGGCTCAGCTACAGGTACTTCACACGTGATGTAATGATGTAGTAGGAAATATATTACACAATACTTGGATCTTTGAAGTGTTGTGGCTTAGACTGCCACTGTGACGCAGCAGTGGCTCCAGTGCAAACTGTTGTTGTGTCCTCAGGCAAGACACTTCTCCCACTGTGCCTAGTATGAATGTGGTGATTGAGAGAGTGGTGGCCAGAGGGGCTGATGGCTGTCTGTCTGCCCCAGGGCAGCTGTGGCTTCAGTAGTTGCTCACCACCACCAGATGCGGAGTGAAGGAATAATACAGTGTTGTGCTGTATAAATCAGATGCATTATTACACTTTTTGCACTAGTGGTGTGAGAACTACTCCAAAGATTAAATGGTCTGACATTTTAAAAAATCAAGTTACTTCACCCTCTAAACCTTAGGATCTGTGCAGAGAGCTTCACTCCAAGATTGATGTGGTCGATGAGGAGCGGTATGACATTGAAGCCAAAGTCATGCTTAACACACGTGAGGTATCGGATCTGTGGTCAGTGAACTAGAGCAGAGCATTTTCAGAGCATGCTTCTCCATCGTCCTAGATTAAAGACCTGAGCATCAAGGTTCTGGACTTGAGGGGGAAATTCAAGAGGCCAAACCTGAGACGGGTCCGTGTGTCTGCCGACGCCATTCTGCACTCTCTGCTGGGCTCCAAACATAAAGTGTCCATGGACCTCCGAGCCAATCTCAAGTCGGTCAAGAAGGAGGACACAGAGAAGGTTTGTACATGGACCATTGTGACTATGTGGAATATGAGATCATAATAATCTACAGACATGTGGCACAGAGATGTGTAACGCAGCCTCATATTATATACTACATATGTACATACTATGCAGCAGACACATACTGTACATGTTCTGTGTGTGAAGTGAGGCTGATGTGATAGCGGCGCAGCACACCTGAGTTTGTGAAAGGTGTGTTAAAGATACTGGACGGCAGCGCAGCCCCTGTGTCTCAATAGACACTCAACAATGATCCCTTTGTATGAAGCTTTTTAGTCCTGCTTGCTTCACTGGTCAGCATAAGTGTCAGTACAAATTAAGTCCATTAAAGGTCCATTTCCCTCGTTTGTTGTGTTTTACCGTGTAGTAATATCTCATGCCCTGTTTTGACTGTACTTCTGAAGCAGAAGAGGCCTGTGGAGGACAGTGATTGGAGGAAGAACGTGGAGGCCATGTCTGGGATGGAGGGCAGGAAGAAGATGTTTGATGCTGCTAAAGGCTCTGCTCAGTGAAGTGTTGTGAAGTGGAGTTTGACACACAATGTTAGATGCCACGCAATTAGCAATATATTCTACAATATTCATAATAAAGTTTTACATTAGCGCTAAGGTACACAATGTGGTAACTCTGAACACAACTTGTGCTGTTAAATTTGAGATAATGTATAATCACCATGGATGTATTTTTTATTTTTGATAATTAAAAAACATCTGTGTGGGTAAAATAATAATCATTTGTAATTTGAATGTGGTCTTAAATAATTGTGTGGTTAATAAAATTGCACTCAATCAATTGGATGTTTTTCTATAGGGTTTATATCACAATCATACAATTGACAGCAAAATGATTCACAACTCGTCCATGGATTCCAAAGATATAAAATCAGAGATCATTGAGTGTCTGCTTATGATTAACACTTAAAGGTTGAATGGACGATTTTTTTGGCCCAAATTTTAGTCTTATTTCCTCGTGGCGTGGACTGCCGATTAGTCCTGCCACGTTTCAATCATAAAACGCACCTACCGCTCACCTGCAGCCACGCGTGGCTCGTCCCCCGAGAGCAGCATGGTTCCGCGTGTCTAAGCGCATTGATCTATCATAATATAGTTCCCTCAGTGTACGGGACAAAATGAAGACGGAGAAAGACTGTTCGAGTTGACTCATAAAAGACGTAAATCTATGGGAGACGAGAGACGCGATGCGATCCGTCGTGCTAATAAACAAACGCAGGTGTGTGTTGTGTCAGTCCGCACGGGGGAGTGCGCATGCGCACTTCCGCCTGCGTTCTCAGATCACCGAAAAAATCGTCCATTGCACCTTTAACACTTTCACCGATTTCAACAAGTTGTAATAAGGGGGGCTATTGCTTTTGACATTTGTACATACCGTACTTTTTTTCAGTATTTGCAAAAGTGAATTAAACTAATGCTAACGCTAACGCTAATGCTCTACAGGGAGGAGGGGGTGCAGCTGGGTCATCGAGGCTCTCTCTCCGTTTCTTCCTGCTCAGGTCTGCGTTCAGCAGGATCTTGCAATTTGTCAGGACAAACAACTATTTGAGTTGCAAACTACGCAATCATCAACTGTGAATTACTGAGCGTCGTTTGGTGTGCCGCAAAACGCAGCAGAAAACATGACATGATATTTTTCAACAAATATTGAACATTTTCAACAACACATGTAGTACTCTGACACACATGTGTTACACACATGCAGTACTTTTACACAAATGCAATGTCTTTTCCACAAATTTTGCACATTACACTTCTTTACACAACTAAACTACATGTTTTATGGCGGCTGGTATCCAAGTTGCCGCCAGACTTTATTCTTGTTGTTGTTGTTGTTGTTGTTGTTGTTCTATGGCGGTTGGCATCCGAGTGTTGCATTACCGCCAGACTTTATTCGTCAGACTCTGTCGTAGTCCTTGTTGTTGTTGTTGTTGTTGTTGTTTTATGGCGGTTGGCATCCAATTGTTGCATTGCCGCCAGACTTTACTCCTCAGACTTTGTCGTAGTCCTCAGACTCTGTCGTAGTCCGTAAAAGTACTCCTTCCATTGCTTTGGTGTTACAAAGCCCATGAGGTCAGGATATGTCTTTGTGACTAGAATAGTTGTTGTTGTTGTTGTTGTTGTTGTTGTTGTTTTATGGCAGTTGGCATCCAATTGTTGCATTACCGCCAGACTTTATTCCTCAGACTTTTCGTAGTCCTCAGACTCTGTCGTAGTCCGTAAAAGTACTCCTTCCATTGCTTTGGTTGTTGTTGTTGTTGTTTTATGGCGGTTGGCATCCGAGTGTTGCATTACCGCCAGACTTTATTCCTCAGACTTTTCGTAGTTGTTGTTGTTGTTGTTGTTGTTGTTGTTGTTTTATGGCGGTTGGCATCCGAGTGTTGCATTACCGCCAGACTTTATTCCTCAGACGTTTCGTAGTCCTCAGACTCTGTCGTAGTCCGTAAAAGTACTCCTTCCATTGCTTTGGTGTTACAAAGCCCATGAGATCATGATATGTCTTTGTGACTAGAATAGTTGTTGTGTCAGAGACCAACCGGAGGAGAGTGGATCGGTGGTCGAAGACGTTCTGGACGGCATGGAGGAGCAGCCTTTTCTGGCTGCACGTGCCCGGAAACGTAAAAAGTCCCTTAGCTCGTCCGAGGGTTCTGGGAATGAGCAGCAGGATGAGGCTGAAGCTATTGATATCCGGGGTGAGAGCAGAGACTGTAGGGTGATCATAAAGCTTGCACAGGATAGTGCATCCTTTAAGGAGTGGAATTCAGTGACATTGTCAAAGAGCCTAACTGTAGCTGTGGGAGTGATCAAGAGTGCGAGTGTCCTTAGAGATGGCTCGCTACTGGTCGTGTGCAAGGACGCGGCTCAGCAACGGAAGGCGATTGGAACTAAACGTCTGGGTGGAAAGGACATTCTTGTGTCTGATGCTGAAAGAAACACGGTCAGAGGAGTTATCGTAGGTGGATGAAGTTAAGGAGAATTTGACTGGAGCTACGGTGGTGGACGCTAGGCGGTTGAAGGTGACCCGGTCTGGGGTAAGATGTGACAGCTTGTCGGTAATGGTAACACTTGAAGGGAGGTGCCTGCCTAGTAAGGTGTTCATTGGGTTCATGTGCCATGACGTTAGGCCATATGTTCCACCGCCCCTGCGTTGCTTTAAGTGCCAGCGCTTTGGGCATATTGCAGCGGTCTGTAGAGGGAGGCAAAGATGTGGTAAATGTGCAGGAGATCACGAGTATGGGAAGTGTGACGTGGGAACAAAACTGAAGTGCTGTAACTGTGGGGAAGAACATAGCTCTGCCTACGGGGGATGCAGGTTTAGCAAAAGAGCTGCTGAGGTGCATAAAATAAAGGTCTCTCAAGGTGTATCCTATGCAGATGCGGTCAAGAAAGTTTCAAGTAACGAGTTTAGAGTAAATACAGAGAGAGGAGCCAGCGCTGCTCCCAGCCAGGGCAAAATGAGAAAGGCCAGCGTGGCTCCCAAGAAGTGTGAAGGTTTCAAGAGTGGAGGTCCCAAGTGTGCAGGTTCCAGAATTAATGAGAATACCCTGGTTGTGGATAGAGAGGATGGTGGATGTTGTAAACTGTGCTGCTCAGACTCAAAGCAGAACTGAAAGGATCAGGATCATTGCTAAAGCTGCAGGGAGATTCCTTGGAACAAAGGAGCTTGATTGGGCAGATATAGAAAACAGGCTAAAGGCGCTAAATGGGAGTCGGAGTGATGGGGGTCTGCTTTTGGGGAGTCAGAGTGATCAGAGTGACGAGATGGGGGTGGGGGTGGTCTCCTGTCCTCGTCCAGTCTCGTAGACGCACGGCTACCAAGCAGCGACATCAGTGGAAATATTAAAGCCTATAGAATGAAGCCTAAAGAATAAAGCTGTACGGTGGAAGCATCGAACGTCAAAGAAGGAGAGGAAGATGAAGAAGAGTCTCCCTGGAATAAAGCCGGTTGTTGTTGTTGTTGTTGTTGTTGTTGTTGTTGTTGTTGTTTTATGGCGGTTGGCATCCAAGTGTTGCATTACCGCCAGAGTTTATTCCTCAGACTTTTCGTAGTCCTCAGACTCTGTCGTAGTCCGTAAAAGTACTCCTTCCATTGCTTTAGTGTTACAAAGCCCATGAGGTTATATGTCTTTGTGACTGAAGCCGGTTGTTGTTGTTGTTGTTGTTGTTGTTTTATGGCGGTTGGCATCCAAGTGTTGCATTACCGCCAGACTTTATTCCTCAGACTTTGTCGTAGTCCTCAGACTCTGTCGTAGTCCGTAAAAGTACTCCTTCCATTGCTTTGGTGTTACAAAGCCCATGAGGTCATGATATGACTTTGTGACTAGAATAGTTGTTGTTTCAGAGACCAACCGGCTTTATTCCAGGGAGACTCTTCTTCATCTTCCTCTCCTTCTTTGACGTTCGGTTGTTGTTGTTGTTGTTGTTGTTGTTGTTGTTTTATGGCGGTTGGCATCCGAGTGTTGCATTACCGCCAGACTTTATTCCCTAGACTTTGTCGAAGTCCTAAAAGTCCTTCTTCCAGTGCTTTGACTTCCAGTGCTTTGACAAAGCCCAAGAGGTCATGAGATGTCTTTGTTATTGTATCTTATAGAAGTTCTTCCTCCCCTCAGACTTTGTCGTAGCCCTTAAAAGTTCTTATTCCATTGCTTTGGCGTTACAAAGCCCATGAAGTCATGGGACGTCTTTGTTGTTGTATCCTTTAGAAGACCTTCTTCCATCACTTTGGCGTTTCTAGGCCCATGAGTTCAAAGCGCGTTAGAACATCCTCTTGTTGTGTTGTTGTTGTTGTTGTTGTTGTTGTTGTTTTATGGCGGTTGGCATCCGAGTGTTGCATTACCGCCAGACTTTATTCCTCAGACGTTTCGTAGTCCTCAGACTCTGTCGTAGTCCGTAAAAGTACTCCTCCCATTGCTTTGGCGTTACAAAGCCCATGAGGTCATGATGTGTTTTTGTGACTAGAATAGTTGTTGTGTCAGAGACCAACCGGCCTTATTCCAGGGAGACTCTTCTTCACCTTCCTCGCCCTCCTTGACGTTCGGTGCTTTGGAAGTACAAAGCCCATGAGATCATGGGACGTCTTTGTTGTTGTTGTTGTTGTTGTTGTTGTTGTTGTTGTTGTTGTTTTATGGCGGTTGGCATCCGAGTGTTGCATTACCGCCAGACTTTATTCCTCAGACGTTTCGTAGTCCTCAGACTCTGTCGTAGTCCGTAAAAGTACTCCTCCCATCGCTTTGGCGTTACAAAGCCCATGAGGTCATGATGTGTTTTTGTGACTAGAATAGTTGTTGTGTCAGAGACCAACCGGCTTTATTCCAGGGAGACTCTTCTTCACCTTCCTCGCCCTCTTTGACGTTCGGTGCTTTGGAAGTACAAAGCCCATGAGATCATGGGACGTCTTTGTTGTTTTACAAAGCCCATGAGGTCATGGGACGTCTTTGTCGTTTTATCCTTTAGAAGTCCTTCTTCCATCACTTTGGCGTTTCTAGGCCCATGAAGTCCAAGCGCGTTAGAACATCCTCTTGCTCCTCATCCTCGGCTCAGTCTCCAACACCCCCCACCTCTATAAACGTTTACCCAGCCCTGTGCTACATAAGTAAGCAACCACAGCCTGACACAAACCCTGTGACTGGATCGCCAGAACGTTCCGCAGATTGAACTCCCGCCCATTATTCCGAAACCACAAGGCCAACCCGGCCCTTTCCCTATCATAAGCCTCACAGCAAATCAGCACATGCTCGACAGTCTCTGGCACCCGACAGTGACCACACAGACCGGTCGGATGTTTGCCTATCCTACTCAGTGACCAATTGAGTCCAGTATGGCCAATCCTCATGCGGGCGAAGGCCCTTTCCTCCCACGCGTTCCTGCCCACAGACCCGCAAGGACCCACACTACCCTGTATGTGATAGAGATGCCGTCCAGTAACACAGTGGCTCCAAAATTCCTGCCAAAGGCCGACCACATGACTCTGTCTTTGTTGTTTTACAAAGCCCATGAGGTCATGGGACGTCTTTGTCGTTTTATCCTTTAGAAGTCCTTCTTCCATCACTTTGGCGTTTCTAGGCCCATGAAGTCCAAGCGCGTTAGAACATCCTCTTGCTCCTCATCCTCGGCTCAGTCTCCAACACCCCCCACCTCTATAAACGTTTACCCAGCCCTGTGCTCCAAAGCACCGAACGTCAAAGAGGGCGAGGAAGGTGAAGAAGAGTCTCCCTGGAATAAAGCCGGTTGGTCTCTGACACAACAACTATTCTAGTCACAAAAACACATCATGACCTCATGGGCTTTGTAACGCCAAAGCAATGGGAGGAGTACTTTTACGGACTACGACAGAGTCTGAGGACTACGAAACGTCTGAGGAATAAAGTCTGGCGGTAATGCAACACTCGGATGCCAACCGCCATAAAACAACAACAACAACAACAACATAAGTAAGTAAGTAAGTAAGCAACCACAGCCTGACACAAACCCTGTGACTGGATCGCCAGAACGTTCCGCAGATTGAACTCCCGCCCATTATTCCGAAACCACAAGGCCAACCCGGCCCTTTCCCTATCATAAGCCTCACAGCAAATCAGCACATGCTCGACAGTCTCTGGCACCCGACAGTGACCACACAGACCGGTCGGATGTTTGCCTATCCTACTCAGTGACCAATTGAGTCCAGTATGGCCAATCCTCATGCGGGCGAAGGCCCTTTCCTCCCACGCGTTCCTGCCCATAGACCCGCAAGGACCCACACTACCCTGTATGTGATAGAGATGCCGTCCAGTAACACAGTGGCTCCAAAATTCCTGCCAAAGGCCGACCACATGACTCTTGATAACGGGCTTGATTTCAGACTTGCCCAACTCAACCGCCACATCAATTGATGGCCGCCGAAGGGAACGTTTAGCCAGTGCATCAGCCATTTCGTTACCATCCACCCCCACATGCGCAGGGACCCAAATGAAGGAAACCCTCACATCCTTCCTGGACAGGGAGAGCGTCAGACAGAAGATGCCATTCAACACATCCTGTCTGCAATCCGATTTCCCAGATTTAATGCTTTGCAATGCAGAAAGGCTGTCAGAGGCCACCACAATGCCGCAACACTGCAAAGCAGATTCCGCCCATTCCAACGCCAACCGTATCGCTATAAGTTCCGACGTGAAAACAGAAAGGCGATCTGTCAACCTCTTCTTGACCGCTAGCCCCAGGTCAGGCACAAAATAAGCGGCGCCAGTACGCCCACTCTCAGGATCCCTAGACCCGTCGGTATAAATAAACACATCACCTGAGTGCTTATCGATGAGCGCTTGAACGGCAAACTGCGGTGCCCTCCCAGCGACTCCTCTAAGCTTGCCATGCAAGCTAACATCAACAGGAGCCGGGACAAACTTCCACGGAGCTATAGCAGACAAAGCCACCGACGGGCTCACACGCAGATCACCAACCCCCGCAAGCCGCGCCTTCGCATTTCCTACCTGGCTGAAAACCATACCGCCAGCCTCACTCTGCCCCCCATCAACCCTGAGAAAGTCCCTCACCGGGTGAGAGCTCGTATGACCTTGCACATTCACCCAGTAAGCCAACAGAAGTTCTAGCCTCCGGAGCCGTAACGGCAATACCCCCAACTCAACCTGCAGCGCCGAGACAGGGGAGGTCCTAAAAGCCCTACAGCAGATGCGCAAGGCCTGGGCTTGCTCCACATCAAGCTTCTTTAAGTTAGTCTCAGCCGCAGACATGTAGGCTATACAGCCATAATCAATAGCCGCCCTCATGACGGCCCGATAAATACCCAGGAGCGACCTTCTGCTGGCCCCCCAGTCTTGGCCGGATAGACAACGAAGCAAGTTATTCACCCTTTTGCATTTACCACTGACCTCATCAATGTGCCGACGCCAACTAAGCCTCTCGTCAAAGGTGACCCCCAAGAACCTCACCTCCCTGACCTGTTCGAGCACCTGCCCATGCAGTCGAAGGGAGACGTCCCTATGCCCATTGAAGAAACAGATCACTTGAGACTTGCGTACGGACAGTTTAAACCCCCACTTCAGGGTCCACTGCTCCACCTGCTGTATTGCCCTTTGCAGTTTCGCCTCGTAAAACCGGAGATTCCTCCCTCTCACCCATAGAGCGCCATCGTCAGCATAAAGGCTCCTCCCAACAGACCCATCCACGTCGTCAAAGATGTCCTTAATCATAACATTGAACAAGATAGGGCTACACACACTCCCCTGCGGGATACCATTCTCCACCCCATAGACCCCAGAGTAAGCAGCGCCCACTCTGGTTTGGATACGCCGGCCAGACAGAAAGCTCCGGACCCAGTTAAACAGTTTACCCTTCACACCACACTTCCGCAGCTTAATGAGGAGCCCATCCTTCCAAACCATATCGTACGCCTTCTCCACATCAAAGAGCACCGCAATAACCTTTTCTTTCTGAGCCCTGGCCAGCTGGATATCAGATTCCAAACACAACACGGAATCCATGGTGTTCCTGCCCCTACGGAAACCACTCTGGTGCGCGGGAAGCAAACCCTGACTCTCCAAGAAGTAATCCAACCGCTCGGTAACCATGCGCTCCATCGTTTTCCCGAGCTGCGACGTCAAGGCAATCGGCCTATAACTTGAAGGGTCAGACGCTGGCCTACCCGGCTTCAGAACCGGCACCACCGTAGACTGTTTCCACGCAGATGGAACACAACCTGAATCCCAAACACGGTTGAAAAGACCCAGGACTAGCCCAAGCGTGTCATCAGTCAAATGAGAGAGCATGTCATAGCACACCTCATCTTTACCCGGGGCTGTCTGTTTCGCCTTAGAAAGTGCTCTCCTTAGCTCAAACAAACTAAACGGAAGGTCAAGGTCATCTTGAGTCGAAGGCTGGTGCCCAATCAGCTCAGAATTCTGGGCCAAAGTACTCTCCCTGTAGTGCCTTTCCGCAGGTGAGAGATTGTCAGAGCTGTGCACCGACACAAAGGTGCTGGCCAACAGTTCAGCTTTGTCAACGTCGCTGACTGCTTCAACACCATTCAGTATTAGGACCGGGGTCCCATGACGGCGCTCAACCCCATGCATCCGCTTAATCATCCCCCAAACATCCCCGAGACGCGTTTCTCTCCCAATTTTGGAACAATACCGCCTCCAATAGGCACTCTTGGCCGTTCTCACAGTTTTCCGCACAACAGCGCGGGCCCTCTTGTAGTCAATGAGGGCACCCTCAGTGTGGGCAACCCTTAGCCGGCGAAACGCCGCATTTCTCGCCCTAACAGCATGACCACATGCTTCAGTCCACCACGGCACCCGCTTCCTATGTCCACTACCACCACTCTTAGGAATCGTGCCTACCGCTGACTGCGTGATGAGCGAGACAATTGCACTATTGAGATCATCCACCTGAGTCAATCCTCCTTCCTGCAGAACCCTAGAACCATCATCAGCTTTCCTCAGGAAAGCCCCCCAGTTCGCCCTTGCCAACTGCCACCTCTGGATCCTCGTCCCCCTGACCACACAGCTCCCAAAGCCAATCACGGTGCGGACTAGATAGTGATCGCTACCAAAAGAAAGATTACCAAGAACCTCCCAACTACAAACACCAGCTAACTCCTTGGACACAAGTGTAAGATCTATTGCACTTTCCGCACCGGTCCCCATATCATAGCGGGTCCCACCCCCATCATTCAGACAAACCAACTCCCTTTGATTGATAAAACCCTCTACCACCTGCCCATACCTATCGGTACCACTACCGCCCCACAAAGCGCTATGCGCATTAAAATCCCCACACCACACGGCCTTTCCCCGAACATCCTTACCGATACTATGTAACGACTCTAACGTTAACTCACCACACGGATTATAAAGGTTAACCACAGTAACAGCTTCACCACCCAGCCAGACCCTCACCGCCAGGGCCTCCGGCGCTTTACTCACACTGACAACAACGTAATTTAGGTCATCTCGGACAAACACAGCCACACCTCCGCCTCTACCCTGCTCCCTATCATTCCTAACACACACATACCCTTGTATCCCAAAATCCCACCTAGGTCGTAACCAAGTCTCCTGCACGCACATAACGTGAGGCTTGTTCAACAAGGTAGAGACAAAATGCTTAAATTCCTGGCCATTAGCACGAAGACTACGCGCATTCCATTGCAAGACAACCACCGCCATTATGAGCCCCCGGAACCTGACGGCGCATCGGGAGCCCCCCCACTCCCACTGCCAGAATGGGGCAGGGCGCCCTCCCGCAGCGCATCCTCTATCTCCGTCCACTCGGGGCCCCCAGCTCCAAAGTACTTCCCTGCAGCCTTAGCGATGATCTTAGTCTTTTCGGATCTCTTCTTGGTTTGCCCAGTACAGTTAATCACTTCCACTATAAAGAGGAAGAAATCTTTCCTCTTCACAACCAGTACATCCTCCGCACCCACAGGGCCTCTGCCCGTGGAAGCCACACTCACAGGCATCCCAGTGGGGACCTCCCCCTGGCCGCGGGCAACGCTGCCCCCTCCCCTGTCGCCTAGGACACCAGCAGCACTGGCAGCCCCCACTGCATCCACCGTCACCTGACTACCAGACACCTTCTTGACCGCATCCGCGTAGGATATGCCTTGAGAGGCTCTAACTTTTTGCACCTCAGCAGCCCTCTTGCTGAACACGCATCCCCCGTAGGCAGAGCTATGCTCTCCCCCACAGTTACAGCACTTGAGTTTTGCTCCGTCGTCACACTTCCCATACTCGTGGTCTCCTGCACATTTACCACACTTCTGCTTCCCTCTACAGACCGCTGCAATATGCCCAAAGCGCTGGCACTTGAAGCAACGCAGGGGCGGCAGAACATATGGGCGTACGCCATAGCGCATGTACCCAACGCACACCACACGAGGCAGGATCCCACCTTCAAATCCAATCATTATCGACAGGCTGTCACACCTTACCCCATCCCGGGTCATCTTTTTTTTTTTTTTTTTTTTTATTTTTTTTTTTTTACCACACCTTTGCCTCCCTCTACAGACCGCTGCAATATGCCCAAAGCGCTGGCACTTAAAGCAACGCAGGGGCGGCGGAACATATGGCCTGACGCTATAGCACATGTACCCAATGAACACCTTACTAGGCAGGCACCTCCCTTCAAGTGTTACCATTACCGACAAGCTGTCACATCTTACCCCAAACCGGGTCACCTTCAAACGCCTAGCGTCCACCACCGTAACTCCCGTCAAATTCTCCTTAACTTCATCCACAGACGTCGCCGTAGGGACGCCTACGATAACTCCTCTGACCGTGTTTCTTTCAGCATTAGACACAAGAATGTCCTTTCCACCCAGACGTTTAGTTCCAATCGCCTTCCGTTGCTGAGCCGCGTCCTTGCACACGACCAGCAGCGAGCCATCTCTAAGGACACTCGCACTCTTGATCACTCCCACAGCCACAGCCAGGCTCCCCGACAATGCCACTGAATTCCACTCCCCAAAGGACGCACCATCCTGTGCAAGCTTTATGATCACCCTACAGTCTCCGCTCTCACCCCGGACATCAACAGCCTCAGCCTCATCCCGCCGCTCATTCCCAGAACCCTCGGACGAGCCAAGGGACCTTCCACGTCTCCGGGCACGCGCAGGCAGAAAAGGCTGCTCCTCCATGCCGTCCAGAACGTCCTCCATCCCCGATCCACTCTCCTCCGCCATCTCCCGTCTCTCCAGACCGGGTGTTGAGCAAGGTCTCCTCACAGTTTTGTACAATAATGGCGGTTGGCATCCAAGTGTTGCATCTGTTGTTGTGTCCTGAAGCCGGTTGGTCTCTGAAACAACAACAACTATTCTAGTCACAAAGACATATCATGACCTCATGGGCTTTGTAACACCAAAGCAATGGAAGGAGTACTTTTACGGACTACGACAGAGTCTGAGGACTACGAAAAGTCTGAGGAATAAAGTCTGGCGGTAATGCAACAATTGGATGCCAACCGCCATAAAACAACAACAACAACAACAAGTCTGGCGGTAATGCAAGACTCGGATGCCAACCGCCATAAAACAACAACAACAACAACAACAACAACATGAACATGAAGAATAGGAATAATAGGAATAAGAAACCAGGGAAAGAACAATAGACTCGAGCCTAACAATAATAAGAAAGTACTTTTATGCAAGAATACAGACACTCGCACATTATCTAGTTAGATGTGTTACTACTGTTTTATCTCTGAGGTCAGTGATCAGGTATAAACGGTTTTGCATGATCATAAAAAAGCACTTTGATTTTATTGTTGAAGCTAGAGGTGTCATGCGCCTGGAAGGAACATCAACTTTACGCCTCAATGAAATCTACCGGGAATAGACGATAAGCGCAACTCGAGATTAAAAAAAAAAAGGATTGATAAAAACTATTCTTATGATTTTTCCAAAAGTGACTCTAGCAGTGTAACTCTTGAGCTTATGAGGGACTCAGAACAAGCCAGGTGCATGCAGGGAAATTTCAAGGGTCAGAGTCCAGCAGATATGCTCTAAAGCTGACTGCGTGTGAAGGGTGTAGTCTCTCAAACTCACTAACTATAAATCCAACTGTACACATGCAAAGAAAGCATTGAACACATGTCATACATACAGTAAGTGAAGAACTGCTGTCATTTAAAAACTCTGTTATAATTTCATCTTCTTATGTTCCTATTTCCATTTTAGACAGTAATACCCTATTATTGTTAAATATTGTCAAATCATTTTTATCTTCATCGGAAGTTGAGTTAAATTCAAATCCACATCATGATTTTCCCTCAGTGGTAGTAGTAGTCCATGTGTCACCCAGCACCCAGTGGTCTCATTTTGTCACAAAGTGTTGTTCTTACAATAGACTCTTGGAAGAAAACACAAAACACACTCATTTACATAAACGAGAGGCACCCCATCTTTAATTGTATGTGACAGCTTGGTTTAGCTGTGCATTTGCACAACAAAAAACAACAAATATAATCTCGTGTTGCATTGCATATTATATTTCAACATTTAGTTTGCAATCATTTTATGTCTGATATGCATTTGGCCTGCATCTGTGCATTATAACGGCCAACTATTTATCAGCAAATGCCCCGTAGTTTGAACGTGTAACCTGCAGAATGCCCCGTGTAACTTGCAGAATGCCCCGTAGTTTGAGCGTGTAACCTGCAGAATGCCCCGTAGTTTGAACGTGTAACCTGCAGAATGCTCCGTGTAACTTGCAGAATGCCCCGTAGTTTGAGCGTGTAACCTGCAGAATGCCCCGTAGTTTGAACGTGTAACCTGCAGAATGCCCCGTAGTTTGAGCGTGTAACCTGCAGAATGCCCCGTAGTTTGAACGTGTAACCTGCAGAATGCTCCGTGTAACTTGCAGAATGCCCCGTAGTTTGAGCGTGTAACCTGCAGAATGCCCCGTAGTTTGAACGTGTAACCTGCAGAATGCCCCGTAGTTTGAGCGTGTAACCTGCAGAATGCCCCGTAGTTTGAACGTGTAACCTGCAGAATGCTCCGTGTAACTTGCAGAATGCCCCGTAGTTTGAGCGTGTAACCTGCAGAATGCCCCGTAGTCTGCCCCGTAGTCTTCCCGCACCGCAGAGCAGTCTTACCTGCGCGCCGCGGTCACGTGACTCGGCAGGCGCGCTGGGGTAAAGGTGCTCGCTCTGCCGCCCTCAAAGTGCCACTCGACTTTCTGTTTGCTCTTTGGGCTGTTTCCTGCACCTGGACTCTACATTTAATCTGGACTCTACCTTTAGGCTCTCGTTGTGGGTCAGAATTAAATAAATGTCAATCAGTCGGAAAAATTGGTCCGCGTTGTCCAGGTAAGTTTATCATTACACGATGTCAATGTTTACTGTGTGTATTTAAACCAGTCTAATCCTGGGTTTGGCCAGTGTAAAGTACTGTAATGCAATGAGTGGCCGCGTGACATACTTTACATTAAAATAATATTACTGCGCTCGTTGAAATGACGTCTACAACAGGCCACTTTTTATTACTTCATTTATTTTTTTGCTAAAGTCCACTCCAGATACTCACCAGACAACTGTTTTCACATTGCCTCTTACTAATGATAAGATGCAGTTGAACTTGTACAGCAGGTTTGGTATCACCGTTATAATAGTGTTAAGTAAGTAAGTGTATACTTTAGTTTAATTGTAGAAATTAAACATTACATCATTCCGAGGTGTGCCGCATGGGTATAATAACTTGATTTTCAACTACTGTGGAGAAACTGAAGTGAACCTCAAGTATTGCCTTGAAAACATGCCCAATTTGAGCTTGGATTCACTCTGTAAGTTAAGTGGAGTGTCCCGGGCAAACCTCAGATCTATAAAAGAACGCAACGAGAGAAAGAAAGAACCAGACACATTGTTATTGACAATATTCAGACAATTCAATAGTGACAATGATGATAATATTGTGAATGTTTAGATGCTAATCAGGTACTCAGGGTGGTTGAGCCAGGGTCTCACAAAGACAAAGATGATTCTAATAGCCCATTAAGATTCTGAATAGGCTAGCTCGGTAGATACAAGGGGGAGTTTCTGTTGAAACAAACAACTCTTTCTACTTCAGGAAGGCTCCTCCCAATGGGGGGGTCTTACCACAGAACAGTATTAATATCGGAGTTCTCGACCTAAATTCTGTTATTGACAATGACTCTTGGATGAGAGTCGAAACGTCTATTTTTCAAACTGAGTCCAGATGACTACAACTGAAGTTTTTTCTACTATGGAACACGCCTGGACGAATGAGGGATTACACCGACATTGTGAATGTTCTTTGTGAAGATATGCAAAATGTGAATATTGAATATAATGTTTAAAGCGAAGTAAAAAAGAACTACAAAAACAGCGGACTGAAAATAACGAATGGAGAAAGGTTATGTTGTAAACTTATATAACGGTATAATGTTATATTTCTGCACATTTATCTGATAATTAAACCTCAATTCAACATATTTCTGTTGGATGTAGAGATAAATATATTTTTGCCAGTATCGTTCACCCCTCCTTACATTGCACTTGCTGTGATTTAAAAAAAAAAGCTTGAAAAATGCTTGTCTAATTGTCAGTTACATCCGTCTGAAGTGTCTTTCTGTCTCTGTCTTTCTGTCTGTCAGCCTGGCTCAGCGCTGGACCGTGGAGGATGAGGAGGAGGTGGAGAGAGAGAGGAGACGGAGGGTGAGGGGGTCGAGCTCCACCGCTGACCCCGATCATGTGATTGGTCCAGAGCATCCGGGGCAGGGAGAGACAGGGACTGGCCACGGGACACCCACGGGCGACCAAGCCCTCAGCAGGTCCGTCACTCTGATTCAAATAGTTGCAATCACTTAGTTTCACCCCTTTATTTCATTTGGAGACATTTCCCAATAGATAATGATAATATGTGACTGTCTTTTCTCTAGAACTTTGCTTAGGTTTCATCTTTGTCGCCACAGGGTGCAGTTAACTCCTTTTATATTAAGATGCACATATTTGAGGTACGATTACATGGACATAGAGGGGCGTTATGATATGGACACCTCTGCCCCACGGGACTATGTCATGCGTATCCATTTCCAAAGTGCGAAAATGTCGACGTGTGATGTGATATTGACTTCAAAGGTGCAGTTTACTTTGGCACAGTAACTGAATCTGAAGGCCTACAGTTGAAGGCAGCTTTCATCAGCGTGCACGTGATCGGGCAGCACATTAAGAGCATCCGACAAAGCTTTTATCTCTTTCCTTTAATGTTCAGTAAGGCGTGTTTCGATTGGACCACGTGCTGCATATGTCGGTTATATCACAGGATCTGGATGACATCTTTGATAAGGCGGCGTCACGATTCATGTTCACGCTTGTTTACACTGTCATTAAGAAGGAGCTACAAACACAGGCTTCTTCTGAGACTCTTGTTTTACCGCTTTAGTGTAGGATGAGTGGATGTGTGTCATGATGTTTGGGCCTGACGGGATCCACATGTGCTTTACAGTGCGGAGCAGACGCAGCTGGACTTCGTGGAGCTGCTTCGATCCCGAGACGAGAAGCGGAGGTTGCGACACGTGGAGACCTTGAGGAGGCAGAAGGAGGCAGTGGATGATGATGATGATGATGATGACGTGCACGATGACGACGAGGCTGTCGCCGCGGAGCCACTGGGAGACTTAGAGGAGACGCAGAGGGCAGCAGTGTCTCTCTCTGCGGTGCATCTGTCTAAACCTGCCCAGCCGACCACAAACTTGAGCCGCAGGTCCAGAAGCAGCAGCAGCAGCAGCAGCGAGAGCAGCTGCAAAGACATACAGGTGAAAGCTCAGGAGGAAAACAGACATCACAACACACTAGAGGCCTATAATAAGATAAGATAAGATATTTCTTTATTGTCCACACATGGGGAAATTTCATTGTTGCAACGCAGGTAGATACAGAGGAAAAGGACAGATAACTTATAGGAAGGACTCTTAATAGAAGAACTCTTATGAACAAAAACTCTTATAAACAAAAAACTCCTATAGACAGAACCTCTTATTCTTAATAAGGAATGGAGGGGAAAAATAAAGATAAAATAAATTAAAAACAGCTAGCGTAAGACAAAATAATACTAATAATAATGGTAAAATAAACCCTCTATTTACATACTAAATAGAGATGGAGCAAATCTGGTCAATTGGTTGTTACGGGTTTTGTGCGAATTTTCCATAAATGATGAAAATATCATGTAATCAATAACTGGGAATTTTAGAAGCTAGAAAAAAACAACTTAAGAAACCAACAATAAAGGGCACAGGGGTGATGTTATCTACCCCACAAGGAGGGATGTTAATTATTGATGAAAATGCAGCATGTTTGATAAGGCAAAGCATTTTGGAATGGATTTAAGTTTAAATCTAAAGCCGTAGTGATTAATGTTATTTTTAAACAAAAACATTGCCAGTTATATTTTTTCTATTTAGATGTATGTAGAGGGGCAACAACATCAGTTAAGAAAAGTACGACTATGTCAAAATAATATACAACAAATGTATGTTTCTTCTTGTTCTTCTCATGCCAGAAAGATCCAAATCTGGCTTAGTATGTTTTTAGAAAAGGTGATTAACATTTTAATAACTTTCCTTTAACAAATCCATGTTAACAATAAACTAATGGTCCATAAATACAATGCGTTGCTCTAAAGGGTTACATACTTTTTGGGAAATGATTAGAGCTTGCAAATCATCCCGAAGCTTTGATAAGAGACAGTATATCAACATTCATCTTTATGTTTTTATTACTCTCCTGCGCCCACACACTATATGGTTATGCAACAGGGGGAGTGGCACTGCACAAAGGCGTATGTGCTTTTTCATCGTCTTTTCTGTTTCTCTCTTTGTTAGATTGAAAACGGAGAGTCATCGTCCAAAGACCGTGATCCACCAGTAACAACAAACCCGGCCCGCAAGTTTGTCAGGTTGATATGCTCTTTAGTTTGTATTGCATGCATTAGGAAGGATTACTAT
This sequence comes from Eucyclogobius newberryi, assembly GCF_026437365.1. Classification (NCBI taxonomy): domain Eukaryota; kingdom Metazoa; phylum Chordata; class Actinopteri; order Gobiiformes; family Gobiidae; genus Eucyclogobius; species Eucyclogobius newberryi. The sequence continues at coordinate 29,708,343 of NW_027315801.1, read as the reverse complement.
AAATCAAACATGTCTACAGATGAGTAAAGAGTATAAGACACTGAGCTTCCGCTTGGTGACATGTATAGTCTTTTCTGAACGGTAAGTAGTATTCTGCTGCAGCTTACCTTCTCCTGGACAATTGTAGCATCTATGTTGTAAAAAAAACAAGACAATAATGAATGTAAAACTATAACAATAAATCCTTGCATAAATAGTATAAATAACTTTAATCATAGATGCTGTAATTGTCTTGGTTTAGGCCTAATTATAACTTCACTTGTAAGTAAGTAAGTAAGTAAATTTTATTTATATAGCACCTTTCACAGACAGAGTCACAAAGTGCTTCACAAAACACAGAATAAAACAATAAAAACACAAAAAACTTACAGTGAACAATACATATACAACAATATACAGTAAAATCAGTCCGTAAAACAAGTGCATTTAAAAGGCTTGACTAAATAAAAAGGTTTTAAGCTGACCCTTAAAAGCAGTAACTGAGCCCAGTGACCGTAGGGAGAACGGAAGATTGTTCCAGAGTTTGGGGGCAACAGCCTAGAAGGATCTGTCTCCTCTGGTCCGAAAACGGGTGCGAGGAACCAACAACAGTTTTTGGTCCAAGGACCTTAGTGAGCGAGAGGGAGCGTACGGTTTAATCAGATCGCTGATGTACAGAGGGACCTGACCATGCAAAGCTCTAAAAGTCAAAACAAGAATTTTAAACTGTACTTGTCCATGTATTTCTGGTTTATTCAAGTCTTTCAAACACATTGTGCTTGTCTGTGTGTCTTTTGTGGTAGTTCTGTGTCCATCTCACTTGACAAAAGTCCATCCGCAAGTGGTCGCACAACTCCCATGAGCCCTCGCTCCCCGACCACTCCCATGAGCCCTCGCTCCCCGACCACTCCCATGAGCCCTCGCTCCCCGACGACTCCTCTCTCACCGCGGGAAAACTGGTCTGCATCAAGAGCGAGTCCAAGCCCTGTTCAGAACGGACACGTGCAGCAGGTTGTACAAACTATCTGTGGATGCTCTGTGCAACCGTTATTAAGAGGAACTGTTAATCACATAAGTCATATAAATATTGAATAACTTGTCACATTGTCCCACATACGGACAAGTAAAACATTGAGAACAGTTCCCTCTTGTGTTTGAAGCGTGACCTGCAGTTTTTAATACTTGATTTTCTCCGTCACAGAACGCTGTAAATGGCTCATCGAAGTTTGAACCGACATCTAAACCGGCGTTTGTCAGACAGAGCTCCAGGACCATCTCTTTCAGGGTAAAAACAAGCACAACACAATGTTTAAAAGATCATTATTAACAACTAACGCAACATATTCCACTATATCTGCAATTACAGATATAGGTTTAGTGCAGTAGTCTGATGCAGATTTAATTTTATGTTACGTTGATGCTTCACAATAAAGACTTGGGTCATGATCTCTCTTATCTTCTTTTGCGTCACAAAAAAACAAAAGATGATGAAGATAAGGGAGGAGGAGGCTTCACCACTGCAGAGGAGGTACAGTAAATAGCCACATTTAAACATAATGTGATTTCCCATTGATCCCATTAATCAGTTTTATGCATGTTTGTAGCGCAAGTGTCAAGATTGCATCTAAGAAGTTTGAAAGGAATACAGTAAGAAAGCACAAATTAAACACTAATTCTTCTTATTATTATTACATTTTTATTAATAAGATATTGTTGTTGTTTTAGGAGCAAAGTCCAGAGGAGGATACGGCATCATCGTTCCAAAGAAAGTGAGTTATTGTTGGGATTTGAATCATTGATACTTCATTAAATCCATTGCAGTATGAAATATGAATATGTTTTGCTCTTTTTGCTCAGCTCCAGACAAAGGATTTCCTCCAGGTCCATTCAGGAGAAGATGGAGAGACTGGCCCAGGCGGCACAGGTTTGTACACAGACCGATGCTCGAATTATGATTATGGTCTATTATACTTACCTTAAATATTTGAACTTGTCATTGATTTTAGTTGTAATACCTGTCATCTTCCTATTGTAAGGGCTGACTCTGAAGTGCAAATAAGATAAGATAAGATAGTGGAAGAGAGTAAATTCATTGGGCCATTGGCTTGAGCTGCAACAAAAACGCAACTAATAAAGCAGAAAAAGGCTCATCAGGGTCTTTTCTTTCTGAGGAAACTCACAAACAACTTGCTGCGCTATTGAACCTCTTCTTGTCAGCTGTATTATTGTCCGGTTTGGTAACATTAACACCAAAAGGAGAAAAGCTTTAAATAATATAGTTTATTCAAGTTATCGCTCCACTAAATGCTAAAAGCTTCTTCCCTCAAGCTTGAACATTGTTTTTAGCTGCTTAATATATACTTTTAGCTTGTTTATTCCACAGTATCAACATATTTCTTGGCACATTTAGTATTTTGCAACAGTTGTTTTTAACGTTTTAACCACAAATGAGCTAAACTAAACTCTCCTCTGTCTGTGTGGCTGTGCAGAGGTCAGAGATGGTGCGCTCTCCGGATGTATCCCAGATACAGACACTGTCAATGATGGAGGAAGTGTCCAGAAAGAGAGGCCTGTTCGAGCAGCCGCAGCAGCAGGATCAGAGCCTCGGAGCCAGCAGACAAGTACTGCCCCTTACACACACACACACACACACGCACACTCGCACAAACACACACACACACACACACACACACGCACCTTTTTCCACTCGTGCATTTATTGTGACCGTCTGTGAATGTTTATCTGAATCTCGGTGCGTTGCAGGAGTTCAAAAACACCAAACCTGGACTGTCCGAGCGGATCAATAAATGGATGAATAAGAAGAATCAAACTGGATTGACGCACGGCCCCTCGGTCAGTGAATGGAGAATATTGCTATTATTTTTCAGTTTGCACACTTACTCAGAAATCAGGAGGTCACACAGTAAGTCGGAAGTAGGACACGTTCTACCACAAATAGATTCAACTGTACAGTAATAGCAAATAGCATTGAACTCATGTGCATATAACTGATGAGAATAGAGTGTTTATTTTTCCATTATCATTATTATTATCGTTATTATCCATCCATTTTCTACCGCTTGTTCCCTTTCGGGGTCGCGGGTGACTGGAGCCTATCCCAGTGACTTCGGGCCTTAGGCGGGGTACACCCTGGACAGTGGCCAACTTGTCGCAGGGCCAACACAGAGACATAGACATTACAGACAGTTCACCCTCACATTCATTCACTAGGGCCAATTTAGAGTCACCAATTTTGCCTAACACATGCATGTCTTTGGACGGTGGGAGGAAGCCGGAGAACCCGGAGAGAACCCACGATAACATGGGGAGAACATGCAGACTCCACCCAGAGAGATCATGTGATGTTGGTCTGGTCCAGGAATCAAACCCACGATCTCCTTCTTGGGAGGCAAGAGCGCTAACCGCTTTGCCACCGTGCACCCCATTTTATTTATCATTATTATTATCATTATTATTATTATTATTTTTATATTTATTTATTTATTTATTTTTTATTATTTATTTTTTATTTTTATTGTTTTTATTATTTTTTATTTTTTTTATTTATTTTCCCCCTTGTTTCCCTGTTGGGAAATGGGAGGTTTTGTCTATAGGAGTTTTTTTGTTTTTTGTAAGAGTTTTTGTTTATAAGAGTATTTCTATTGAGAGTGTTTTTTTAAACTTCCTATAAGTTATCTGTTCTTTTCCTCTATATGAAATTTCCCCATGTGTGGACAATAAAGGATTATCTTATCTTAAACGTCCACTAGAGGGCAGGAGAGCTAGACGTTTGAGATGTTTGTCAGGTTTTTTTCTTGATGATTTTAATCACTTAAATAAATCCTTTTGTAGGATTTGAGGCACGTGGACATCACCAGTAAGAAAAGCCTGTTTGAGAAGAAAGCGGACGACTCAATACCCAGCCCTGGGAAGCTTTGATCCAACACTGCAAAGCATCTGAAACCTGCTTTAATGTCACCCACCTTAAACTATAAACTACAGTGAGCATTTATAAAGTTGTATGTGACGTGCTTACACCCTGGAGGAGCACACGGACATGGACTGATTGTTGCTTTGGACTTTCGAATGCTTCTTTTTGTGCAGTCTGAAGGAAAATGCCCCATGAGGGTGAGAAAGCTTTTGTTATTACACATTTGCATTGCCACTGAAAAAAAAAAAACACTGAATGATTTGTGTTGAAATATACCGCGCTGTGTGTCTGTGACTAAGCTAATTTAATAAGCACTTTAAACCGGTGATGGTTATGATGTGATTCGACAATAAAAATGCAACGGTGTCGTCTTTTTTCCAAATCTTGTCAATGAACGTGTCTTTGTATGTGCAAAAGAACCTGCCAAATGAAAGAATAAAACGTGTAAACTCGCATTTGTGGTCCATTTGAGTCTATTTTGGCCAGAGTTATCTCAGTGTGGAGAGTGGATGCCTGTGCTGTGCTGTGTCAGTGTCTTATCACGCCATGGGTTACCACTGCGTCCTTGTTTGGGCATGCTGATAAAGTGCACAAACTATCTCTTAAGTTATTTATACCACGACAAGTGTTCCAGAAGGTTTTTGTCCCGCCACAAAGCCCCACGTCCCGCTCCCAAGGACTCCAGTGAGCTCCTGCAAGCTGCTTCAAGCTCCAGCTCTCATCTTCTCCTTTACGGTAGTTTGTCTTTTTTCTAATTGAGGATTACGCTTGCCAAAATATACAATATAAACTTCTAAATATGTGTGTTTTCTTTGTAGTTCAAATAGGAGTTTTTATTTGGGCCTGCAACATCTCAAAACCATGTCAGACACTGAGGAGGTCGTGGAGGAGTGTGAAGAGTAAGTCATTTTACATCGACACATCTTTGTTTTTCTGAGATACTGACGGACTGCTTTGTGTGTCCGTTACGGTGTGGAAGAGTAATATGCGGGTGTTTTCTTTCTTCACAGGGAGGTGGAAGGTAAGACATGTCACAGTCGTATCAGATTGTACCAGGTCAGAGGTCGAACTCAGGTCTAACTGCTCAATCAGGATTACTTCCACCCACAGTTAAATTCTCACAGTGAAAAATGATTCAGTTGCGTTATAAATATGCAACTATATATATCTGGGGGGGGGGAATATTTCAGATTGTAAGCCTAATTACAGATCTCATGACATGGCTTTAAAAGTAATCAGATTTTATTGCGGGAAACACATTTACTTCCTGTTTGAACTCATGAAGACTGAAATAATGTTGTGTTTTCTTGGTGCCATTCTGTTGTGATGAAGAGGAAACAGTTGAAGGTACGTGACGTGAAGGTGTGTGATTGTGCAGACAAATGATGTACTTGTCTTTAAAGCGACGTAGACCAAAAAAACAAATACTAAAAATAATCTTAAAGCCAGATTGTCTTTCTTCTTTAGAAATAAAATGTGTTTTCCTCTTCCCTGTAGAAAACTGTTAATCCAGGCGACAGTTCTAGATGATGGTGATATTATATATATGCATTCTGCAGCAGCAGTGTTAAAACCTCTGAACTCAGTTTATCATCAGCTCTAAAGTTCAGCTCTAAGGTTCAGCTCTAAGGTTCAGCTCTGAGGTTCAGCTCTAAGGTTCAGCTCTGAGGTTCAGCTCTAAGGTTCAGCTCTGAGGTTCAGCTCTAAGGTTCAGCTCTAAAGTTCATCTCTGAGGTTCAGCTCTAAGGTTCAGCTCTAAGGTTCAGCTCTAAAGTTCATCTCTGAGGTTCAGCTCTAAAGTTCAGCTCTAAAGTTCAGCTCTAAAGTTCAGCTCTAAAGTTCATCTCTGAGGTTCAGCTCTAAAGTTCAGCTCTAAAGTTCAGCTCTAAAGTTCATCTCTGAGGTTCAGCTCTAAAGTTCATCTCTGAGGTTCAGCTCTAAAGTTCAGCTCTAAAGTTCAGCTCTAAAGTTCAGCTCTAAAGTTCAGCTCTAAGGTTCAGCTCTAAAGTTCAGCTCTAAAGTTCAGCTCTAAAGTTCAGCTCTAAGGTTCAGCTCTAAAGTTCAGCTCTAAAGTTCAGCTCTAAAGTTCAGCTCTAAAGTTCAGCTCTAAAGTTCAGCTCTAAGGTTCAGCTCTAAAGTTCATCTCTGAGGTTCAGCTCTAAAGTTCAGCTCTAAGGTTCAGCTCTAAAGTTCAGCTCTAAAGTTCAGCTCTAAGGTTCAGCTCTAAGGTTCAGCTCTAAAGTTCAGCTCTAAAGTTCAGCTCTAAAGTTCAGCTCTAAAGTTCAGCTCTAAGGTTCAGCTCTAAGGTTCAGCTCTGAGGTTCAGCTCTGAGGTTCAGCTCTAAAGTTCAGCTCTAAAGTTCAGCTCTAAAGTTCAGCTCTAAGGTTCAGCTCTAAGGTTCAGCTCTAAAGTTCAGCTCTAAGGTTCAGCTCTAAGGTTCAGCTCTAAAGTTCAGCTCTAAAGTTCAGCTCTAAAGTTCAGCTCTAAAGTTCAGCTCTAAGGTTCAGCTCTAAGGTTCAGCTCTGAGGTTCAGCTCTGAGGTTCAGCTCTAAAGTTCAGCTCTAAAGTTCAGCTCTAAAGTTCAGCTCTAAGGTTCAGCTCTAAGGTTCAGCTCTAAAGTTCAGCTCTAAAGTTCAGCTCTAAAGTTCAGCTCTAAAGTTCAGCTCTAAGGTTCAGCTCTAAAGTTCAGCTCTAAGGTTCAGCTCTAAAGTTCAGCTCTAAAGTTCAGCTCTAAAGTTCAGCTCTAAAGTTCAGCTCTAAAGTTCAGCTCTAAGGTTCAGCTCTAAAGTTCAGCTCTAAAGTTCAGCTCTAAAGTTCAGCTCTAAGGTTCAGCTCTGAGGTTCAGCTCTAAGGTTCATTACAGGAGGAAACAGAACTCACCACTGTGATTTAAATTCTAAAGTAGAATGGCAATCATCGGATGCAAGACGAGAACAGCACTGACTTATGTTTGTGTATAAGGCTCTTCTTGGCATTTTGCCTGATTATCCAGTTTATTGCACGTTAGTTATCATGTTATCATTAATTATCAGGACATTTTTATCTTACAATCCCATCGTATCAACACAGAGACAGGAAAAAAGGCTTTCATAAACTTTGCCCCTGTGGAACAAAACACAGACTTTTAAAATTAAATCATTTCATGCCTTTTAATGAGTTTAAAGCACTGGTCAAGGACGACCCTCAGTGACAATGCACTTATTTTACTTTATTCTATCTCAGATTGTATGTTTAAATGTGTTTTAATATATTGATTCATTTTATTGATCGTTTTATTTGTGTTTTAGTATCCTATGTTTGTGGGTTATTTTGTGTTATGTTTTAACAAGGACCATGAAAAAGATAACTTTTCTCATTGGGTTTTCCCTGTATAAATAAATACATGAAATGAAATATCAATGTAATAAATAAACAATAAAATTCATACCATTTTGATTTTACACATTAAAAAATGAAATACATCACAGAAATATGTAAAAAATCTTCCAGTCGAATGTAAAATTGAAAAGTGCCTTTCACAAGGATCTGGGCAAATGAAAGAACATCCTCTTGCGGTGAACACAATCAGTGTACGTGTCGTTACCAACATTTCCTTCCATAATTTACTGCTTTTTACAGCCTGATGTTATCTCCCTTCAATAATACTGTATTTGTGTTTCATTTTTCCCTCTTTATTGCCTGAGCGTGTGTGTTTAATCAACAGAGGATCAGGAGGTAGAGGAGGAGGAGGAGCACCAGGAGCCGCAGGAGGAAGGTAAGACTTCAAAGAATGTGGGTCATCGTGTTAGTTTAAGTTATTATAAGTCAATAACTGCCTTACGTGCATGAAAAGAAATTGAATTATCTGTGTCTTGTTGTGTCTATTTGTAGCGTGAGTATGACTGACATTAGTGTGTGAACGACTGTATTAAACTAAAGTAAGTCTCAGTATTTCCAGAGAACGTGTCAGCGCCGTTATCAGACGCTCAAGTTACCAACAAAACAAAACCTGACTCAACAAAATCTGAGTCTTTTTTCCAGCCGTCACACTGACAGTTCAGTTCAGTTCAGGACTAAATGTTGAGTAAATCACCATGGTTTCCACACGATTTAAGAGCACAGCTGTAATAGATATGAGCAGAAATGATGGCCTTGCACCTCCACACAAAGTACATGTGTTTGTAATTGTAGACTGACGTTTTGAACCAGCAAATTATGTGCAATGTCGTTCAGTTATTCAGAATGTATTCACAGCGCTTCACTTTTTGTCATGTTGCAGCCGTATTCCAAAAAGGATTCATTCATCAATTCATTATTTGACTCAAAATTCGACAAACAAAACTCCCATTATTCCTTCTTTGTAGTTTGGTTTGTGCTCTGACGCTCACTGTTATCTGTAGGACCTTAAATAAACTGCTGTGTGCTTTACAAAATCATATCTAATCAATTAATAATACCACATGTGGACTCCAGTCAAGTTGTAGAAGCATCTCAAGGAGGTTCAGTGGGAAAACGATTTATCTGAGTCATGGCAAACGCTGTGAAAACGTATGTACATGTGCATTTTTAGTGTTTTAATAAATGTGCACATGAATACCGTAGTAATAATATTAATAATAGTAATACAGTAAAAAGGATTGACCTGTCAGACACACTAGACATATTTTTGTGGCAGCTCATATGGATTAAAATATTTGTTCATTTTGATTGTGACAAACGTTGGCAGCTCAAATACAGGTCCAGTTTCCGTTCAACTGGAAGTGCGTCTTGTATTGTATTTTACACTAAAAACTCTGAATTCAAGTTAAAAGAATTATGCAAATTACATACAGAAATGATCATTGAAATTCAAAAATACAACACAAAAGGACATATTTTAAACAGAACAAATGGGGCAGCAAAAATAAAATGACTAAAAAGGCAGAGAGTAAATCTTTAGTATCCTGGTAAAACAAAAGCAGATCCTTCAATATTCAGAATGCAATCAATCCTAAATGTGAAAGTCCGGTTGAACAAGGGCTTTTTCGGGCATGAATAAGATAATTAAAATCTGCATGTGACTGGTACTTACCATAAGCCTGTGAGTCATGCTCTGTCATAACCGTCACAAACGTGTTACTTTCGTGCGGTTTGCAGAGGCCCTTGAGGACGAAGAGGCTGCTGAGAACGAAGAGGAGATCACAGAGGAACGTGGTGAGAATATCTGCAATGGAATCTTCTCATTTTTCGAACGTCAAAACGCAGAGATTCATTTGAACTGCACACCATTCCTGCGTGTCAGTCAGTCAGACGTTGTGTAGTCCAGGCATCGCTCAAGACACTTCTGTATCTGTCATTAGTCACTCGCAGTCACTCAAGTCTGGCCAAGATACCTCCCAGTCCTCAGGCTCTACTCTGTCATTCACACTAGGGATTATCTTTGATCCCCAATTACCAGGTGATTATTGTGATCAATTTTGTGAGGAAAAACGTTAGGATTGTTTCTAGCTGGCGGCTTTGTGCCAGACAATTTTCATTTACCATAATTTGGTCATTTCCATCACAACACGACGTAATAAAACAAATTAAATAAACTAATGATGCCTGCGTTTTATTAGTGACGACATGTTTCTCTGGACAAACAGATGGAGTTGTTGGTACAGTTTACATTATTGTTTTAAGACACCCTTTTCAAACTGTGGCACGGGTTCCTCCGCAAGAAAGATATTTGCTGAATTTAAAGAGATTATTTTATCAAGATGTCTGTCATCCTTTGGGTTGACACTTGTTTAGAAGTGTGATATCATTGTAGACCTGGTTCAACCCGGGTAGCCTCAAATAGTCCTGTTTTAGACCTGTTTTAGACCTGTTTTAGACCTGGTTTAGACCTGGTATAGACCTGGTGTAGACCTGGTGTAGACCTGGTGTAGACCTGGTTTAGTCTTGTTTTAGACCTGGTTTAGACCTGGTTTAGACCTGGTTTAGACCCGGTTTAGACCTGGTGTAGACCTGCTTTAGACCTGGTTTAGTCCTGTTTTAGACCTGGTTTAGACCCGGTTTAGACCTGGTGTAGACCTGCTTTAGACCTGGTTTAGATCTGTTTTAGATCTGGTTTAGACCTGTTTTAATCCTGTTTTAGATCTGGTTTAGACCCGGTTTAGACCTGTTTTAGGCCTGTTTTAGACCTGGTTTAGATCTGTTTTAGAACGATTAATATTTTCTTAGCTGGTACTTGGTGTGGAAAGTTGGAGATTCTCTGTACAAGACCAATGAATAATATATATGTTGCTGAAACAAAGTGAAACATTAGCTTTATATGATGATGTTTATAATGACATAGTGGCGGGTGAGGCACGATGCACTTGCACAGCCAATGCCAGGAAAAATCACTCAAATAAACTGGTGGTGCCTTAAAATCACTAACACTGGATTTGTCACTTATCTGATCACGCCCAAGCTTAGGTTCTGAGAATATTGTTAAAAATGTGAAACAGTTTTACAGGCTGTGTGCTAACGGTCACGCAGAGTTCATGACAAACGGCTAATTATCACAGCGTTGAAATGTGTCATATGTGGAGTTCTGGAAGAAACCATTTTGTGTTGGAATGTAAGACACGCTCCAAACCTGCACTTAAGGAAAGTCAAACTGAATTGGGGAGACTGGTTATGTTGAGCCACCCATAAAATCTCAAACGCTAAAGTTTTATTGGAACATGATGATTATAGTCTTATACATCCTTAAATCTTGTCCAGAGGGAAACCGTTTTTAGTCACTCAAAGAAAAGCATTATGTTGCTTGGTCATTTTGCAAGCAATAAAACTATTACTATTAAATAAACTATTAAACGTTTAGGTAAATCTCTTTCCTAAAATATAATACAACGAGATTTTCCATTTTTAGGTGCTTTATATGTGTATTTTTTAGGTAAAGACTCCAACAGTAACTTGGGGTTCATATTTATCAAACATAATACATATTTTTTATAAAACACTTAAAATAAATACAAGGTTAATTCATTTTGGTCCATAAATCAGGCTTTAATTTAGCAGTTCAACTTCACCCAAGACCTGACAAAATATGTTGTTTTTTATGCAAATATGTCTAAAACTGTGAGTCTCAGAACAGTTTTATTTATGTAAACAGAAAACATCCACATATACCCTTTCTTTTATTTGATTCATATATATTTTACACTGTGCAAAAAGCCCAGTCTCCCATACCAATTATTGCTGCATCAAGTTTGGTAAATTAAGCTTCAATTAATACCAACATTTGTGCTTATTTCAGATTACGATGCCGAGGATGGAGACGGTAAATCAACAACATTTTGTGAAGAAATCAATTATACATCTACTGTACTAAACCTTGTGTTGTTTTCTTTTTACAGAGGAAGAAACAAAACCAAAACAGAAGTGAGTATTCTTTGCTTTATGTTTGGACATTTGAAACTCCTGCGGGACCAAAACACATCACAACTGAGACGCTGATGTGCAGAGGAGTCACAATATCACGTGAAAGATGACTCATAAACATAAAGTCGTCTGTTGTTTTTGGACGTAGACTACAGTCATTACAGGTCAATCATCCGTAACACAGTTGCACCGCCTCATTTGTTTTCCAGACCATTTATCATGCCCAACCTGATCCCTCCGAAAATCCCCGATGGTGAAAAAGTGGATTTCGATGTGAGTTTTCGATACCAATCAAATATATAATTTCCTTTTCGCTTTTAAAATATGTCCTTCTCGGCTTTTGAACCGTCACGCTCAAACGTAGGTGACACTTTTTTGTCTTTGCTCTTGCGTTTCTGAAGGACATCCACCGCAAGCGGATGGAGAAGGACCTGATGGAGCTCCAGACTTTAATTGAGGTTCATTTTGTGGGCAGGAAAAAAGAAGAGGAAGAGATCATTCATCTCAAAGACAGAATTGTAAACACCGAATGACACGGTTAAAGAAAGTGTTGTCAAAAGTTGCTGGTGTTGATTGAGCATTTTGTTTTGCGCAGGACAAAAGGCGTTCGGAGCGAGCGGAGCAGCAAAGAATCCGCAGTGATCGAGAGAAAGAGCGACAGAAACGGCTCGAGGTGGATGACATTACAAACGTTTTATTAGGACCACGCTTTTCTCCCTTAATATATTTCATAATGTGCTTCCTTAAACCCTCCGATGAAGACTGTGCACGTGTCAACACATGAGGCCGCTGTGAATCCTTAAATGCTTCATAAAATTGCCTGATAAAAGTCTTGCTCGACTTGTAGGATGAGAGGACTCGTAAAGAAGAGGAAGAAGCAAAGAAGAGAGCAGATGATGATGCCAAGAAAAAGAAGACCTTGACCAGTCTACACTTTGGAGGATACATGCAGAAACTGGTGAGGATGTGAGAGTGTTGTGTCAATCTGTGGAAAGGAGGTCAAGATGTATTTATTCAAGAAAAAGGGGGAACAATCCATATGAATGAACAAATGTACTATTAATATATGAACAAATATAATATTATAAAACATATTCAACTGAGAGTGACAGACAAAAATAGAACATCTGTATTGCACAAATCTACATTGCACTAATTCCCATTGCATTTAATCAGGAGATTTGCTTGATAATATTGAGCAACATGTGCAACTCTTACACATATTTAAGACCACACATGAGCTCATGTTTGCGTCTCCCTCAGCCCTGAGGAAGGGAAACCTGTGCGTTCCCTCCCTGAGGGTAGAATATTCTCTCAGAAGGTTAAACCGTGGTATGAAGAGACATTTTAGGAGAAGGATGTTTGCCTGAGTTCACAGTCTCCTTAGACGGCGGCTGGAGTCACTTGAGATCCAGCGGAGCGGAAAGAAATCTGACAGATGTTTTATTTGTTAAGAATGTGATTCAAATGTTGTCAATGCTTGTCCTCCAGGTATATTTTGGCTGGATAAACATTCAGGCAAAGGCATGGTTCATTCAGCCATTTTGTAAGTTAGTTAATCAAAAATCATGATTCGTGATGTCACAATCAATTTGTGACATCACGAATTGTGATTTTAGTTCAATCTGCACTCCAAAAAAGGAAATGTTAAGTGTTTTTTGTGTCTGGCCTTTTCATGTCACATTGAGTTTATCATTCAGAAGTTTAGTTTTTGTAAATTAAGTAATGTGACTGTATTAGTTGTATGTTAATGAAGGGAAATGAAGGATTTCACTGTTTTTTGGTCGTGGTATCTATAATTGAGAATTTGTAAGACTAAAATTTTATCCTGTGACATCCCTAAAAGCAAATATGAGTTTGTTGACTTGGACAAATCTATGGTAACAGTGCTTTTTCCCAGACAGAGAAACGCAGTGGCAAAAGGCAGACGGAGAGAGAGAAGAAAAAGAAGATTCTTAGCGACAGACGCAAAGCCTTGGACATCGATCACCTGAGCGAGGAGAGACTCAAGTGCGTTCAGTTATCATCTGCTCTGGTTTTAATAATGGTGCTAATCTCTTTGATCATTTATCAGAGAAATTACTTCCTCTGGATGGTTTGCAGGGAAAAGGCCAAAGAGCTGTGGGAGCGGATGTTTGACCTGGAGGGAGAGAAGTTTGATCTGCAGTATCAGCTTTCCAGACAGAAATATGAGGTTGGTTGGATTTAGTCATCCTCAGTGAACAGCCAGAAACGTGACAACACGTTTTTGATGTGACCAACATGCGGAGTGTATTGCTCACTAACCCAGGAGGTGCTTGTTTTAAATCCTTTACTGTGAATCAGAGCCTAAGCCCAACTTCTCCCTCATATTTCTTACTCAAGCCAAAGTGTACAGCTGGTTGTGACAGACAGAATGTTGGGCAAGGTTTTTAATGCGATCCCAGCAGGACAATCATGTGGTTTTACAGGTAAAATGATGAATAAGGCAGTTATATTTGTTATATAAGCTTGCCAACAGTGTCCCCCGGGATTTAACTGAGCAACAGACAGATTAGATTAGAGGAATTAATTTACTAAATGTACTTTTTTCATCTATGTGTTTCCCAATCGACAAAAAGAGCGATTAACAGAGCGATTAATCAGTCTGCAGTACCATTATTCTACATTTTGAGAATCCCTGTCCTTGATTTGTACATTTTCTCTGTGCACATAGCATCGCTGAACGTATATAGTGAATTACACATTTTTGAGAGTGGTGCAATCAAGAACAACATTGTGTATCATTATAAGATCTGATTTTTGTTTCCAGATCAACGTGCTGAGGAACCGGGTCAGTGACCACCAGAAATCGTAAGAACATTTTACATCTCAACTCATTTTAGAGAACAAATCAGATCAATCTTAGGATTATATTTTCAACGTTATTTTAACCTTTAGACGTCTAATCTATGCAGCACACACCCTCCCTCCTTGTCTGAAATCCGTTGTAATAGACTCTTACTTACAGTTAAATCCCCTCTCTTACCCGGGACGTCCTGGGTGTGGCAGATCCGTCACAGCTGACTCATTCAAAAGCAACTAGCATGCCTGGAATGAACACTGCAGCGCTGCGGACAGAGTCGCTCTGTGTTTAGCAATGTTTTATGTGAACAAACAAGTTTCCTGACTTAAGTCCTGTGTAATATGATGTGCTTTTTTTGTTTTTGCAGATCCAAGCGAACCAAAAGGGGCCTGAGGAAATAGAAACCCCGACTGGTTCAGCAACTTCACAAAATTATTCATAAAAAACACATTTGTTGGAAGATGTCAGGGAGATGTTTTGCCAAAAGTCAGCTCAACCTTTTCTGCATCATGGCACATATTAATTCTATTGGCATGGTATAAATGTGTGTGTGGGTGTGTCTGTGTGCGATCAAACGGCCTCTGAAACCTCCACAGTGAAGAAAAGGTGACTGCAGACGGCACGGGGCAAGGCCAGAGCTCGTCTTCACTCACAGACAGGCAGAGACATGACCAGAGCTGCACCGTGCTCCTCCACCCTGACCTCCACCTAACACCACACTCAAAGACATGACTCGCCCACAAATCCTTAATCCAGGAACACAATCCTGTATTCATCTGACTCTAGTGTGCAGTTACTTCTTCTGACTCATTTGAAAATGTCTGCACCAATTTATTTACCCAATTCATTAAAGAAAACAGTCAAAACATAAACTTGTAAATGCAATAATAATCAGTAAACTATTTTAATGAAATAAAGGTAGCTTCATACATGTCTGGAAAAATAAAGGGTATTCACAAACAAGGACTCTGCTTGAAGGTATTGCTCAGTTTATTATTATAAGTAATGTTTATACCATTTCTGTAGTACTGTGTTACATATGAGAGTATCATACTTAAGGGCACGTTCACACTTGAACGTACCCTTTAGGGTCATACAATGTTTTTGTGAACAGAGGTTTACACAATACATCACATAAAAACAATGTACAGACTTGTGCCAGGGAATCCTCTTCACTATACATGACATATACAAACGCAAATGCATTGTAAGCAATTTTAAGCAGTTTAAGTGTTTCTGTCAATGTTTAATCAAAATTTGACCTAACAAGTTGTATGAAAGTTTCACTGTAAACATGTATTTGATTAACTTGTGTAACTCTGTTTTCAAAATACAACATCTGATAAGAAGACAAATAAGATAACTTCATTAGTAAAATGACATGATAAACATGATAAAAAAGCATAATCTATCAACCGAATGTAGATTGAAAGAGCTGATCCATAACCAACTGAATAACAACAACTGAAACAATGAAGCTGACAATGTTACTGCTATTACCATGTATATGAATTGTGAGTTGGAAATAAAACTGCTATACCTAATACAAAATCACGTAAAGTACATTAAAAAAAAAAAACCATACACTGGAAATGGAGCGAAGCGTAAATTCAGCCTGGAAGACCTGACTGCAGCCCCCACCAACCTCCACCTCGTCCCCAGAGCTCAACTGCCCCTCAGCCTTCATCACTCACTTCGTTTACACGCACGGAGAAATCGTGTAAAAGCAGGGTCTGTATTCGAGTCACTCCTCCCCGCCGCGCCTCCTCTGCACCCAGCCATCGTCACAGTTTCCCCCATCGACACCCACAACCGCAAGAACCTGCCTCCAGCCCATCCTCAGCATCTCCTCCTCTCATCGCCCACTTTACTCCACCACCACCACCACCACCAGTGTCCAGGCCTCAGCGGGGGACGCCTTGAATTCTACTGGGATCAGAGTGCCGAGGATAACTGTTCAAACGTGTGAGTCGGAGTCACATTCAGAGTCTAGACGAATCCAGTATGAAGTCTCGTTTAGAGTCAACAGTGAATCAGACCGATCTTAGTCTATGTCGACACACTACAGTGGTCATTATGAGGATGCGGCGTTGTAGAGGAAATAAGACAAATAAGACAAATTAAGCTAAGGCCTTAGTTATTTAATACTTGGTTTACGGATCCGCCGCACTTAAATTATTGGTTTCTACAATATAAATAAAATAAATTATCATTTTTTTTTATAAAGTACCGCCGTCAACGCAAAATAGAGTTAAATGAAATATAAAAAGCGGTATTAGGTCAAAAGATAAGAGCGCGTGAAGCAACTTTTCGTCAAAATCCTGCGTGAGTCTGCCCGTTTCCTTGTCTGCTAGGCGCAGCGCTAACAAATTTATATCGCAAATACACATTTTAAACCCGGTTACCACATTTTTTACAGCGCGTTTTGCCGTGACTAAGGCTGCACACTTAGAAGCGTCTGTTCTACTGATGCAAAACTCGCTAAATCTACTTTTACACGCTCCTGCGCGTCGCGGCTCCCCCCCTCCTCCCGTGGTGCGTTTTGGGTAAACAAGGAAGAAAAAATCTTTTGAAATTGAAATTACATTTATATTTCGCCCGCCTGTTCAATATATTTCATTTAAAAATCTGTAAACCAAGTAACAAAGTAACTGCGGCCCAAGGCTGGGTCAATCGAGAACTAGAAAGGTTTCATCTCTGAACTGAAGTATACTCTTTATCTGTAGCATGTAGTCCACCTGAAGCTTCAATCATACAAATGCTATTAGCTGCACAGCCTCAGTCAGGGCCACACACCCCTTTCTGAGGTTTGTGACACGGTAATACCTGTGGGGCTCTTCACACCTCAACACCACAGTATGGAGACCACCTGACTTTAGAAGTTCTGGCACACACTCGACCACAACACTACACATGCCTTTTTTGGACAGACTAAAACTGTCCACATTAAATACAAAAGCCCCTTGGGGTTGTTAGTAATGGTGCACATTACATTTGAACATTATATTTACATAGTATATTACAATGCAGTTATTAAACCATCCAGAAGGGCTGAGCTTGCACAAACATCAAGAGTTAGAAAATACAGTTGGTTCTTTTCAAAGTAAATGTTCTTGGTTAAGTCTGATCCTACCTTCCAGACCAAGGCACTGCTCACACATCCAGCTGAATCAGTCGATGACTTGCACAGACTTATGAGCTGCTGTTGTGTTTTCATTGACAAAAAGGTTTTTGGTAAAACCCAGCTGTGAATGACAGAATGGTGTTAAGATGTGTCACACTTTGTCACACAGTAACACAACAGCACTCCTTAATAGAGAGAATATGTTTTCCCAGCATTTCTCTGTGATGAGCTGATAACGCTTTTAACGTGCTCATATCCTTATCCACCAAGTCAGGACAAGTCCGAATAATTATCTTCTACCTAATGTGCGTGTATATCTTTCTCTCCCACATAATCGAGTATCCTCAGAGGCTCAGAACCAGTCTACCTGGATTCTTGTTTTTGTAGTCAATCAAGTCTTGGGGCAGCTGCCCTCTGATGGAGAAAAGTGGCTGAATATAATAAAAACACCTACTCTTTTAAGAGGGTCAACAACGTAATACTTTATGGTTGAGGTGAATCCTACACAATGTGCGCATACCTTTTTAACAGTTCCCTGAAGACTCTTTTCGTTCCATAAACTGTAGAGCAGAAGAGCTGCTGCTTTGCTGCTTTTGGGGTATGCACTGAGAAAAAGCAAGTTTATAAGATATAAATTATGACTCTGGCATAAGAATACTCAAAACTTCAACTGTGTACTGTGAGTTCGCTGAGCAAGGAGTACTAACTCAGCTGTTATGTAACTATGTGTAGTAAGTGAAGTAAAGGTGATTTACAAAAGACATCTTAAGCTTATTTCTATAAAATACATGGGTTATGGTTACATGCATTTTAGAAACTTAAACAAGATAAAGAGTAATTCACTCCGGTTAGACTCACTTGTCTTCACTGAGGTCAGCCACTGCTGATATTAAGTCTTTGCTGAGTGACTTCTTTCCCGTCTCGGAGTCTGCCGACATCAGGCTCTGCACCGTGTTACACACAGAGGCAGTCGTTTCATCAGATGTTCCCATCTTGCGAGGTCCACTGATAAGATTGCCTGTGAGCTCAGGGAGCATCTGCTTGGCTAAAATAAACACGATACAATACAAAAAAACAATGTTTAAATAGGATTGTGTGGATTATTTCCATCTTAACAAACTGAACTGCCCTTACCCATAGATGACTGGAGCCAGCTGGTTCTAGACAAGTTGCTCAGTAAAGAAAAAGCCGTCTTCTGCAGGCTCTGACTACGCGATTTCATTAAAGGAGCCATATACTGCAAGACCCCAAACTTCTGAACCAGAAGTTGACTCATGGCAGCAGACCCCTACAACAAAGCCACTTATATTAGTACATCACATCCTTAGCAGTGCAAAAGCAAGAGTGTAAAACCAGATCTGGAGATAAAGAGTGAGTTATCTCAGCTCAAGCCTTCATTCTCTGTAAATTATTCACATGTAACACACAAAGAGCCTTTGTACTGACCAGGTCCCGGCCGGCCGTCAGGTTCTGCAGGGCGCCGCAGCAGGCTTCCAGAGTGCCATCTTTCTGGGACGAGCCCAACAGAGATAGATACGTCTGCATGGTTTTGGAATGGCTTAAACACATCACGCCTGAAGGGGCGCTGTCAGGTTTATTATCAAATGAAAACTGAAGACAGAAGAGGAGAGATAGTTATATCACGCATTTCACCTCCATCACCATCACGCACGCATTTCACCTCCATCACCATCACGCACGCATTTCACCTCCATCACCATCACGCACGCATTTCACCTCCATCACCATCACGCACGCATTTCACCTCCATCACCATCACGCACGCATTTCACCTCCATCACCATCACGCACGCATTTCACCTCCATCACCATCACGCACGCATTTCACCTCCATCACCATCACGCACGCATTTCACCTCCATCACCATCACGCACGCTTTTCACCTCCATCATGCACACATTTCACCTCAACATCTGCCCACACTCAAACATCTGCTCACACTCAAACATCTGCTCACACTCAAACATCTGCTCACACTCAAACATCTGCCCACACTCAAACATCTGCCCACACTCAAACATCTGCCCACACTCAAACATCTGCCCACACTCAAACATCTGCCCACACTCAAACATCTGCCCACACTCAAACATCTGCTTTCACTCAAACATCTGCCCACACTCAAACATCTGCCCACACTCAAACATCTGCTCACGCTCAAACATCTGCCCACGCTCAAACATCTGCCCACGCTCAAACATCTGCTCACGCTCAAACATCTGCTCACGCTCAAACATCTGCTCACGCTCAAACATCTGCTCACGCTCAAACATCTGCTCACACTCAAACATCTGCTCACACTCAAACATCTGCCCACATTCAAACATCTGCCCACACTCAAACATCTGCCCACACTCAAACATCTGCCCACACTCAAACATCTGCCCACACTCAAACATCTGCTCACACTCAAACATCTGCTCACACTCAAACATCTGCCCACACTCAAACATCTGCCCACACTCAAACATCTGCCCACACTCAAACATCTGCCCACACTCAAACATCTGCTCACACTCAAACATCTGCCCACGCTCAAACATCTGCTCACGCTCAAACATCTGCTCACGCTCAAACATCTGCTCACGCTCAAACATCTGCTCACGCTCAAACATCTGCTCACACTCAAACATCTGCTCACACTCAAACATCTGCCCACATTCAAACATCTGCCCACACTCAAACATCTGCCCACACTCAAACATCTGCCCACACTCAAACATCTGCCCACACTCAAACATCTGCTCACACTCAAACATCTGCCCACACTCAAACATCTGCCCACACTCAAACATCTGCCCACACTCAAACATCTGCCCACACTCAAACATCTGCTCACACTCAAACATCTGCTCTCACTCAAACATCTGCCCACACTCAAACATCTGCCCACACTCAAACATCTGCCCACACTCAAACATCTGCCCACACTCAAACATCTGCCCACACTCAAACATCTGCCCACACTCAAACATCTGCTTTCACTCAAACATCTGCCCACACTCAAACATCTGCCCACACTCAAACATCTGCCCACACTCAAACATCTGCCCACACTCAAACATCTGCCCACACTCAAACATCTGCCCACACTCAAACATCTGCTCACGCTCAAACATCTGCTCACACTCAAACATCTGCCCACACTCAAACATCTGCTCACACTCAAACATCTGCCCACACTCAAACATCTGCTCACACTCAAACATCTGCTCACACTCAAACATCTGCTCACGCTCAAACATCTGCTCACGCTCAAACATCTGCTCACGCTCAAACATCTGCTCACACTCAAACATCTGCTCACACTCAAACATCTGCCCACATTCAAACATCTGCCCACACTCAAACATCTGCTCACACTCAAACATCTGCCCACACTCAAACATCTGCCCACACTCAAACATCTGCCCACACTCAAACATCTGCTCACACTCAAACATCTGCCCACACTCAAACATCTGCCCACACTCAAACATCTGCTCACACTCAAACATCTGCCCACACTCAAACATCTGCCCACAAAAAAATAAAAACTCACGCCAAGCCCTGATCTAAAACACTTGAGAGCCCTGTGAATACTTGTTACTTCTTCTTACTTCTTTTTGGACTTTGCTGCTCTTGGGACTGAAGCATCCCGTTGTGGTGGGGGATTTCTTCTGGTCCGTTTCTTTACGGTAGTAATGAGAGAAGCACTCCGGGGCCTCAGCCTCCAGTTGGTAGGTCAAATTATGGAGAATACATGCACAGTTCTCCACAGACTGAGGAGAAAATGAGTGCGTTTACAAATCATACACACCTGAATTACTAGCTCTTCTTCCCAACATATTAACTTATGGTAACCAACCATCATTACAGAACATCAGAAGAAATAGTTGTGCAAGTTGCTGATCCAATTTAGCTACATATCCAATTGTCCAGGATTAATTTCAACTACTAGATTACAGATTCATGCATAAACGCTTCACTTGACACTTAAGTAGTAACGTCTAGACTTTCCTGCATTCAGATTCAGCCTAATCACGAACCGTATCCAAGCATTTCAAACTGTGTAAACAAGGCGTGGCCTCAGCCAGAGTGAACCCTGGCACCGCGCTCAAAACATCCACCGCATGCACCAAAACGTAACATACAGTATATACACATTTACTTTACACTACACATGCAAATGCAGTGAATGAGTAGCATCTGTCTTATTACAAGAGATTACACATAGTGACCACGTATCGACATAAATTGCAGGTGATATTTGAGCGGTTTACCTTGTCGTCTGGGTTCTCCTCTGCCACACAGGACTGAGTGTAGCTGATCAGAGCGTCGATTAGACTAGGGCATGATCTCATAGCATCCCTTTCCTCTTTCTGGGCACAGCTCAAGTTCCTAAACAGTTGAGTGAAATAAACATTAACTACTGCAGGAAGCACTGGACTGCACTGATATGAAACAATCCAACTGAATACATGGTCACACTTAAAGAGCGCTTTTCTACCTTCCAGGCTCTCAGCACACCTCGCCCTCAGAGTCAGAGTACAAATATGTGAGTGAAAGTGCCGAGGACACAATAGCAGTATTCACCTGAGGCACCTGAGGCAGTGATTGCACCGCTGACCTAATGGGCCACTGAGCTACTGTCGCCACAAAATGTACTAACAAGGGATTTTATAATCAAGAGGGCCAATCCTCTGTCAGTAAAAGAATCAGAATCACAAAGGGTTTATGGCCATTGCCAGTGAACTTAATTCACAAACATAGCCAACTTGCTTTGGTGATTCTTTGCTACATAAAACAATGAACAATAATTAAACAACCTGTATAAAATCAAAAAGGGCATGTGTTAAAGAAAAACTATTTAAATCTGCTGTAGAATCAAAATAAAAGTAGGCTTACTATGTAAACCAAATGTATAGTTGAATTGACATATATAGTGCAGAACGTGAAGAGTGCAGTGGGTGATTAGATTATGGATGAAGTGACAGTGTTTAAAAGTGTTCACGAGTCCAACGACAGAAGGAAAGAAACTGTTCTTGTGGCGGGAGGTTCTGGTCTGGATGGACCGTGGACCAAGCATGTGGTTTGAAGGGTTTGTGAGAGCTAGAGTCGAGTGCGATAGATTAGAGTTAGGAGTACAAACATTGGAGGATGAAAATTTGATTGTTGTGTGTCTGTGTGTTAAACAGCACTGATTAGAAGTTTATGTAAGGAAAACCCAGCCCTGGATAAGTGCGGGTGGATCATTACGGTGACTAACAGGCTTCTTACCTCCAGCTCACACTGCAGAGTGAATACACTGCTCTGTGGAGCAGGATTTAATCCATACATGTTTTCTATTATTTCCTTTTTGCAGTGAATAGATATCAAATGTATGCTAAAAGTACTAGAGGGGAAAACCCTGCACACTGTCTTACTTCCAAGTGAAATTTATTTACAGGTGAAGTTGCCCAAACGGGATTTTTTCCTCTAGTACTTTTTGCAGTGAATAAAAGAGGAAAGGCAGCTGACAATAAGATACAATCAAATATTGTAGAAAAAATCCATTGTATCGTCTGGACTCTGAATGTTTCGACTTCATCCAAGAGTCATTCTCAATCTGATCAAATAAAATAACCATTATTTTTCACACAATGGGATTATTCCAGTGTTGCGCCACAAATGAGGTACAGAAACAGAAGTATGATAATAAAAACAAATGATCAAATGTAGTGTATTAGTTTTCATCATGTTTGAACATGTTTGTAGTCCTCGAACTCCCTGAAGTCTGTTGCTTTCCAAACTAATTACTGCAAAACGTTGGCCTGCCTTTGTGTCACATCTTAAAATTTCATAATTTTAAATTCCTCCAAGTGTGGTTTTACAATTCAATAAAATAATGAAATGTTCACCTCTGCGGTCTAATTTATCTGAAGAGTTTTTTGTGCCGGTGCTTACCTCAAGCAGCCTGTGGCGTTGTAGAAGACTTCCGGGTGGATGTTGTTGTTGGCAGTGCTGTCTGACCAGCAGGTGAATGGCACTATCACATGGGCAGTCAAAACAGGCAGTGCTGTGGCAATAAGTTCTGACTTGAGCTCATCTGAAGAGGACAGGTTCCAAAGGAGGCCTAAACACAACAAACACAACAATACAGCAGTCACTCATCAACTTTCCCAGCACAGACAACATGATGCTTTCCGGTAACAACAGCAAACTAACCTACCGTATTTTCTGGACTATAAGTCACACTTTTTTCATAGTTTTGGCTGGGGTGCGACGTATACTTATATACTTACACTTATACTTATACTCCGGAGCGACTTATATGTGATATTCTTTGTTATTTTCACACTTGCAACTGCATTTCATACTCCAGTGCAACTTATACGTGTTTTTTTCTTCTCTATTATGCTTTTTTTTTGTTGGTGTGACTTATAGTCCGAAAAATACGGTAAAGATTCTATAGGTACAGAACAGCTCCACGCTAGATCTAATCATGTCTAAACTAGATGAGCGAGCAAGCACAAAACCAAGCCAAACTTTTTGAAACCGGTTCATCTCAGGACTAATAAAAACTAAACCGGGATATGAAAAGCGTATTTATTATTTTCACTATGACAGCAGTTTAGACATTTACCTGTGATTTGCTTCTGTGTCTCTGTGGAGTTTGTTTCCTTGAGAAGCTGCAGTGCTTTCCCGACGCCTTCACAGGACTGTACCTCCTGTTTGTTGGCCTGGTTTTGGAACACCAGATTCCTAAGGGCCCCGGCAGCAGCCTGGCACACCTCGGGGTTGTCACTTCGCAACAAGCCGACAAGAGGGGGAATACCACCAAGCTGGGAAACCTAAAACAATGGATACATATTTAAGATTTAGTGTTTAAGGTGTGGCAGCAGATCGACACCACATTAAATTACAATCAAAGACGAAGCCAAGTCATTATACATTCTCCTGTCCTCATCAAGGCAGGTCTGGAGATGTTTGTTAGGTTAAAATGGCCTTTCAAAAGCCACATATGAAAATAGAAAACGTATGAGTGAGTAATGAGTGAATGTGGTACCTCCTGTTTGGCTTGGTTTCCTCTGAAGGTACTATTTTGGATAAAAGTAGCTCCAAATTGTTGAAAATTATTTTCTTGACGAGACAGAAATTCCACAGCCTCCTTCAGGGTAATTTCTGATGTATTAACACCATTCCCAAAGCTTAAAAAGGCCAAAAGACACAAGGTTAACAGTTACACAACTGTCTAACAGGGGCAAACAACGTCATACAGTTAATACACACATTGTTTTCTGCTCTGTCGTAGTGGTTTTGATGATTTTGGACTCGTTATTAGACTGAGCAGATGGAGGGCGCCCTGGGCGTGTCTGGGTGGAGATCATCTGAGCGCCGTTGGTTACAGAGTATGTGCTGTTTCTGTTCCCCCTCGTCTGCTGGGATGCAGTCTGGCCTTTGGCTTGCTATAAAACACATAAGTTAGAAACCCTCAAACTGATGGTTCCATTGAAAGGAAATTTGTTTGATTTGACATATTCAGAGGTGGAATGAATGACAATGGTACTTGACAAACTTGGCCACTAAATATTTAAGCATTTATTGGTATTTGTAATAAGCCTCACCATGCCATTAGACTGAGGGGCCACAGACAGAGGATGTGCCAGTGCAGGGTCACTTCGGCTGGGCTTCAGTCCGTTGGGCTGAGTCTGGAGCCAGTTAGTGGCACCAATCTGCTGCTCGAACGCGCCAGAGGAGCTGATGAATCTGCCCCCAGTCGACTTAGTGGACAGTGTGCGGTACCGAGAGGCCATCTGAGAGGCCATCTGAACTCACAAAACAGAACATGCAATGATCCTACTATCCAGATGAAGTGACGTGCAGAAAAACAACACAAATGCCACTGCAAATGCCTATAACTCATTTTGGGCCGAACATAACGTAAAAAATAAATAATAATAAATAAATAGCTTTATAGAACCTAGTAATAGTTATATGTGGACACGGTTGTGCAAATCTGCAGCAGGTGAAAGAGTGAATCCATATTCATGCACTTGTGATATGATTTCTGATATGAAATGTTCATATCACAGACACGTCGATGTTGCTGCTCAGACTCAATATGAGCTCACTAGTTTAATCTTAGTTTGTGGCGAATTATTCAAGTAGTGAATGAAATGAGTGCTCACAGCAGCTTTACTCTGTCACCTTCATACTTTATTACACTGACCTGTGTTTTGACCTATTTTGCCCCTGATCTGTCCTGGTTTGCACTTGTTTGGGTGTTGTTTGCTCAACATTTGACATTAGCACTGTTTTTAGCACAGCTCTAATGTCCAAAAAGCTCTAATGTGAGCTCTAATGTCCACAAAAAGCTCTAATGTCCACAAAAAGCTCTAATGTGAGCTCTAATGTCCACAAAAAGCTCTAATGCCCACAAAAAGCTCTAATGTGAGCTCTAATGTCCACAAAAAGCTCTAATGTGAGCTCTAATGTCCACAAAAAGCTCTAATGTGAGCTCTAATGTCCACAAAAAGCTCTAATGTCCACAAAAAGCTCTAATGTGAGCTCTAATGTCCACAAAAAGCTCTAATGTCCACAAAAAGCTCTAATGTGAGCTCTAATGTCCACAAAAAGCTCTAATGTCCACAAAAAGCTCTAATGTGAGCTCTAATGTCCACAAAAAGCTCTAATGTGAGCTCTAATGTCCACAAAAAGCTCTAATGTGAGCTCTAATGTCCACAAAAAGCTCTAATGTGAGCTCTAATGTCCACAAAAAGCTCTAATGTCCACAAAAAGCTCTAATGTGAGCTCTAATGTCCACAAAAAGCTCTAATGTGAGCTCTAATGTCCACAAAAAGCTCTAATGTGAGCTCTAATGTCCACAAAAAGCTCTAATGTCCACAAAAAGCTCTAATGTGAGCTCTAATGTCCACAAAAAGCTCTAATGTGAGCTCTAATGTCCACAAAAAGCTCTAATGTGAGCTCTAATGTCCACAAAAAGCTCTAATGTCCACAAAAAGCTCTAATGTGAGCTCTAATGTCCACAAAAAGCTCTAATGTGAGCTCTAATGTCCACAAAAAGCTCTAGTGTCCACAAAACCACACGTCTCTTTCCCTTCTCAGCCCTCCGCACTTGCGCCAGCAGCGTTGAGCAGCGCGGGGGAGGGACTAGAGCCATGGGGAGGGGCCGCGGCTGCAAAGGATTGTGGGGCGTGTAGTTCTAGTGATAGAAAAACGCTATATATCTATCGGAAATGAAACAATATAAACTAGGAACGCTCGGCGGGCCAGATTAAAACGTCCGGGGCCATGTTTGACACTGCTGCTTTGAGCTTTTCAGCAACTGAGAAAGTAGATAACCCATTTTCCAGCAGAGCGGTTCTCAAAGAAGACCCCCTGTAAACCAAGACACAGGAATTCACTCTCAGACAAAGCGCACAAAAGACTTTCTCTCTGGAGTCGACAGAGAATGAATGCCACATAATACACCAAACAAGCCTCACACCATGGAAACATAATATTTCCAGCTTGATGGGCTTTGGCACAGTGGTTTGTCTGTCAGAGAGAGCTTTCTGTTTGGACCTAGCACCGGGCAAACCTGTACAATTATAGTCACAACATCCTGCATCGTGTAATTTGTGTTTAGTTAATTCGATGTCTGAGTCATCCCGAAGCGTTACCAAGAAACTGCTTGGCAAACTCCACCAAGCACAATTTGTAATAATACTAATACTAAGAACTGAAGAAGAGCTCTAACCACTGAGCCACTGCTGCCCCCAGGATATTGTGATGACATGTAGAAGGTTTTGACATTCTGCAGTATTTACTATGTCGACTGCTCACACAGCTGAGACATGCCTCGAGCTCCTGTCAGTGGCTCAGGTCAGTCCAGGGCAGATACCAACGGTGATTAAACACATTAATGGAGTCTATACTATCATTCGGAGAAATCTGGAGCAGGAAGCGAAGGTTTGAACTCCTTTTGACTTTTAGAGATTCAAATTAAAGATGTCAGGTTGCTCTGTATGATAAAATAAGTCCTATAATCACAGACCAGACACTAAGAACTGAGATAAAGTAATAATAATCAGTTGAATACGTTGAGCTGATTTGGTTATAAATCAAACTTTGCTAAATCCAGTTGAAAAGCCCTTTCCCATCCACAAATGTACAAAGTGCTTCTCTTGGCCTTTTGTTTTTAAGGAATACTTCTGAATTTCTGATGCAATAGAGTTTGTTTAGGTTAATTTGGCCCTTTGATTACGGCTCCAAACCACAGTACTGCCTGTCATTGGTCCACCAGAGGAGGCAGCAGTGGGAGCAGTTCAAAATGGATTCATTTGAGGTTTTGTGTGATTTCATCGTACTGTGTCATATTTTAAAACATTAAATATGTATTGCCCCCATATTTTAGTCTGTTGCTGCTACAAAACAATGTAAAGGAAATGACAAATTGAGACCAACTGTTATTCTATCAACTGCCAAACAGTGACACCATGGTTACTCTTCATTCCCACAACAACTCTACATTTCTATTAAGCCTCACGTTAACACAGTGTGATTTCTCTTTTATCGGGAAATTGTTTGTGACCACTGGATCTCACCAATTAACAGGTAACTGTTAGTAAATGTCATTTTACATCAGTTCCAACATTTAAAAAGCCACAGTAATCAGCGTGAATATACAGCATGCATTTGTTGATACCAATATTATACAGTATGAAATAATATGCATGCAAATCAAATATGGTGAATATATATAATAAAAAGATTACCGATTTGTTGCTGGTTGTCATAGCAGACTTGGAGCGAGTAACGTTGCCATTTGCTTTGAACGGTGTGAACTTAAATGTCCCAACCTCTGACAGCCCCAGTGAAGTTAGATCTGGATAACGAGAGAAAAGACATGACTCAAGGGCTTTACTATCATCAGAAACAGGAAACATTAATCCAAAAATGTATTAATAGAAGGTTTTTGCAATAGGACTTCAGTCAAGTATTATGTGTTCCCTTTAAAAATGAGCTGTGTGAAATATACAGGATACAGAAATATCTTCAGATGAGTCTTAATAAAGTAACGTCCAGCGTTTCTCTAACTTTTCACACAAAGCACCACCTACGATCATATTTGGCTTTCCGAGCATAACCAGATCTAAACCCCGACTGTATCAGGTCTGAATTAGGGCTAAACATGGTCAAAAACTAGATTAAACCAGGTCTAAAATGAGACCAAGCCATAGATTAGGTATCTCTAAATAATGATCAACCCAAAAAGGGGACAATGACATAAATAACACAAATTCTCACACTGCCAGAGGGCTCATGTGTGTCCTAATATAACAGTAAATGGTGTTGGTGGTATAGTATTAGTTGCTGCTCATGTGTAAACACAGCACTCCCCTTTAAATGAGGAGAAGTGTCCTTTATGAGCTGCGTCACAGTTTGCTGAAGCAGTGAAAGTGTCAGAGGCACCAGCTCAGACAGGTTCAGCCACTGCTCAAACTGCACTATACTGTGTCTTATTCAACTATTCTCCACGTCTCGTAAGCTATTGCATGAATAGCTCACAGTGTATATAGTTTCATAATTACTAGTTCATTAACAGATTTTACAACTACACATCATTTAGTTTTGAAAGTAATTATTATGGCTGCAATTGTTGGCTCAATTCCAAATCTGGCCATGCAAAAACAACATGTCAGAATAATATGACAGAATAAAACCCCTAAACAGACCATATGTATCATGACTTTTGCAGTACAGCTTCAGTCATTACAGTAGTTTGAACAGTCTTTAGACAGATTAACTGGAAAAAAGCCTCAAGTTTACAGACAACACGATTGTGCAGTTTGAAATCAGACACTGAGAGGTACATACTTGTAGGTGATGTTGGAGTCACGGGGCCATTCTTCCCTTGTTTCGACTTGCTCCTCTTGATAGTGTGCACTTGGCTGAGGACGCGCGCCGGTCCCGTGCTCAGTGTGGTGTCCGAGGGCAGCGCGAGGGACGTGTCCTCCGCGGTCCCGATGGTCATCGCGGATTTCAGCGGCTCCACCACCATCATTTTCACCTCTGGGTGCCCCTGGAGCGGTAAAAGGGGTTTCCAAAAAAAAAAGGACAAGTGAGGAATACGGAAGATCTGACTGAATAATGTGAACGCGGCAACGAATGCAAGTAGCAATGCCAAGTGCCAAGTGCCAAGTATGCAGATGGGCTGAGAGTTCCCAGAGCAGCGCGCACACTCCACCCCCCGGGACCGCACCTCACCGGGGCGGGACGGGGGCAGCTCGCGGGGCAGGTGCAGGCAGCGGGGCGGGGCGGGGCCGGTCAACACCACTTAATATACACTGTCACTCAACACCGTGGAAGTCATAGTGCTCGACACCTAAAGCAAACGCCTCAGAAGGAGGTCAATGAAACGGGCCGACACCGGGGACACTCCCAGGAGCGGCTTCAAGGTGTCAAGGAGAACAATGTGATGTGATGGTTATTATGGCCCCGGACAGGCAGGGAATTAAAAAACGCGTGTTGTTGCAGGACGAGCTGAAATAATCCAATCACCTCAGTTCCATTTGAAAAGAAAGCACAATGTCGAGATGAGTTTGAGGGGGAAGGAGAAAAGGAAGATGCAGATGTCTCTTTGACAAACCGGATTGTTTCAGCGGTTTCTGCAGGTTCCTTTCCCACCACACCCAGATTCAACACTGGCAAACCATGCATAATTACCATGTGTGTTCTGCCAAGGCGTGGATTTGAAGCTATCCTGTACGTTGGGACCAATATTATGTATCGATATTATAGAATCACACAGGTAATGTCTAGAATGCAATATTGATTAGTTTTGTTCACAATAAGACACGTTGGTTCAGGGTTAAAAGTGCATTACTTTATTTTCTGGAAGAGGCTCCACCAGCTCCTTGTCTCCATGGATACGTTATTGCTTTGTCTATAATGTTTCATGGTATGGCATTATACAGATCTGGCTCCATGGATCAAACCAAGGTCAATGTCAGATCTGTGGAGAGGCGCTTACACTAATGCTTTTGATATTTTGAGCAATACTATACTGTAAAGTGAGAGAGGCAAAACAAGATGGGTAAGTTTAATGTTATACTGTTGGGTTATGACTTGCAAGCAGGTGATTCAATCAGAAAAGTTACGCCTTTATGTGTGTTAATGCGACACATTAGGTACTACAACATAAGCAGGTCATCGTCTTACATTGTTCTCCATGTTAAAAGGAATATTTATTAATTTATTTATTTATTTATTCAAAACGGCTTAGGAAAAGAACTATTTAATAAATCCTTGCAGGACCATACACTTCCTGTTCAATATTTGCAACAGGGATGTGGGCGGGGTCAGGTGAAAACAGGACAAGGCCTATAGTACACCATGAGGAAACATTCTTTTAACTAGTTAAAGGCTAATTTACGTCAAGTAACTTTCACAGTAGTGTCATTTTATGAGTCAAGTCTGTTCTATGCCTATTAACATCATTAGTCCTGTGAATTAAGTGCTTGAACTTAGGCTATAGATGCAGCAAGAGACATTAAGTTCTCAAACCAATTAAATTAAGATACAGTACCTCATAATACTACTCTATATGATACCTCATAATACTACTCTACATGGACAATCTCCCACTATAGATGCAGATCCAAGTTTTCCTCACTGAACAATCCCTTTAACTAGACATTCTTTTAACAGCTAAATGGCGCCATCTGGTGACCATATGTGAGCGTGCAGTTGCAGCCTGCTGTACCACACTCCAACACACGGTGGCGCCTGGCTCAGTCACTCTTATCAAGAATTATGATTGAGGCTTGGCAAACGAATGATTTCTGCAAACAGAAATTTTATTAGTTCAGCAAAGGCACAATGTATTTTCGCTGAGAAGTCAGGACCAAAAGGATTTAACCGGCACGGCCAACATTAAAACACACCAGTAACAGTAAACATGTATAACTTTGGTCGACCACAGAGAAACAATGCTGGTTGTCATTTTAACAGTCACAGCAGGAGTGGATGAGAGAGGGATAAAGGCATAATATGTACCATCCATATACAAAAAACATGACACAAATAGATCAGATGGATGTTACGCACACTCTAGAGCAGTGTGGATAATCTCATCTGTACCTTACAACGTTTAAACACATAGTAATAACACCCCAGACTGGCAGAACCAACAAACAAAACAATATTTATGCTTTCATTGATTTGTAAAGTGTGCACACCCTTTACCTCAAAACTACACTTTTGCATACAATTAAAATAACCATGTGGTACAATAAAAGGCCTTTAGTCAAGTCCGGTGGATACAGGCGATCTAAAAGGTGTTTGTATGGGCCAATTTGGCACAAAAACTTTACGCTATATAAAATATGACCCATTGCGATACACAGTTCGGGTTGTAGTGCATTTCACCGAGGCACATACTTGGTTATATTATTAATAAGAAGTAGTGATATTTGAATTAAGCTTAAAATGTACAACAAAACATCAAAATAATGTCATGGGATGCAGAAAACACTGAAAGGCTGTTCGGCATCCTGTAGTCAAACTCTCACAGTAATCACGCCGACAATTTAAAAGCATGAGTACAACTGAATAATTGAGATTGTTATGAAATAAGACACGGTAAAAGTTGTTGTGATAAAAACAAGTGATAAAAATAGGTGTTGTCCCTGTGTAACTCTCAACTAAACTATAAATTGTAAATAACACCAAGATAATACAATACAACCTTGAAAATGGCAGATATGAGAGGATGAAATAGACTACAATAAATAACTTACCCAAATTATCACTCTTAAAAATGAATTATTGCCATGCGTTACGTGTAGACTTGTTTGATCCAATAGGAATGTAGTGTCTTAGACAAATGGCAGGCATGATTACAGAGTGACTGTTGGTCAGTTAAAACATAGGATCCAAGTAGTGCTGCTATGAGTGTCCAAAAGTCTGTAAAGTCTTGACATGCACATATTGTGCTAATCGTTAACTAATCGATACACGTGATACTGTGCTCCGTGTTCACTAGTGGACACTTCAAACACAAAGGCAATGCACAGCAAAGTCTCCTGGGTCTCTCTATTTGACACAACCTGAAAAATAAATATCATTTTAGTCAGATTAACAACAGGGCATTTAATTCCAACAAATACAGCATTCAAGAGGGAAACGTACCTGCAAGATGGTAAAGTTCTCGAGTACACTGTTCATCATGTATTTCTCTGGTAGGTGTTTCAGTTTGTGGATGAAGTTGATCATATATTCACACATAGGTGAGCGATGAATACGAAATGTATATTTCCCACCTTCTAGACGAGCATATTCAGTCTGAAAAGATTTAGATTAGCTCCAACAGAATATTAAATGATCTGAAACACATAATGTGCACAAAAGTAATTTTCACCTCTACTTTTTCAACCACTTGTTTTCCAAAGGAACAGACTTTAGTTGAAACACTGATGCTGATGTTTTCTGTGCCGCTGTACTGACTGCTTACACCATAGAACACACTGGAGCCCTCCTCGATATCACTGCTCAGGTCGGCCTAAATGACCAAAAGACCACATTAGTTCAACTCAGACATGTGTTTTATAGACAAAGTGCAAAGGTTAAGAAATGTACCCAAAACTTGACCAGGAAAAAGGCATTGTGAGGCCCTTTTTCATAGAGTTCCTTCAGTCCTCCCTTTTTTTCAGAAAACTTGTCGTAGATCTGTCTTATATCTATGGACTCCAACACTGGGTCATTGTAGCCAGGGTTTGAAGGGCCAATGTGCACAAACAGATGTTTGAACTACAAAAACAATATTTTGAAGATGAAGCAAAACTTGGACTTTACATAATTGTGTGGATTAGTTTATCTAACCGTCTCCCTCTCTCTCTGGGTCTCCATAAACGCCGAGTACTCGAGTAGCCTTAGCTTTGCCGAAGCGATGGTGCGATCTTGCCAAACAGGGACTGCAGGTCGAGGGGGCAGGGGCTCATAACCTGCAACACATTAAGGACAGTCAAACTTGTCCAATGTCGCAATAACAGAATGACTCACAGGAGAGCTTTGTACACTCACACTTACTGATGGGTGTTGGGACAGGAGCTGCTAGTGTTGTGTACGGGGGCTGTGCAAAAGGCTTAATACTGCAAGTGAAGAAACCAGCATGAAAAGAGTTCTCAGTTTATAGTTACATACACACGTAACAGAACATACTGAATAAGCATAACATTATGAATACGAGTTTGATGCGTACATGTCATGTCAGACTAATATATGTGTTTCAGGTACTCACTCCTGAGAGTGTCCAGCCTGTCCTGGCATTGGGCTGGGCCAAAACTGAAAAAAGGACAGACAAATCAGTAAAGATGCTTAAATATGATGTCCAAATAGACATTTTGAGTGTGCCTCACTCTGACTGGTGGAGAGAAAGGAGTCTGGGGTTTCATGACACTAGCAGAAACTATTTGAGCGGATGACAGGTTGGCTACTGTCTGCAGTGCCTTGTCTTTGGAGGCCTGGTCCTGTGTGAAGAAACAAGAGAAAAGTAACACAATATAACACCGTTCAGCAATATAGTCCTATACAATCAGATAGAAGTTCATTTGCCAAAAGCCAGCCAATTTACAGATTTATTAACTACAAGAGTAAAACAGGGGCAAAGCAGATGTAAAGGGAATGCCAAAGCAGGGATGCACCAAGCTAGAAAACTATACATCTAACCAGAGCCATCACCTTATTTCAACTAAGCAACTCAAAGTCAAGTGTGGTGAGCAGAGCTCAGGCAGGCCGACTTCAGTGGGACTAGCAGCAGTATGAGGCCAAACACAAAGCCTAAAGCAAAAACTGCAGAGAACCAAAACTTACCAAGTTCATAGCCTACAGCAAAGGAGACAGATTTATTCAATTACTACAAGTACAATCTGAAGTGCTAAAACCTACAATGTAAGTGACGACACAAAGCAGCTATGATTAAAACTTATGTTAAAATAGAGACATAGCTTATAAAATGTTTCATTTGACAGGGCTACAATGAATGCAAATATATGTATTTTTTTACATGATACATCAAACGTTTTGCAAATAATAACATTAGAAGACAGATAAAAGAAGATGAAGGTACATTTAAAGATTGAGAATGAGGTTTTGGTTTGCACAAAACAAAAATGTGTAAATATTTATGATATCTCCATGCAAATTAGTTCTAATCTTACACAACTTAAATTATAGCCATGCATTAATACTACGCCAGGGCTCCAATTGTTCAAAAAAAAAAAAAAAACTTAAATAGAGGCTAAAAACAAACAAGGCAAATGATTCAAAATATCTAACACACAGGCATTATACGTCATAATATTTATTATGCGGTCTTGTAGATCAGTGGGGTTCCCAAAGTGGGGGTCGGGAGGCTTGAGCTGAGGGCCACGAGATGCCATTTTAATATATACATTTTTTTGATTAGACACTTTTATATTTGAGTGAAACTAGGTCAAATAACACAACAAGCCACTCAAATAAACCCAAACTAAACTTGGGTTTAAATATTATGCAACTTGAAATCTCAGACAATCGCAATTTCAATCAGTCGCACATTTATTTTGAAGGTCCCGGCCTGAGGATTTTGGGAACCCCTGTTGTGGAGCACCCAAACAAAAAGCCACACGTGTCACAAGCTTTGTCAAGAGCATCTATAATTCTGTTCCACCGGCAGCTCAGGGGCCGATACGACCTAAACAAGTACCTTGAGCTTGGACTGAATTTCACGAGACTTTCTCTTGGCCAAGACTTGCAGGTGACTAGAAACCTGAAGATCAACACGAGCGAGGAGAGGACAGGGAGAAGAGAAGAAAAAGAAAGGAGAGGTGACTACAGAAGCAGTGGACGGAGTGAGCACCCACCTTGATGCTGGTCTGGTATTCTCGAACTCTCTTACGCGCCAGAACCTGAATGTGACTAGACACCTATTTGACCAGGTAGATCACAGAATACACAGGGTTAAACAAAGTACAAAATAACTATTATTAACACTAGATAACCCTCCTGGGATTTGCAACTCAATGTAATACACATCATTTACTAAGAGTGGGTGATTGTGACCGGACCCTGAGACTATCCGCCAATCTTCAGGTGTTTTCAATGCCGTTTTAAACTCAAAACCTTTCATCCGACTCCTCTTATTTGTCCATCTTTTCATGGTCCGAGTGAGACAAAATGGTAAGAGGATTCTTGGTCATAGAAGCTGTTAGAATTAAGAGCCTGTTGCAGATTGACCTTTGACCACATCTCAAAGTAGTTCATGTTTAAAAGAGCGGTTACGTGGGAGCTTGTTGTGTCATTATAAACCAGGACAATCTGAAGAGTAAAAAGCGTGCCTACCTGTTTGCGTGTGCGTGTCTTTCCTGTCCGTAGCTTGATATACCGAGCTATCAGCTCATTGCGTCCTGCGATGAAGAACAAGTGAAAAAGTTAAGACAAATATTAGAACTTATGAAAAAGGTACTCTTTAGACACACAGTCACGACCGCAGTAGGGTGAAAAACAGCCTCAACCGAGAGGTGAAGATGTCACATATATGCAACATAAAAAAAAAGGTTGGAGAATCTATTATTTTTGCTTTGAAGAAGCTGCAGAATAGAAATATACTATAGAGTTTGCAGAGAAATACAGTTTTGTTTTTCTCCCTGAAAGTAGTACTTTGTTTTCGAGTTTGAATAAAACCTTTTGACTACAAGCAGTTACATAATTCTGACGCAATTAGTGTCAGGACTAACCTCATGCCTACACTATTGGCACTATAACACATTTTGTAGATTAGACACATTATAAATGCAAAGGCAAGTTATGAATATAATTTGTCCTCGTATCAAAAGGAAGTTGTGGGAAAACAGAAAAGGCAAACCAAAACTGTGGTTGCCATGAGGACCAAACTGTTGTCCTCTCCTTGTGCGCAGCCACCCACAGATCCCTCCCACAGATCCCACCCACAGATCCCTCCCACAGATCCCTCCCACAGATCCCTCCCACAGATCCCACCCACAGATCCCACCCACAGATCCCACCCACAGATCCCTCCCACAGATCCCACCCACAGATCCCACCCACAGATCCCACCCACAGATCCCTCCCACAGATCCCTCCCACAGATCCCTCCCACAGATCCCTCCCACACTGGACGAGCGAAGAGCCAAGAAAGTTTCGAAGAAGAGAAAAACTCGCAGCTCACTTCTTTGGCATTTGCAGGTTACAGCAGAAGTGTCCAAACTGTGGTGCGAGTGCCAAATTTGGCCCTTAAGACTTTTTTTTTGCTGGCCCTCAGGCTTCAGTTTAAATTGGGCCAAATAAACAAAAGTGGCACTTTTAAATTGAAAATACCAAAACAAGTTATGTTCCGAGCTTTATTATTGTGTGGTGGCTCATCAAAACAGCGACAAGTACAACATTTTGAATTATTCACTTCATTTTTTAAGTACTAATCCATGACCCTGCTCCATATACGTTCACTCTGAAATGTTTGGACACCGCTGGGTTAAAGCATGAAAAATAAGTCCCTCTTATCGGCTCTTTTGTTTCATTCAGCCCTCTTCTTTGTTAAATGCAGGAAATCCATGTGATGCGGCTGTGAGCCATAAAAGGGTGAGTCAGCGCAGCTCTTTGAATTTTTGGGAATTCTGTCTTCCTGTAACTCCAGAGTCAGCTGACTCAGAAAAAAAACACCCATTCCCATAACAGGACCATATACCCTGCCGCCCACAAGCAGCTATTACATGTTAAGTGTTTACATGTCAGTGTCAGGAGGAAGAACTATACCCAAAATAATATCAGTCAATGATGTCTTTGTCCAACAAAATGTTTATTAGTCAAATCATTATTGTACTGGGAGTTCATTCTGAACACCCCGTTTAATTGTTCCTTTTTGTACAAAGTTATTTCTGCATGAGATCCTGAGCTTGAGAGTGTTGTTTGGATCATGTACCGGCACTTGGTCTGATCAATGAGACACTTTTTAAACTAATTAATCGATGCATATGGCACGTCTTTAGTCGACCAAGAAGTTATTTCGCCGACTTTCAGCCCAATACACTCGAGGACTTCTACTACTACTTTTTACACTTTTGTTCATAAAGTAAGGCAATATATATGTAAAGTTATACATTTTTAGTACTGGTTGTATATTTTACAATTATAAATTACACCAGCAAACATCGTTTATGGTCTTTAGTCCAACAAACTCTTCTAGAGGCAGAATCCATACATGCTGAGTTTATGTTGCACTCTTAATTGTGGATCGGCTCGACTACAGTACAATTACAAGGCACTCCCTTCTAAAATCTAAAAATACTTGGAGACATATTGGTACAGTAGATCATGGAGGGCACACAGGCTGTCTTTGTTCGTCTGTCACCCTGAGCTTATCCGTCTGATGGTTATTCTAATTTGAGAATATATGCCTGAAAGTACACACTGGGTGAGCTCATGGTAGTGACATATAACACAGACCCCACTGAGACGCCCGCTCCATTTCAACTGTCCTACTTTAGGCTGCAAGGCCTGAAACATCATAAGGAAGTGTTCATGTTACTAATACTAAATCCTAAAGCTTAATAGAGTATTAATAGATTTAAAAAACTGAACTATTCACTACAGTCAGTAGTAATCATTACTGCTGATCTATCAGAGGTAACACAATGAAAACCAACTGGGTAGCTTCAGAGGCCAGAGGTGTAATATACATCACACGCAGGTACG
Organism: Eucyclogobius newberryi; assembly: GCF_026437365.1. NCBI lineage: Eukaryota > Metazoa > Chordata > Actinopteri > Gobiiformes > Gobiidae > Eucyclogobius > Eucyclogobius newberryi. Next base: position 29,670,377 of record NW_027315801.1, on the reverse strand, counting down.
CCGTGTACCCACTAGAGGTGCGCCTGGATTTAAGTACCTGCCACAAACTGATCACTGATGCCAAACAGTCAGGACCCCATGGTACTTTTGTGTCGAGACCAGCACAAACTTTACATCACTCCTTCTTTCCCTGTTGTTACTTGTCTCATTTGAGGTGTAACCCTCTTTTTTCAGTTTTAATACAAGCTACAAAATTATGTTTATTTGACGGCCTCATGATGTGAGTGAATGAATGAAACTAGATGAGTCAACGCAGCCGACGCGTGAGCCACAAAGTTAAACTGACCAACAAAGAAAAACAAGTTCAGCCCTCATCGGAAAAATGGTTTACACCCGCGTATTTCGCGTATTCTCCCTCTCAGTTGACATTGACAATAAGCTTGTTTAAGCATCCGAAATCTCCAGCTGGACCGTTGGCTGAAGCAGAGGAACCGGCCAGGATTCAACTTGAACGCTCCAGAGCCCGAGAACAGAGGCAGCCTCAGATCACACAGCGCCACGGGGAAAGGACAGATCTCGCGTTCCTTAAAGAGTGGCACTGCATAAAACTAAAGAAAACTGACACACACATCACCAAGAAACAATGAGCTCACAATAAAGTTAAAGCTTGGTCTTGATCTATGGTGAAAATGACTTTAAGCACATTGAGATCATATATTAATTATGCCGTCTGTTTTGTTCAACAGACGGGCCCTTTTCTGTCTCATTCGGACCATCTGTGATAAAAGAAGACAGATGAGAAGAAGAGAGGCGGAAGACCAGTGCAGAACTGTAAAAATCACAGTACTGTATACACACTACACCACTACCTGGTGTGTACTACCAGCTCTATGAATCTCATAACCGGCTCCAGGCCAGGTTAAGTTCTAGAATAAGAGAGGACGACAACTCTTTGACCAATCAGAGAGACAGAAACAGGCCCGTGGAGAAATGTAGAAATGTATAAGCAAAGATTTGTCATATCTATTGACACTGATTTCTGAAGAGGAATGATACTTAAATTAGCATGATCAGATTTAAAAACTGTAAAGCACCCGGGTTAGGATAAAAAACTATTAATTCATTTCATGTTTATATACTCGGCTCACTTGTGAGTCAGAATATAAGAGACTTTCATCAGTGGAACTGAGTGTATTCATTTGCGTTTTGGTTATTCTAAAGCCAGATTTTCTCTAGTTTGGCTAAAGAAACAACTGTATCGTTGACGAGTCTCAAAGTAGTCAAAAACTGTTAAAGCTGGGACAAATCAATGGTTTTGGACACATCTGCTGGGACATGGGACACAGGGTTCAAAACTGGGACTGTCCCGGGTAAATAGGGATGTCTGGTCAAACCTAATTTAAATACATTTATCTTATATGGAATATACCCATTAGTTATTAACGCAGTATTACATTAAATACCCGCCATTACAAATGGAAACACTAAGTGTTCAAATTTGTATTAGACTACCGTACTTTCCGCACTTTCCACTCTCTGTATCAATACTTGTACATAAGTTAAGTGCATAACAATATATTGGTATATAAATATTTTGAGTATAGACCCACTTCCTCAAATTCCACAAAAAACATTGTTTTTCCTTTCTTCTACATGAGGTCCACACAGTTGCAGTGAAACGCCCATGATGGAAAGTACAACATGCAAAGAAGTGTCAAAATGAAGATTTGAGGACCATCATCGGGTAAATTATCAATACATGTGTAAATCAGACTATGTTTGTGTTTATGTTGCTCTCCATTAGCTGTGAAAGCACACATATGTGCAAGTACAATGTGCATATGCAATAAATCTATTGTGTTCCTTATTAAATCTGACAGAGGTAAATCACATAAATCAAGGGAAAAGTAATATAATTGTATATCCAAGACCAAGACTATACGTTTGCAGCACCAAAATGATGTTTTTTCCCACCTCTAAAAAAGGTGTGCATAACCCATGGTGTGGGGAGAAAATGTGTGCGTTTTTTCATACTGTAGTAGCACATTGGAGAAAGACTTTTAAAATAGTCCTTTGGGAGACAGTTTACATGCCTTTACCGTATTTTCCGAAGTATAATCCAAAAAATGCATAATAGAGAAGAAAAAAAAAACATATATAAGTTGCACAGGAGTATGAAGTGCGGTTGCAAGTGTGAAAATAACACATAATATCACATATAAGTCACTCCGGAGTATAAGTATACAAGTATAAATATAAGTATAAGTCGCACCCCGGCCAAAACTATGAAAAAAGGTGCAACTTATAGTCCGGAAAATACGGTAATATAAAATATTTATTCGAGCTGTGGTGGTTTCAACCTGTTTTCATTCAGAGTAACCCAGTTGTCATTCAGTTTGTGTGTTTTGAAGTAAATAACATCATAACGTCTTGGTCTTGTTTCTTACCATACATCTTGCCCTCGTCCGACAGGATGATCTTCCTGCGACCACAGGGAGGGTAAATGGCCAGAGCCTCCTGAAAGCTCTGCTCGATGTCGGGACTCCACACTCCCTCCGGGTCCCCGTCCAAGCCGCGGTCCGCCCCGTCCCCCAGCCCCTCTCCATTGGGACTGTCCTCCTGTGCCCCATCAGGGCTGCTACGGCAACTCCACTCCGACGCAATGATGACGGCTCTACTCAAAACACCCCTGCAAACAGGAACGTGGTGGTCATTTTAGTATTATATTGTGAGTAATTCAGCGTTGAAAGGTTTTGATTAGTGGTCTACATAACGTGCATTTGATATTCAAGTTATATATTAACCCAAGAGCAGTTTTAGAATGATCCTAGTGTTTTCATTGTCATTGTGGTCTAGAAATCTGTGTCGAATATCAACCCTATTCCTTAGTATCAACATCGAGTTTGAAATTTTAGTATCGTGACAATAATCCCAGAAAACACTTTTTCTATTGTATAATAAAAAATAATATTAAGACTCTTTAGTCACATATGTATGCTACTTATTCAAATGGTTGAAAAAAAGCACAATTCCTCTGAGTGAAAACAAACTGCTAAAGTGTGCTTTGACTTGTGCTGTTCCTGACAGGTAGTGATGGATCGGCAGGTCCAGGATTAACCCGCCAGCTGCCAGGAACTGTGACAGATTTCGGTGAATACACATGTCTCCAGGGTCCACAAAGTGCGAGATCACATTTATCTGAATGTGTTTATAGCCTCCAAGACCACTGCGGATATTAATAGCATACTGGTATTTAAGGTTAAAGACCCAGGATGCAGAATGGCTAAACATGCACGGCGTGTAAATTTATGGAAGACAGCAGCCATGGTCAACAAAGACGGTGGCTCCAAGAACGAGAGTATTATGGAGGAATATAAACCAACCCCAATTTTTTTTTTACTACAAGAATAAAGTCATAATATTTCGACTTCAAAAGTAATCATTTAACAAGATGTTTAACACATCCCAACTTTGAGGCAGCTTAAATTTGCCAAAAACTGAACACAAATGAAGTTCCACAAAAGGACTAAAAGCATCCTTGTACTGTGCACCATTTGTCTCCAAATGTTCAGAAGTTAGTCCAATGCACAGTTTATGGGCTCAGTCCCTGATCCCGAATTCTGGAGGTTAAGGGTCTGTAGCGCTGGCCCCAGGCCCGTGGTACAGGGTCTGTAGCGCTGGCCCCAGGCCCATGGTACAGGGTCTGCAGCGCTGGCCCCAAGCCCGTGGTACAGGGTCTGGAGTGCTGGCCCCAGGCCCGTGGTCTGTAGCGCTAGCCCCAGGCCCGTGGTACAGGGTACAGGGTCTGGAGCGCTGGCCCCAGGCCCGTGGTACAGGGTCTGGAGCTCTGGCCCCAGGCCCGTGGTACAGGGTCTGGAGCTCTGGCCCCAGGCCCATGGTACAGGGTCTGCAGCGCTGGCCCCAAGCCCGTGGTACAGGGTCTGGAGTGCTGGCCCCAGGCCCGTGGTACGGGGTCTGTAGCGCTAGCCCCAGGCCCGTGGTACAGGGTCTGGAGCGCTGGCCCCAGGCCCGTGGTACAGGGTCTGGAGCTCTGGCCCCAGGCCCGTGGTACAGGGTCTGGAGCGCTGGCCCCAGGCCCGTGGTACAGGGTCTGGAGCGCTGGCCCCAGGCCCGTGGTACAGGGTCTGGAGCTCTGGCCCCAGGCCCATGGTACAGGGTCTGCAGCGCTGGCCCCAAGCCCGTGGTACAGGGTCTGGAGCGCTGGCCCCAGGCCCGTGGTACAGGGTCTGGAGCTCTGGCCCCAGGCCCGTGGTACAGGGTCTGGAGCGCTGGCCCCAGGCCCGTGGTACGGGGTCTGTAGCGCTAGCCCCAGGCCCGTGGTACAGGGTCTGGAGCGCTGGCCCCAGGCCCGTGGTACAGGGTCTGGAGCTCTGGCCCCAGGCCCGTGGTACAGGGTCTGGAGCGCTGGCCCCAGGCCCGTGGTACAGGGTCTGGAGCGCTGGCCCCAGGCCCGTGGTACAGGGTCTGGAGCGCTGGCCCCAGGCCCGTGGTACAGCTCTAAGTTCTGTCTAGTGTCCAGGACCTGTGTGCAGGCCTTTAACCCGAAGGACATTGTGGCCGTTTAATGTGTTTAACTTTTAACTCATCCAAGCAAAGCACCACCGCCGTGGTGCTGAAAGTGAAATGCGTTTCTGCGTCACTTTGGAAAGATTTGATGTCGGTCACTGAAAATTTAAATGTTGACTTTATTCTCATAATATTATTAGGAATTTATGCTTGTAAAATTATTGGCCACGTTTGACTTTTTCCCTCCTCAAAATCATACTTTTTTTCATCCGATCGAGCTCAAAACAACACTTTTTGCATCTAAAGAGAAAAAAAAATGCCTAATGGAATTGATCTACGGAGCTCATATTTTACTCACTAATGTGTTTTTATGGTCTAATTGGAAATAATTAATACCCATGTAACAAATTTACTCTATAGCGCCCCCTACCCATTGTGTGAAAAACTCAACATTGTCTCACATTGAAACTCATGGGTTATATTCTCAAGACGCCATGAAAAAAAGTGCATTGCAGATATTGTGTATTTTTGGCGTTCGCGCGGGAAGCGAGCGCCATCATCGCCGCTACTGCGGCTTTAATTAATTTTGATGTCGCAAAATTATTGCTTCGATCTTGTAATATTAAGACCAACTTTTTTCTCATAAAATTACAACTTAAATGGTGAAATGTTATGACTTTATTCTCGGAGTGCCCGCAACTTTTTTTAAATTTGGGTTGGCACTGATACGCAGTCGTATCATCTGTAAATTCCTCATTCTTTTATCGTGTGCGTTCAATGTGGATGAAACCAGTCGTCACAGATCTTCCCTTTCTTAATACAAGCAGAAGTGGAATGAAAGGACTAAGGACGTCAAGATTATTAGGTTAATTGATGAACGTGATTATTTAGGTCACAATATAATTGTAAAGACTAAACAATTATAATCATAAACTTTTAGAAGATTTTATTTTTTATTCAATTTAATTTAAAAAATACATTTCCATACCAAATAAAGCATTTTTAGTGCAATTAAAATAAATGTGAAGAGTTCAAGTCTTTTCTGCTCACCCTTTCCTTAAAGTGCTTTTATATCTTGCCATTTATGTCAAATTAATCATTCAGATAGTTTTACTTCAAAAAGCAGGTCAGACATTGAGGAGCTGTAATGTGTTGAGGAAACAAGAAGAAAATTGTTGTCATTTTGGTCATGTTAATAATTGTGAATTCCGATAATCATTAAAATTGCAATGCTTATTCTCACAGTAATGGTTAGACTAAAGATTAAAATCTTGACATCCCCAATAATGACAAAAGAATACTACAATGTTTTGGGGGGATTAGGTCCATCAGTAAATGTGCTAAATGTCCCTGTAAAGAGCATGTTTAAGTATCAGCCTCACACAGATGGAAAACAACTGTAAAGTGACCACAAGTGCACACAATAATACTGCACCGCAACGTTCTCACTTATAGACGGATCTGTACATCTTCAAAACGACTCGCCCACCTCTCTGGGAGCATATGGAACATGTGTCTGCGGCTGAACTCAAATAATCCTTCAAAATCAAATAAGAATCACAAACTACAGGAGAAAATCTAACAGTAACTTACCACTGGGACGTGACAATATCAAACATGTTGTGTTACGATTATTGTGAGAGGAAAAAAACATCATATTATCTGATTATTGAGACAGTGAACAAACAGTGAAATCTTGAATTGTCTTTCATTCCCGTGGTCAAACATGTCATTATTTGTCATGTTTGTGACCAACTTTACTAAATGTAACACAAGTATAATGTGAAAAAAACAGCCAGATAAAAAAAGTTCTTTACATTTAGGGTCTCTTTTTGGGCTGTGCAAATAATTTTGCCTCAACAATTGCTTCGAATATTGTTTTTTTGGTTCTTGTGACCTGAATAATCACAATTATCGATTCATCTAATAATCTTGACTTCTTACTTACTACAATCAATTGAGTAATTCTCAAAGTAACATAATGTTGTGGCAATGACTAAGAATCTGTATTGTTTATGTTCAGGATATACGATAAGTACTGAGTAATAAGTACTAGTTTTTTTATTTTGAAAAGACAAATAAAAAAACTGAAGTTTTCAGAGTTTTCACAGATATTGGACTAATATTGAAAATGTCTGATATTGTCCTGCACTGTCCCAGTCGAGTGTCGTTCAGTTTGTCCGCGTTGCATCAGAGTCGTCTTTTTAAACAGACTCGAGAGTAAAGATAGAAACAAGAGGCCAATTAGGCTTAAACAAAACACAATCATGCCAGAAATGGTTTTATATCCCAGAAAAATACACTTTATTATTTGTGAACTTGACTATAACTTAAGAATAATGTGTGGTTTATTATTCTTATCAGTATCGGCTCATTCCTAACCCTGATGATCTCTTTGATGATGTGGAGGCAATCTGCCAAGACAACCTCCTTCAGGAGACTTCTCCTGCTGGTTTCCATGGAAATGCTGTTCCCTTAGCTACAATATTCCACAGTATGGCATGAAACGTAACAATATCCATGACGAATGCTCTGAAGTATGGTTTAAACTGGGGCTGCAGCAGCAAGTGAATCCATTGATTGCATCAGATCGAAATAAACGTTAACTAATTTAGTAACCAAAGATCCTGGTCTATACACGGGTTCAAAAACATGCCACGAGCTGATAAGACGTTTCACTGCTCAAATCGAGCCGCAATTCCATGAAAATTGCGTAGAAAATGTGCACATTCCGTTTGTTTGATGGAAACACTCTGTGGTTCATAAATGCTCCTCCAGGATCCTCAAACGGCTTCACTTCAACTTCATCTGGTCAAATATTTAACACGTGACTTTTGCATTCGAAACTACTAATCAATTAACTGATGGAATAATCGCTACACTCGTCGATTGGTAAAAATATCATCAGTTCCATTTCCAATAAGATGAAGCGGGCGACTTTCCACTTCACACGTCGGCAATATCGAAATTTAGATAATGTCGTTTCTGTTTTGAACAATACAATAAGAGCTGATAAATAAATAAAACTAATGTTGTAATAAAAGGTTCAAACAAGGGTAAAAGTTCATATTTGTGCCACATTTCTGGTGGGATATTCAAGAGAAAGAGATATTATTTTTGTCCATTTCGCCCATCCCAAGAAACATGCAGTCACTTTAATCCTTCATAAAAATAAGGATTGGTAAATAAGGTAAGATGTCCACACATGGGGAAATTTCATTGTTGCAACACAGGTAGATACAGAGGAAAAGGACAGATAACTTATAGGAAGTTTAAAAAACACTCTTAATAGAAGAACTCTTATCAACTCAACTCTTATAAACTCAACCCTTATACACTAAACCCTTATACACTAAACTCTTATACACTAAACTCTTATACACTAAACTCTTATACACTAAACCCTTATACACTAAACCCTTATACACTAAACCCTTATACACTAAACCCTTATACACTAAACCCTTATACACTAAACCCTTATACACTAAACCCTTATACACTAAACCCTTATACACTAAACCCTTATACACTAAACCCTTATACACTAAACCCTTATACACTAAACCCTTATACACTAAACCCTTATACACTAAACCCTTATACACTAAACCCTTATACACTAAACCCTTATACACTAAACCCTTATACACTAAACCCTTATACACTAAACCCTTATACACTAAACCCTTATACACTAAACCCTTATACACTAAACTCTTATACACTAAACTCTTATACACTAAACTCTTATACACTAAACTCTTATACACTAAACTCTTATACACTAAACTCTTATACACTAAACTCTTATACACTAAACTCTTATACACTAAACTCTTATACACTAAACCCTTATACACTAAACTCTTATACTCTAAACTCTTATACACTAAACTCTTATACACTAAACCCTTATACACTAAACCCTTATACACTAAACCCTTATACACTAAACTCTTATACACTAAACTCTTATACACTAAACTCTTATACACTAAACTCTTATACACTAAACTCTTATACACTAAACCCTTATACACTAAACTCTTATACTCTAAACTCTTATACACTAAACTCTTATACACTAAACTCTTATACACTAAACTCTTATACACTAAACTCTTATACACTAAACCCTTATACTCTAAACTCTTATACACTAAACTCTTATACACTAAACTCTTATACACTAAACTCTTATACTCTAAACTCTTATACACTAAACTCTTATACTCTAAACTCTTATACACTAAACTCTTATACACTAAACTCTTATACACTAAACTCTTATACACTAAACTCTTATACACTAAACTCTTATAGACAGAACATCTCATTTCTTAATAAGGAATGGAGGGGGGAAAATAAAGATAAAATAAAAACAGCTAGCGTAAGACAAGATCATACTAATAATAATGGTAAAATATAATAATAATGTAAAATGTGACATTATTGCATACGAGTACGACAGGCGTATGATGACTTTGCCTTTCAAATACACGATTGTTCAATATTAAATCACCCCCTGGTCATTTTAAGAGTCCATTTCCACATAACAGATGAAACAGCCTGACTCTTTAAGCACATCAGAACCATTTAGAGCTCATGTTGATGTTGCACCTCAACACAAACCTTCTTCCTTCTGTCTGTGTGATATATTCTAAACAGCAGACTGACCTGCTCAGCTCTGGAGGGTTCAATATAGCCCTCAGTTGCCAAAAGGTCAGTGCCAGAAGAGCACTGGGCTAAATAAAGCCATGAGCTCAGCAAACACGGACATCACAGGCTCTGTTCTGCTCCACTGGGGAATCTGAGGACTCTATCATTAACTAGGCCAGATCTCCTCACAGCACTTCCATCCCTCTGCGGTCACTGTCCACCGCAAACACATTATTATTATTATATTATTAGTATTATTAGAAGTGTGTAGGTTTAAGCACATGCAACTTTCTCTGCATCTCTGATCACTGCAGGGCCTAAAGTTACAACAACAACTGTGGCAAAAGACAGAGAAGAGCGAGGACTGAAGTGAGGAGCAGAGCGTGGAACGGGCACAACGTTCCAAATGTACTAAAACAACCTTAGAGTGACATTAGAGTGACATTAGAGTGACATTGTAGTGACATTAGAGCGAGAGTCGGTTTCTTAGCGACAGCTCGACATGTTTTAAAGTTGAGGAGGAGAAGAGCTAGCGCGGCTACCGTTAGCATGCTAGCTCACAACACCTCCACAAACTCATAACTTGACTTCGAAACGATTGATCCGAGCCAATAAAACCGTGTGGCGGCGAGAAAAAGCGGCGAGATGTTCACGCGAAAAGCCACGAAACTGTGATTCAGCGAAAGCGGCGGCGGAGAAATGACAAATATGTGAAAAATCCCAAAACTTCAGGCGCATACAAAGCGCAGCAGCTGCAGCGTGAAACTTTGTGCACAACAAAGAAGTTTGCGGAGCCGCTCACCTGCGCTGGGCCCGGGCTGCAGCTCCTCTCCGCGGCTCTGGAGCGGCTGCGTGCGCGGAAATCGCTCTCTTTTGTTTGTAAAAGTTGTGTTGTTTAGTAGAAAAGGCGGAATGCCATGTATGACTTTGGTATGAAATCTGCGCGCGTAGGAAAACGCGCAGAGGCGGAGCTCAAACACGTACAAGCGGTTTTTTTCACTCGCGACACAAACTCCTCCCAGAAACAGCCCAGTGATTTCACAAGAGAAATGAAACAATATATACTATTTATAATAACATACTATGTACTGTTCCAAAGGTGACGCAGAGGAGAGGCTATATTTGGATTACACGATGTTTTATTAGAGACTATTAGAGACACTGGAACTTCCTCCGTCTCCATTGACTGTCTTACACTACAACATAGGCCACATATTCCAGGAATAAGGAGGAATAAGTAAAGTATCTGTGACTGTATCAGAAAAGAACACATGGAAGAGGTGAAAAGACACGAATTCAATATGAACAGAATAAGTTCATGTGGCGGGGTCAGGGCATATATGATATAGTAGATCCATGGCATATATCAGCTTAAACAAACTCAAGGTTTTAAAGTTGTAAAACCTAAAACCGGTCCAACCACTTGTGACCAGTATGATCTGTCACCACTAGAGGGCAGTCAATGCCAATAAGACCAATAAGAGCAGCTTTTTGAGAGATTAGCCTAAGCCCCAAGGGCCCCAAGGGCCCCTGCAAGTCCCTTAACCCCTACTTTTAACAATAACGCCTTTCAATCTTTTTCTCTTTCTTTTTTGCTTCTATGGATTTATTAAATTATCACTTCCTTTCTTTCTTAAGATGGCCATTCATTTCCTACACTTGCACCTTTTAGACACTAGATGGCGCAATGCGACCTAAACCTGCAGTTCAGGCCTTCTACAGTCTGTGGTCCAGACCACCTGACTCTGCACTCGAGCCTTTGTCCTCACACCAATTTATGACATTTACAATCGAAAATGTACAATTCATGAAAGTACTACAATGGTCATATGAATCCATTCAGCAACAGGTTCATCCAGGTAAGTTTATCTCGCACAAAACTACTGCTAATTAGAACAAATGTTGTCTTTCTGAGACTGGGTAAAAATTCAGGGGAAAAAGGAGGATTTTGCTGGACAAAAAGCTAATTCAAAACGACTATAGCCAATGAAAAGTCCTCTCACTGCAGGTCCACTAAGTCCTCTCAGTGCAGGGCCACTAAGTCCTCTCACTGCAGGGCCACTAAGTCCTCTCACTGCAGGTCCACTAAGTCCTCTCACTGCAGGTCCACTAAGTCCTCTCAGTGCAGGGCCACTAAGTCCTCTCACTGCAGGGCCACTAAGTCCTCTCACTGCAGGGCCACTAAGTCCTCTCAGTGCAGGGCCACTAAGTCCTCTCACTGAGGGGCCACTCTCATGCAGGAGCCACGATCCGGACCAGAACCTCCTGCCACATGAACAGTTTATTTCCCTCTGCTGTTGGATCATGAACACTTTTAAACACTGTCACTTCATTCATAACTTAATAACGCACTGCACTGTTCACTTTCTGCACTACAGTATATTTTGTGTACATAGTAAGCCTATTTTTTATTTGTCTTATAGCCTATATTTGTTTTATCCTAAACCTTTTGTCCTAGCAGATTTAAATAGTTTTTCTTTTTGACTTATATAGGTTGTTTTTTTCATTGTTCATTGTTTTATGTTGCACTGAATCACCAAAACAAGTTCCTGTCTATGAATTCTGTTCATTGTCAATGGAAATCAACCTTTTCTGATTCTGATTCTGAAAATGAGTTTGTGTAAGAAGCAGAAAGACCTTCACTTTTATTTCTAGGCCTATAACGTGAGCTGACACATGTTGAAACACATTATTTAACAATAACATTCTTAAACTATAAAAACATATAGGTTATAATACTTTTATCTATGTTAGTTACTTTTGATTACAAATACAAAATGACCTACATTGAACATGTGTCGTAATGTTAAACAAGAGTCTCCTATAAACAACAGTCTTATTTAGTGAAGTAGACTATGAGCTCTAATAATGGGAACTGTTTACTGACTTCATGGAAACCAGTGAGTCCTGGCGTGACCTATCTCCAAAATACTGTTATCAGAGTCAGCTGTCAGACTCACAGCATTATATCCCCGACTAACACATCTATGACTTAATCAGGATGAATTGTTATGTAGTTGACATCATTTTTAATCAAAGTCCTCCTATACATGTGTAAAAATAAAATAGCCTATATAATTGTGTATTGCAATTTTAACAGACATAATATAGCTTAATAAGAATACTTGATTTTCTCTTATGTTTCCCTTGTATCATATAAGGTCATTTTCTGCAGTGTGGCCCATTTCAGGCTGAACACATTTGATTTTTATTTAATAAGATGTTTTAATACACAGTTATTCCAACTTAGAGGCCAAACCTTTTCAGCTTTGTGGATAAAGTTTATAATGTAATTTTATCTTAAAGTATACTAGTACAGTTTCAAGTATAGTATCGCTTAGTGTATATAAAAGCAATACTAAGCAAAGTATCTGTATATTTCATGTTCTCCTATCATCATTCTCCTCAAGTACACTTTCTATAACTCTGTACAGCGCAGACTATATTTGTCCTCCCTCTTTTCTTTCTTGTGAGCGACCAGAGTCAAGAGCTGGGCGGCTGCCAAAAGAGGCCGGACTACTGTGCAGCTGAAACTTTTACAAGGCAAACAGGAAGAAGAGCCAGCGGCAGCACGATCACAGGATAAACGCAAATGTAAGAAAGACATCCGAGCCCTAACGTTTGCAACTCTTCCTCCTCTTTCTTTCTGTCCGTCTGTCTGTCTCTAGTCTTTTCTGTATACAGTATTGGCCGCCTTCGCTGGTAGGGGGTAAGACTAGCACACACAGCACTGAAGGGACAGGGAGGGAGGGTGCGAGGGACGCTGGGTTCATAGAGTTCAGCTGAGGAGAGAAATAAATTCATAAACAACAAAGGAGACGTGACGTAAGGTGCAAGGGGCTGTCCAACCTGCTCGCTGAATCTGAGCTGCTATGGGAGAAGCCGGATTGTTTGCACTGTATTGTACAGTAGAAAAGAGTGTGTGTCCTTTTGTCCCGTTTTCCAGAAAAAAGACTTGGGGAGTTTAAAAGCGAAGATGGAGATTTGTGGTTTGCTCAGTTCATGTGGTGAGTGATTGATGCCTAAAGCTTGACAAATAGATCTCTTCAAATACATATGTTGAAGAATGACTTACAGGTCTCTAAAACAGATGGAAGAAAAGGAAAAAACACAAAGTGGGCCGTGGATTCGCCGTGAATGAGACGTGTACAGTACATTTTCAAATTGACGTCAGCTTCAAAACGCACTCTGATTGGTCGCTCGTCGAGGGATACAGTTGACAATAAAATATTCGATCATTGGTGGATGTCACAACTTTGGGGGCCGTCCCTTCTGGGGCCGTCCCTTCTATTTGAACAGATGGGGTTATTTTGTCCGGTGATTGAGGTCATCTAAAGGCGACGGGTTGCTCTGTCCAAAAATATCAGCCTGTGGATGTGAGTAAGCAAAGGAAGACCTGGGAACAATGCCAAAACAGATGAAAAAAAGTGAAAAAATCCGACCGACTTGCCCATTTATTCATTTCGCTAAAGTTCCACCAGCTCCTCCCACTGAGGAGGGCTAAAATGAAGAGAGAGAGGGGGCGATTTGACCGACATGCGGACACAATCGGGGACAATAAAGATATCAGAAAGACAGTAAGTCTCACAGAGCTCCTTGGGCAGCTGTGAGAGTTAAATTTAACAGCCCAAATGGCGCACGGTGCCATGGGATGGAACAATATGGCAGAAGTGCTGATGTTCTGCCTTGCCGTCTGTGTGGCTGCAGTGTAGTGTAGTGTAAGTACAGTGCAACAGGAAGGTAGAGGTGCGTTTTGGATGTTCGATGATTAAGAGACAGCTTCGCAGCGCTCCCAGCTGTTTCGTGTCACACCAGCCGCTCAGCTCAAAGCGTGTGTCCTCTGTTTTTGTGTAGACACTTTTTTCCTGAACTCTGTTTCGGTAAGTCCACCTCACTCTTCTCTCTCTCCATGTCTCTCTCTCACAGCAGCATGTCCCTCCCTTCCTCTTTCTGTGTATCTGCCCTCCTTCCCTCCTATTTCTCTTTTCCCGCTTGGCAGTGATGCCAGAGTGGGCAGGCATAGCAAGGCAAACAGCACACAGGGCAGAGCTTCGGGCCATCCGAAGACTGGCGAACTCCTGTGTTTTGTATTATCCAATGCCTATCTGCCTGTTTCGCGTTTGTCTTTTGGTGTGTCCGAAACAACTGCGGGTCTATTGTAAGTGAATTTGAGTTCTGTCTTATTGTAGTTGAAACTTGTGGGAGCTTGTGCTTGAGCAGACGTCCCTGTGTCACCCGTACGGACAGACGCACTCACGCCAGGAGGAGGGGATTGTGGGAAAGGGGTGTAGTTCTCAGAGGGTGTGCTCTATTCCTCTCTTTTTCCTTCTTCCCGCCATCACGGCCCTCTTCTGCTCCAGTCCTGCAGCCCAGCCCGCTGCTCATGTAGCCTACAGGCTCCAGGTATTTGGCCTTTCTTATAGCTACTGCGACAACTCTTCCCATCTACGCCACTGCTTTACCCTCTTATTGCTCTTTTGGTTTGGGCCTTTTCTTTACTGTTTGTATTGCTCGTATTACTTTAAAGCGTGCCTTCCATCGCCAACTGCCACGCCGCACTATGCTTGTCGCCATTTTGGTTCGATATTATAGTAGGCTAAACTTTTCTGGAGCTAAGAAAGACTCAACTCCATGCTGACCATATTCTCACCAAGGCTTTCTCTGTGTCGTCCCAAAACAGCTTTCCTCTGCTCTTGGCTCTGGCGCAGGGCGTCTCAAACTTTCAAAGGTTTTTTCATGAACAGGTGTAGCTTGTAGAGAGCAAGTCTTGATTTGCTCTCTATCCTTCACCAAAAGGCCAGATTTGTGCATAACTTATGATGTTAGTTGGTGTGAGAATCGAGAGGCTGTTCAGTGCCCAGTGCTCACACACCACGATCATGACACATCTTTTCATCCATGTTCATGAAACAGATCATCCAGTGCTATGTTTTATGACGTTTTCAGTGTTTGTTGCAGACATGTGTTGTGCATGAGGTTTATCTTTCTACCATCAACAGATAGCCTGTCGAAAGGTTGCATCTGCATAACTTCCCCTGACACTATAATTCTATATAGGCCACAGGATACTGTAAACAGGGTAATGTTTTAGAGGAAGTTGAAACGGAAATGTAAACTAGCTTTAACTTTACCCAAATAGACATTCAAAAATGTGTGAGTGCTGCAAGTTAGTGGTTAATCTATAATGTGAATATATAATGTAACCCTGCCTTAATGTCGGTGTCTATACACGGAAGGCGATTAGATATCTTACAGTAAATAGTTTAAGTCTAAATAAGGCTTGGCGTTAAGATGGCGCCTTTGTGCCACGTGTTTAATAAGCGGTGAACGAGGATAGACCCTCACAACATACCCCCCACAAATTAGGAGCATACTTGTCATAGCTCACCTCAATCATTAAAGGCATTCGTGGCATGAACAAGAAGTTCTTCATTAAAACCTGAACACTTTAAACATGTGTTGTGTAGCAACTAGACATGGTTACTTTTAATCTTTAAAGAATAGATTTGCTGAGCAGAAGCAGGGAAAAAGAGCAGTAGAGACAAATAGAGTGGTAGGAGTTACAGAGTGCTGTCCCCGCCCCTGACCTATCCTCAGATGAACTTATCATGTTGCCCCATAATGTTTCTGAGTTTTCCTCCTAGAGGCAGTCAGGTTCACCCGGCCTGATTGGTTGATATTGTGGCTGGTGATTGGTAGATATCTTGGCTATGGTTTGCAGAAGAGAAACAGGAAGCTTGTCTTTTCATGCAGGAAGCTGCAGCTGCTGGTCCTGACATGTGCACCACTTTGTGCTCTTCTGTACATTTGTTTACATGTACTAATCAGAATAAATAACCTGGTCTATGTGTGCACGCTTGGTGCATTTTCAGAGTGCACTGCTGAATGCTGCGTGGGTGTGTAGAAACATGTCAGGCCAAGCATCTGAGCCATCAAAATGACGGAAACCATAGTAACCATACATCTTCTAATATTAAAAAGTGTTAAATATTAAAGGCAACTGAATCTAAGGTTTGAGCTATAACTACTATGAGGGGATTTCATAGATACTTTGACAGCAATCTAACTTCAGACCTGTAACTAGTATGCTTGTTTTTTACCAGTAATTATATGATTTAATTTTTAACATTCTTACTCTTAGTCCACAATAAAGAAAACTATTGTAGTTGTACTTTGATAGGCATAATCCCTATCTGGACTATACAGACTCTAAAACACATACAAAAAGACCTTTTGTTATAACTAAGACAGTGGCATAATTCAATGAAAATGTCACTTGTGTTTGAGAAGCGTTCACCATACTTCAATCTTTATTTGGTTAAACATTTCTTTTTAAAAATCTCAATGTACAACAGAAATAATCGCAATCTAGTGCCTATTCCAAAAACATAATTGCTAGTCAACTCCTAAAATAATCGTTAGTTGCAGCCCTATTTTTACACAGTACATTTTACATGGCTTAGAGGCAGGTCAACTTCATTTGTTTTTTCTGGTTACTAATACGTCCTTTACCGAACCTGATCTGCACATCTTTTTACATGTTTAATGAGGATATACAAAACATGAGAGTTGGCGTTGTGCCAGTGAGAAACACAACAAGCTCGCTTTGTGCCGCTGTAAATGTTTAGGTACAGCATTCCTTGGGAAGCAGGTGTGTGTCCAGTTTATAGTTTCACATGTTTTGACATCATTGTACAGAATTGTGTGTGGGTAACTCTGCCAACCCAAGCTCCTGACTTCTCCTCATTTGCCCACCATTACCAACACCTCCTCCTTCCTCATTGAAATTCAGCCTGGTACTCAGACACTGGCCGTTTCTTGGCACAAAGCGCTCGTCTGGTGCCCCCTCCGCCATCTCTGTGCCAAACATTCATCCTGTCTCACAGAGGGAGCAGGGACCATGCAGAACGATAGGTATTTCCCTGCCCGTGTTTCCTCTGAAAATCAGCTTCTGAAGAGAGTTGTGTTGGCTGCAAAATGTGCCGCGTGTTCAGGGATTTGTTAATTGACTTGTATGTTTATGTGATTTGCATTTATGTGTGGGGCTAAGGAGTAACCTCGCTGCACGCTGTGTGTGCATTGTTTTGATGGAATGATTGTTATCTTACATTTCTATTAGATCTTTAATCGTTTTTATGGTTTATAAAAACGGAATCATGTATTTTGTTATAAATTAAGTCTTCTACAAAAAGAACGGCAGACTTTGAAGGATTTATTTAGTTAGTCTTCTATAAAATATATATATATATATTTTTCTAATTTATAAAATTATGTTTTAAACATATTTTTTGTAAAATTAATTCGAAGCCATGACAATTACCCGGAAGTGACACAAAATATCTATGTCCTGGTTAGTCAGAAAAGCAGCTTTATCAGAGGGCAGGAGAGGACAAGGTCACACACACTAAAACTGTGTTTAATACATAGTCACGGTCGCTGTCTTTCCCATGTCGATTAGATTAACTGATTAAATCATGTTGATTTAGTTTCTACAAGTCAGTCAGAGCTGGTACAGTTTTGAGAAGCTGTGGACAGAGCTTTGTCTGAGAGAGCCGTGTGCCCCCAGTGCACAATAGCAAAGACAATAGTGCCAATAGTGACAGTTAGCTCTGTGTTTCCACGACAGCTCAAACAGTCAGTGTATTTTGACACGTCATGTTCAGAGTCCCCCATATCTAGCTTTTGATCAAACCCAAATTATTTAATTTGAATGTTTCTTTGGCTTCGTGGCCTTCACTGTGCTTTACTTTGTCACTCTCTGGCCTCTGTAAACAGCTCAGACACATTTGTTGGCAGTCGATTGCAGCTTGTAGATTTGTCACTGACACGTTAGCAGTCGGGCATCATGCCAGGACACAGCCCCCTCCTCTGTCTGTCTGGACGTGGGGAATAAGACTATCAGGGTCTGCTGCATGCTAGCCATTGGCCAGTCTGGGCCAGTCCGCTAGGTTTGTGCCTGTATGGTAATTTATGCAAGATGTGTAACTCCTAAACCACTCTCCTTCAAACTGAGGCCCAGGTTTGGCACCCATTAAAACCCTTTAGCCACTGCACTGTTAACTCAGTGGCCCTTTGCCATATTTACATTACACTGTGAAAGCATGCTCAAAATATTTATTAAAAGTATTTAGCAAATGGACATTTTTGGCATGAACTGCATCATTGACTGCCAGAGAGGCAGACTTTGATGTTTCTGTGCTGACAGGAAACGTGGCACAGCAACCACAATCACCAAAGCCTTCTGGACACCAATAACCTCGCAAGTTGTGCGGTTTTCCTACACAGAACAATAGTGCAGTACAAACCAAAGATATGATTACGTGAACTTTGTGCATTTTCAGGACCAGACAGGACTGTGTCTCAGACCGTTGGCACCGTCCCATTGCTTGGCACTTACCCGACTTTCTGACACTTTGTGCAAGAATGGCTGTATTTCTCCACGAGATAGCAGGCTTGGAAAAGAAACTGTGAAGCCAACTTTTACAATGAATTTTAGACCTAAAATGGCCGATGTGTTTGACGCCATTTTGTTTCCTCATTTTGTTTTGGAGGCAGAATCCCGGACTCGTACCGAATTAGAGGCAGCTGGTGGTAGCCACGTTAGCCGTGGTGTGAGAGCGAGCGGAGCAGCTACTTAAGGAGAGCCCACTTCAATGAGATGAGAATTTTGCAAAAACTGAAGCAAATTTTCATGCTGCAGATTCAAGTCTCTGCAATCTAGTGAACTTGATTTTCACACATCACTGTTTGTATTAGCTATTGGCCTCTAATAGCGTTGGTTCATGGCTAAAAAATATCAAAATGTTAGGAAGGTTTAGCAATAGAGTGATTATTGACAAAATAGGAATGTTGGTGGTATTTGTTGATTTCTAGACACAATTAATATTCACCAATACATACTCAATAGTTTTAAAATAGCTAGAGATGATTTAGAGTTGATTTCCTGGCTTAATGGAAACTGCAGATTTGAACGAGAAGTCCGCCATGTTTGGGCTAAATATATACATTTATATATAAATGCACTTTTTATATTTCATACTTGGCCAACCTTTACTTGATATGTCCGACAAAATATGTAAAGTCAATTTTAGTTCATTAAAAATGACCTTTTGATTGTTAATCTAGGAAATACTTGGTGTAGTGACACGGTCAGTCTCTTAAGCATGTTATGCACAGTACAATGTAAGTGATACCTTCTCTGTCTCTTTTTGCAGTAATACTGTAATGGAGGATCACACTGTGAGGACCACGTGAATCTGTCCTAGGGGCTGAGGTAGTAGATTGAATAGTTGTGGGGTGTTCTGACCTCGTTTTGAGATAACTATACAATCTACTGTCTTTCCCAAGGAGACAGCTCAGTCAGCCGCTCGCCCACTGTCATCTGCAGACGGACACATCCCACTCTACCTTCCACTCAGTTTAGTAAAAGACAGTAACGGCTCATTTATGTTCTTGGCTGACCTGGACGGTGGACTTGAGCTCTGTCAGGGTGAGGTAGTAGGTTGTATAGTTTGGTGGGTGGGTCTGCCCCCTGCTCAGGCGATAACTATACAGTCTATTGCCTTCCCGGACGAACTCACTCAAATTCAAAGATACTTTTCCTTTGAAATAAATATGATTGACACCATGTATGATGCCGTTTGTAATGTTTTTGTTTAATAATCAAATACATATTTTAGAAATTGTATAAAGTGCCATTTCTGGGCTTGAGAAGGGGGAAGAGTGTAGGTGTAGATCACCCTCTAGTGTTTTTAAAAAAGATTGCAAAGCTCAGTCTGGATTGATCAACTAATTATTTTTGCCTCTGTTTACACATTAACTAAATTTATATTGTAAACACTGTTTGACAATTATGCTTTAAAATTAAACCAGTAAGGTCAATTTGGCCAACTGACATCACTAAACATATGAAGGACAAAGCACATATGGCCACACCTCACTGCACCTCAAACACAGGAGCGTGTACAGTTAACCCTGTGTAATCAAACCCAGAGCCAACAGTAACTGCCATTCTTGTTTTCTGTGAATAGTGATCCATTTGTTCTGCCCAGTAAAATGTTTTTTTTTTTTTTTATCATTATTGTTATGATGTATTTATTTTATGCGCAGTACACAACTATACAGTTATTGTAAAATCTTATTAAAGACAAGATATGATTGATTTTGTTGACAATTTGTGGCCTGTGTCGTGTTTGTTATCTCTATATCAGTTACTATTTTTGCATGAAAATTAAATGACAGCATTATGCAAAAACATGTTCACGTTAGGTTAGTTACTGTTTAACCAGACTTAGATAGTGTGACGCACATACTTCAATATGGATTTATATAATATAATACTTATATTATATATATATATATATATATATATATATATTAGTCATACAAAAGATTGTTTTCAGATAAAATTACAATCACATTACATTTATTTCAATGTATGAAAACACAAAAAGGAAACATTTATGAACACAATATGAACGAAATCAGGAAGATAACAATAAAACGTTATTTTAACAGTGAATGTCTACTTATAAAGTAGATGTTTTTGATTTACAAACTCTTGGAAGCCATTATATTTTACGACTTTCCACTGGAAAGTTCATGTTTACTTGTTTTTCAAATACTCAGTATTCAAACATCCATCCATCCATCCATTTTCTACCGCTTGTTCCCTTTCGGGGTCGCGGGTGACTGGAGCCTATCCCAGTGACTTCGGGCCTTAGGCGGGGTACACCCTGGACAGTGGCCAACTTGTCGCAGGGCGTATTCAAACATTTTACTCTGAATTCCATTTGCATGGGCTGACATAGTGACACTTTGAATAACTCACTAACAACAAGCATTAATAAATAGTTGTTCAATTTATGTTCACCAATAATTTAACAGTAGGCCTAGAGTGAAATAATAACAGGTGATAAATTATAATAGTTTTATACGAACCAATGTTTTATTGCTAATGGATGAACTGATCCTTATAATAATGCTTTAGAGTTTGAGTTATGCTAGAGTCTCTAGACGTTGGTGGATGCCTGCAGTCCTTTCAGAGTCTTTTCATCAAATCTGTACGTGAGTTTCCTCTTCACCTTCTGGATTTCCCCGGTGCGGGAGTAATTCCGTAGCGCGCGCGCCATCTTCTGGTAAGTCATGGTCTTGCGGTTCCCTTTCCTCCGGCCCCACAGCTGCGCCAAACGCTCCTTGTTTTGGGAGGAGAACTGGAAAGTGCCCGTGGAAGACTGAACCCACCAAATACAGCTCTGCATGGACGGAGTCTGCAACATCTCAAACAAGAACTGGAACAAGCGCTCTTTCCTCTTTCCTGAACAAAAAACAGGATGTAAATAAACACAACAAGAACCCACATTGGCTTTTTTGTGCTATTAAAAGCAGTACCTGAGAGTGGAGCTAGATTTGAGTCTGGCTTTTTCCCATCTTCTATGTCTGAAGTTGGAGAGGGAAAATCTGGGTATTCCTGATACTGGGAACTGCTGGACTGGGAGTCTGAGTCGTCATATGGCGTCTCATAGGGATATACAACATGACCCTGGACAGATAATGTACTTTTTAAAATCTTTTTTTGTACAGAAACTTAGTTCGAGGGTTTAGATATACGACTCCAAAACAAACACACACTTATGATGACCCGTTGTATGATGTGATATTGTTCCACTCACCCAGGTGTTCTCCTGCGGGCTCGGCCTGGCTGGAGGGTGGCCTTGCTCTGGATACTTCTCGTTGGGAGTTTGAGGTCCGTAGTGCCACTCGAATGCGTGCAGACCAGACCAGCTGTTTTTACTGTACTCTGTAGAGGTATAAAACAATGGAACAAATCACTCGTAGCACTCACAGTTGTGCATTATCTATGTCACAAGCTGTTTATCACCCAAAAAACAAAAATCTCCCTAATAAGCATTGTTTTTACACCAACCATGTGTAAATGTTTTTGTAAATGTGTATTATTCAAATTGTCATGGTGCATAATAACCAAGTAATCTCTTAAACCGCTTGGATCAATAGTTTGTAAATCTTCTGTCACATACTACAATCCCTCTATCTATTATATCAAACGTGAAGAGTCAACATCCCTGGACCCTGGACTCACCGATGACCCGGGTGCCCTGGAGGTGCTGGGTGAGCGTGTGCTGACCCACTGCAGCAGAAGGTGAGGCGGTTGTGTGGAAAGGTTGGACCTCCAGGGAGTGCTCCTGCAGGTACTCCTCGATTACCTCCAGATCCACCTCCTGATAGGACACCGCGGCCCACTCCCCTCGAATGGACTCATTTGGCACATGACACAGTCGGGGCATCTGCAAGGAAAAGAAGGTGAGAATGACAACAAGGTATGTGACACACACACACACACACACACACACACACAGCTTGAAATGATCCTCTCAGAGTTTAGTGAGTTTGTGCCTATTCCAAAAAAAATCTTATTATTCTGTGTGCTTAAAGAAAACAAAGACCTTTTTATAACATGCTTTGCACACATAATTTGTTTAATATTGAGATGCCAGAATAAGCAAGATAACTGCACATTACGTTTTGACTATCAAATTTATGCAAGTGTTTATGCTCGTCTCCAAGCTCCTCGCATGCATCACACGACTATAACTAAAAAGTGAACAAAAAATACTATAAACTCACCATTTCCATCTCAGCCAACATCAGAGACCGGCGAAAATATGATACCTATAGGAAAGAAAAATAAATACAGAGTAAAACAAAGCCTAAACAGTAGTTCCTATTAAAAGAGCGACAACAAAACGGTGAAAACACATGGCAACAAACACATTACCACAACAAAATGTGTGACTGTGAAAGAGGAAAATGTTTACCTACTTCCTCCAGCGTTTTACTACGATGTGTTAAAAGCAGCAGAGTTGTGAAAAGACCCGTTCACCTGTTGATCCTCGCACCTGGCTCACTTTTTATATACGGCCCCAACACAACCTCCTCCTCTCTCTTAGTCACACCAGCAGTGGGAGGAGCTTTGTACCACAATATTGTTTTTGCCTTAAGTTTTCATTCATAACACATTTTTATTGCAGAGAAACAAATAAAGAATCGTATGAATAAATAAAGCCAAAACAGAACAATGTTGAATTATATACATATATATTTTGCTATTTATTGACATTATATTCATATAATGTGTTTAAATAAAGGATGTTATTGTGCTTTTGTGTATTTCATCGCCACAAAAACCCCTTGAACTAAATTTCGAGGACATGTTTGCTGCTTGGTGTGTATTTTAGGCTGATATTACTGCAGGAATGCGCTGGCCTGACTTCATTCCATCTTCGATTCATTCACACATTACCTCACCGTTTTGTCACTGTGGAAATGAACATTTACATAACTCAAAACCATTCAGATGACTCGCATAAAAGCCCACCTAAACTGGCTCATTTTAAATCAATAATAACGCTTTTACGTTGGGGAAGCCCAAATCCAGAGCCATTATTGCCTCCTTTGTATCATTGCATCACTGAGGTCGTCTTGATGGCGTCATTAAGTCATGCAGTGTTTTGTGTCTGAAGTTGGTTCCTCTTTTTTTTTCTTCTTGCATCTTTATTCGTGACGGGGATATTTCCCTTTTGCACAGTGCAGAGTCAGCATTTTCTCACACGAAAAAGCAGTTTTCTTCGATTATTTGACCAGAGTTTGATTTAAATGTTCCCATAAATGTATGATGATGACAAATTTGATTGTTAAAATGGGCTGGAGGTTCCAGTATCTTTGAGCCTCAGGTGGGCACTGTTTATTTGCTGTAAAGGCAGAAGTAGGAATTTTGCGTGTTATTGTCATTGTCATTGTCATTGTGCATGTCTGACAGCTAAACGTCTCTGTAGAGAAATCTATGAAACCCCAGAACCAACCAAACTGTGAAGTACGGCACCAAACACAGAACAAATATTATTAATTTTCCGATCATCTGAACATGCACAAGCGCTAAGATTTGATGTACAAGGTCATTTAACCAACAATGTAATCTAATAAAACCGTCTGTCTATCTGTGCAGGCCATTTGTCTAGTTATATTTGAATTTGGATTGTACAAGAACAAGTTGAGGAAGAAGCATAGTACCAGTAAAACATTCCACGTCACAACTTGCCGATCATGGTATTACCAGCATGACTCATAATAAGCTCATTTAATGTGATGTAAAGCTGATGTTGTTTTAACACCAAGTACGACTAAAGAAAGGTTTTGGGTTGCAGAATACTTCCAGGTGTAAATGAGGGCTAAACTATTTAATTAAGACATTAATGTAAAAATATTGAATTAAGTTGACAGTAAAACGTGGAAAAGAGATTAAAAAAAATAATAATAAAATGGAAACGTCATTGTCACAAAAAAGGACCTCAAATCAAACATTGTAATTTGTTTTACTCAAGAAATTATCCTTTTAAAAGTCACTTTCACCATAATTTAATCACTCACTGCACTGTTCACTTTCTGCACTACATATGTATAACATTTGTGTACATATTAAGCCTATTTTGTGTTATTATTGTTTTATTTGATAGCTTATTGTTATTCTTATCCCATGGTAGACTTAAATTGTTCCTCTTTTGACTTATTCATTGTTCATTGTTTTACATTGCACCAAATCACCAAGACAAGTTCCTATGTTTGTGAATTTTGTTTATTGACAGTGGCAATAAACCCTTTCTGATTCTGATTCTGAAAAGTCAAATAGATGAATATGCAGCCCGGCTTGTGTAGACTCAGTGGTTCTTGGTTGAATCATGAGCCTTTTCATTTTCTATTTTAGGCGCGATTTTTTATGACTTTCCACCAGCGGAGAGGCAACAGCATGTGTAACGTCTTCAACACATACACATGACTTTCTCTCTCTCTCTCTCTTGTTCTTTCTTTCTCTCCTCCCCCCTCTCTCTCTCTCGCTGTCAATTTAATTCACAGAATATAGTGCAGACTTGATAAACATGTTTGGAAAAACCCTGCGTGCTGCAGTGAAGTGTGCGACGGTTAAGATTCCTCTCACTGCTGCTGCACCTGCAGAGTAATAAGGCCAAAGACATTGGACCCTGCACTAAAGACTCACAGGAGCAGGTGACACGTGAGCCGCGCCAACAGTAGTTTAACTCCTGGCCTTCCAGGAATGACATCTGTTATTTTAGGCAAAAGGGGAATTTGGAGGCTAAAAATAGACAGTACATCTAAAAATAACCTGGAGGAAAAACTGTATTTACATTTATTTTATTCCTAATAGCTTATTTTGAGTATGTCTTTTATTTGCCTTGTTATTTTACATATAGATAATTTTGTTCACGGACAATGTCAATAAAGCCTTTTATTATTCTGATCACATGGTAAACAGCTAGACTTCCAGGAGCGTTTATTAAAAGCTGTAATATACAAAGCTGTGCAGAAAGTGCAACTTAGTTAGTTATTTTCATTTTTACATTTTTGTGAAAAACATTTTTGGTTTCTTGTCATTTGTTGTTTCCAAAATTTTTTATCTTCATTAAGCATACTGCATAATGAAGATGAAACATTACATATGTGTGTTTGTAAAAAGGTTGTTGGTTTGTTTTATAACTTGATGTGAGCTGAAGTCTGCACAGCAGACATAAAGTGTGTGATTAATCACTGATGGGTTGATGGGTAAGGCCTCTGTGTGCGTCCAGGTGTGGTGAGTTACAGTTATAGCCAAACCCTTCAGATTACGGAGCATACGCAAATCACCTGTACACAGGCGAGTTAGTGGGAAATCCCCAGTGCCAGCAGAGGGTCAGCTCAGCTCATGTGTGTTTAACCAGACCCCCGAATAGTTTGAGGTATATAATGGATACAGGGATGAACAGTTATTATAAAACGTATTCTATAAATTAGTGCTCCAGGCTGTGTATCATATTTACTTAGAGAATGTATTTGAATGAGGACCTACGGTTTTTATTCTGATGTTGATGACCATGGGCAGATGAGCGTGCCTGGCAGGTGAGGAGGCCGTTGGACATGCCCATGTTAGCGATATGTGCAGTTATGCAAAACAATGTTTGCTGCTCTTCACATTTGGGTAGAAAATTACCCCCTCTCGTGTCATAAACAACAGTGCAAGCAGCATGTGGTCGATAAATAAATAGATACATTCCAGTGGGACATGGGTCACATGACTAAATTTGGGTTGGTGTATCATTGTGATCAGTGTATTTTTTCATACACTGAAAATTAAAGAAAGAGGAGAAAGAAAGACTGAACAAACGTCAACAAACAAGGACTTTACTGAGTCAAAACCAGATTAAACCTGGTCTAACTTGTATATCGATCAGTAAGCTTACATCAGTCAAAATCTACCAAGACACACACAGAATCAGAACAAAAACAAAAACAAAACTGCTCTGTGTTGCAACAATGCCGCTGCAGTTGCACAGTTTGAAAAGCACTGGTCCTGGTCATATACATTGGGCTCATTTGGGAATGTCGAGGAGATAAGGAGTGGGATTGGGAACTGGTGGGACAGTGCATTCCCACGAAGGGTTGTTTGCATCCTCCAGTGTCCGTCGTGCAATCTGCACTCAATAAACAAAACAAACTCATAAAGCAGGCAGACGCACTAACCCTCCCCTTATCGCTGCCACACAGAGAGAGAAGACTGGGCATAAATCATCTGCCACTGCACTATGGCCAGATAAGAGGCGCACAAGGCCAAAAATCAGGATGGACACAAGAATGATCATCTTCAAATCACATTTTTTTGGCTTATGGGTCATTTGTACACACAGATACAGTATAGAGTAGTGTGTGTCCATAAGGAAGTCTGTTTATGTCTGTGATGCCATCTTTGTTCAATAAAAATACAAAAGAACCTTACTATTATTTGTAAGATTGCCTCCACAAACTTGCCATACTATTCCTTTGACTTAAATATCTTTCAATCGACAACAATCACGACTTTGAGGTTGAAATATGGCGCCACCCTTTTCTGAGGCGTCTTCATGCTGATGTAGGAGAGGTTTGTGCCAGTTTTTGTTTCATGTGGATTGACCCAGATATAAACCATAAACAAGGTCAACAATTTCCACCATAAAACCTGCCCTCCAGCTCCGTGTTGATTTATAGGCATTGTAGAAAGTTGTGATGTAGCGTGAACGCATCAAAGGGTGAAATGTCTCTAAATTGTGAATACAACAGGAAGCTGACATCCTTGAATTGGTGGTTTTCAGATTCTACACGGTGATGGTGCTTTACTCTCTCCGTTTAATTTACCAAACTGATTACATTTTACTTTCCTGAGAAATGACCATCAGGTAAATTCACAAATGTTGAAGTTGATCATTTCTACTAAGGCCTCATTATTATTACAACAAAAATCTGTTCATTTTCTCTGCTCCCGATCAGTATTACATAACCAAGAGTGTTGGGATGTCACCTGAAACCCAGCAATTTGGATGCAAAACTTGTACTAGCAGTATAGAAGTAACCATGTTAAACACTCTGTTATCTCTTCTGTCCAGTTTTACAATAGCAGCACAAACTGTTCACACAAGCTGTCAGTGTCCACTCCATCTCATATAATATGTGGTGTTTTCTCACTGGGTGGAACATAGAAGCGATACAGATCTTTCTGAAGGCGAAAATGTAAATATACTGATAAAAAATATTGTGAATATCACAAAGATAATCATTCAACTTTCTTTAATTAGAGCTTTTTTGGACACTAGTGGCTGAGGATTGAATTGTGAATTGTCTCATCAGATTCCAATTCAAGGGTGAACTATTATTGCTACAAACATTAATTGCAGACCATAAGAAGGAATATAGGTAAGGCAAGGTAAGGCAAGTTTATTTGTAGAGCACATTTCATACACAAGGCAATTCAAAGTGCTTCACACAGCAGGAAAAAATGCATTAAAATCACAAAGAAATTACAGAAACAGAAATACAATAAAATTAACTACATTAAAAATTATCAATCAAACTGTTTTTAGCTTAGATTTGAACATTGTCAGAGTAGAAGCCTGTCTCACATCTTCAGAAAGACTGTTCCAGATTTTAGCTGCATAAAACTGAAACGCAGATTCCCCATGTTTTGTCCTGACTCTGGGCACCAGCAGGAGGCCGGTCCCTGAGGTCCTCAGAGTCCGAGATGGTTCATATGTCACTAACATGCCCAAGATGTACTTTGGTGCTAGGCCATGGAGAGACTTGTACACAAGCAGAGCTGCTTTAAAGTCTATTCTCTGAGCCACAGGGAGCCAGTGCAGAGACCTGAGAACAGGACTAATGTGATCATACTTCCTGGTTCTAGTCAGGACCCGAGCAGCAGCGTTCTGGATGTACTGCAGCTGTTTTACAGCTCGTTTGGAGAGACCAGTGAGCAGGCCGTTACAGTATTCTAATCTACTAGAGACTAACACATTGATAAGTCTCTCCAAGTCTGGTTTAGACACTATATTTTTGATTTTGGCAATGTTTTTTAGATGGTAAAAAGCTGCTGATGTTATTGATTTGACATGGCTATTAAAGTTCAAGTCTGAGTCCATTATTACCCCCAGATTTCTAACTTGGTTTGTAGGTTTTAGAGCGAGACTCTGGAGGTGACCGCTAACAGTTTCTCTTTGTTTCTGTGGCCAAAAACGATTATTTCAGTCTTGTCTGAGTTCAGCTGGAGAAAGTTGTTTTGCATCCACAAACTGATCTGTTGGATGCAGTGACAGAGTCAATCCACTGGTCCATATTCACCTGCCGACAGTGAAACATAGATCTGAGTGTCGTCTGCATAATTGTGATAGGACACATTTTCACTGCGTATCAACTGACCTAACGGCAGCATGTAGAGGTTGAACAGAAGAAGACCCAGGACTGACCCTTGGGGCACTCCACAGGTCAGGGTCATGTGGTCTGAGACACAGCTACCAATTTCAACAAAGTACTTCCTGTCTTCCAGATAGGACCTGTGATCAATGTAAATATATCTACTTTACATTTACAAACGTGAAATAAATACATTGAATATTGTAAAACAGAGTAGGGACTCAGGGGTTTGATGGCCACAAGTTGGAAGGAGATGCAATTTCTCAGCTTTGGTTCTCACACAATAAAGGGATAATGCTTGTTGCAAGGAAATGCCAGTAGTGGCCAGAAAATAGTTGTGTTTTTAACATATTAACCACCGAATATCAACAGTGATGGGGTTAAGATGGCAAACAACAATAGAGGTAACAGTGTAGCCTTTCTGGTTCACAGAGGAAATCACATCCAGTGTTTTTTTTCTTTCTCAGTTCTGTACATTTGGCACCTTTAGGAGAGTCCAAACATGCGGTTAATTTCAGCAGAGTTGGACCGTCAGCATTCATTAGTTTGAAGTAAGAAGTATCCGGTTTGAGTGGTTCCTCTTTCTACAGAAAACTACACCAGTGTCTGAGGGATGTTAAAATTTTTACACTTCTCCTTTTCTCACCCTGTTGAATATCAGGGAGAACCAACCACCAATGCAAGTGTGTAAATGCACTGACCTTCAGCCTGGATGCATCCGAAACTGAAACAACTGGATGTTGTACTAAATCATTTAAATAAATCATTCTTCACAGGGAAACAACATCATAAAAAATAGGACCCACTTAAGTCTGAATGATGCAACAACAAAAATAAACCAAACACAACATCATATAACTAGATGTGTTGTTAGAATTGTTCATGTTGGAAACCTGGACTTGGGATTATACATTTAGTGGCTTTGTCGCCCTCTGCTGGCGGCTTCATGACCTGCACAGTCCCCACTCCGCCTACAGATGGCGCTAAACACCCAGACACACGTTCCCAACTCAGTCTGTCTTTCGTAATGAAGACCTCTCCAGACACGCACCACAATCAGTTAGTGTAGTTAGTGTAATTATAATAATCACGCCTTGAGTAATCACAAGTCTCTCAGACGGCTACATTTGGTTATAATATCTATAATCCTGTCACTGGGGGCCCACTGTGAGTGAGTAATACTGCAGGGGCCAGCGTGAAATCAACAATATTCCTTCTGTTTTGAACGTGTTGCGTCTCCAGACAGAGCTATCAAGAGTTCTGCTCGGATGAGGTTGTGTTTGTGTGGAGACAGTGCACTTCAGTCACTGTTAACATTCCACGTCACTCCCCTGTGGACTGGCACGCACGCAGATATTATCACGCGCCGCAGCACAACACTATGCGCTGAACACCTCTTGTCTTTACCGTGAGCAGCATGTACACGGTCATTGCGTTCTGTCATGGTCGTTCTTAGTTCCTCTCACTTGACCTGTGAATGGCGTCATCATCAAATGGAGCGTCTCTGCACGTGGAGACCTGTCCCGGGACTTGTCCGCCCCGCGCGGCCCGTTGCACCTCGTATATCACACAACTTTGAACCACGCGGCTTCAGTGTCAAAGGCAACAGTGTAAGATACTTTCATATTTACAAGTACAAGAGAAAACGTTTTCCTCTATTGCACTGTATGTAAAATGTTTGGATACGTGTACTTTTTTAATTAGGTGTATTTGTATAGTGTACTTTTTACTCCACTACTTCTGAGAGCACGTGTCTGTATTTTCTACTTTACTACATTTTTTAACTGGACTGAAAGGTAAAAAGGTTATTTTCAAGTTTGATGGTTACATATTTTTAGCATGCTTATATAATATATAAGCAATTCACAATTCATTCAAATAGAAATTGGTAGGAATTGTTAGAGTTGATCAGCACAATTCCTTTACTTACTTTTCACGTTTCAAGTACATTTTTGAACAGGTACTTCAAGTTTGTTTGTGCTACTTTTGGCTTGAGTAATTTTGTATTTGAACCATTTTATTGCTGTACAATATTGCATTAAACTTACAAACAAGTGTGACATCACCAGGCCAAGTTACAGGTCAGATCTGTGGAGAGGTGAGCCAGCTTACAATAAGGCGGCTCGTTTTTCTTTACTATTTTCAACGATTTTTGTTGCCTGTAGGCTTTATTAGACAGGAGAGGACAGGGTGAAATGGGGAATGAGAGAGAGGGGAGGACATGCAGTAAATCGTCGGGATTCAAACTCTGGACCCTGAGGCCGGATGCACTTGGAGCCTGGCATATGTGCTGTGCCTTAACCTCTCAACCACCGGGCATTACATTGTGCACCTTTAAACCCATCTCAGCTGGACAGAACTGACTCATAACGCTTGTCAAAGTCACAAAATAACTGCACTCGTCACGACCATCCGTGAAATAAACCTATAAGACTCTTGGCGCCTCATAATGTCTTAATTAATGAGCAAACCACTTTTCCTTATGTTTTTCTCTCTTCTACCCCGACGCCTCCACCCTCTCCTCCCACACCCTCACCCCCTCCATCACTCTTTCATTCTGTCCGGTCTTTGTACTGTGAGCTGTGCAGAGGAAGAGATCCAGGGGGAGGAGGAGCAGCTTTTGTTGGTGCTTTCAGGTGGTTTCACATGAAAAGCCACAGAACACACCTTGGTCGCCGCCAGTCCAGACCCAAGGCGTCTCACTGGCTTCCGCTGAGCACTACCTGTGTTTCACTTCAGCTGCACCATGACACAATTGCACTCCAGGCATCAAGGAAACAGAGAGTTAATTTCTTTTTTTTTAGTACAAAAATACTGATTTATTCCTTGGTAAATTTACTGTAAGTCAAGATATCCACAAAAAGTCAAAGAAGTTAGTTAGGGTAGGAAAATTATGCAAGGTTTTTAAGAGAGATTGGAACCATTTTGAACAAGACTTAGATTAATTATGCATTAAAATGGTGTTCAGTTCATATCTAAAAATGGACAATCCTCTACATTTGGAAGGCCATATGTGTTTACCTGTTTGCCTTATATCTAATTTTCTTAAAACCAACAACATATTCTTTGATCTCGCGCCCGTTCATCCTCACAGTTTGGATTCACACCGTAGCTTGACTTGTGTTTGGATAGGCGCTCTCACTCTGAATGAGCTTGCCGTGGGGCATTCAGGTCGTTTGGTGAGTGTGCAGAGCCACAGAGGCTCTGGAGTTGGCTTCAGGTGTCAGGTGGCTTCTTGTCTTTGTGTCTTGGAGGCTGCAGTTGCTTGGATAGTGTTCACAGCCCATAGAGCAGCACTGCACACAGGGGGAGGCGAGGTGAGGGGCCACTGCTTTGATCTTAGGGAGACTGTGTGGAGATCGGGTGTGCACAAAAACACAAAGATGCAGCCATTCACTTCATTGGAAAAGAAAATACGGCATAAATCAATGATGAAATTACGTCATCGTTTAATGATGTTTGGCCGAAAAAGTCAATGTTTTTGTTGCAAAAGCTTGCTTTCTACAATTTAATACATGTTTTGAAGTTGGTACTGAAATAAAAGGCCCTGTCAATCAAACATAAAGACTCAATTGGTGGTAAGTCCTTGTCAAATTGTGAATTTTGTACTTACAAGCATAATGTATGAAGTACAAACACTGAGTATTACATACCCCAGTGTTTACATGACATTTCTGCAATTTTCCTTTTCACAAACATAGGAACTTGCTTTGGGGATTCAGTGCAACATAAAACAATGAACAATGATACAAATTATAAACCTATATAACAACTTATATAAGTCAAAAAGAAAAACTATTTAAATCTGCCATAGGATCAAAACTAAAATAGGCTATAAGACAAAAAATAAAAATAGGCTTACTAAACAATTGCAAAGGTAAAATGTAAATTCTAACGGGGTGAATATAGTTTTGATAGATAATGGTCATTCAACATGAATCATTTAGAATTTATGTTTGTACATGTACATTCATTTCTTCACAATAACATGTGTAATTAATCATCTTTCCAACTTTGCATACAAGTCCACATTGAGCAGTGAAACTAGTCATGTACCATTTTACTTTACAAACGCATAACACTGGTGCAATAAAGGTGCACCGATTGGTCAATTAAACCAATTATTGCACCAAAATGTTCAAATCAAAGACAGTAAAAGAAAAGCAGCCGCGGAGACAGACAGAAAGACATGAGACGAGATGCGGAGGCTTTTACAGGGCTGTGTGTTTCAGAGCTGCAGGGCCAGACAATTAAAGAGCATTTAAAAAGATGACAGGGTGCAGTGCAAAACAAGAGCTGAGGTGGAGCGCAGGGAGTGGAGCGCTCTGCAGGTGTATCCAGGGCACATTTAGTCAATGTAAATGCGTGCCAATGGGAACGCGCCGCTTTGAAATGGAACACACCTGTCTGCATACTTTGAAAGCCTGGGACGAGTACAACAACAACAACAACAACGTGGAGGAACAATATTGGCCACATCATGATAATGCAGTATCAAAAGTCACACAATACAATATTATCCTTGACTTTACAGTGTATTGAAGGTTCAGGGCCAGCAGCATGGGAATGTTGGGTTGGATGACACAGACCATGGTCCTTTTTAAACATTTCAATACCATAATCTTGGCTAACTTTTTTTATTATTATTATTGTGGTTTGGTCAAAAACAAAAGGCGCACAACATTCAAGCACAAAACAAAATTAGAGATACATTTAAAATACCCTTATGTTATTTGACCAGGTGCAGGCAGAAGCCCAGGCTAATTGTGCCGACCTGTAAATTCAACAATCATAAGATGCACCTGCACCACAATAAACCACTGATTTATACAACAGGCCAAAGGATAACAGATATTCCAGCAGAGAAAAGAGCAAAGAAAGCGAGAGGGAAAGAGGGAGAGAGACTATGAGAAAAGCTCTCAAAGAGGTTTTGTGGGGCCATAACAAAGGGCCCTCTGAAAACACAGTGGCACAGGAATGTTAATTAATTAATGAGAAACTATTCAGCCTGCAGAGAATAAAGGAGGGAGAGATCAGGGATAGGCACAGGCAAGGGACGGAACCAGAGACGTTTTAGTGCACTTCAAACCACAAAGGATGCATTTATTTCAACTGTCCAAGGGCAAGTTAACACAGCAAGATAACTTTTTTATTGTTTTGTTACAAGTTGACGTCTCATTGTTTTTTCTAATGTTTGCAGGCATGAATACATTTTGAAAAGTAAACTTTCTTGAGATGGAAGCAAATCATATTATATTTGTGTTTTACATTTTACAATTTCTGTCTCAATTTGTCAGAATTGAGTCTGTTTTGAAATCCGTAATTCTCAAACGTAATAGTGGCTAATTTGCTCTATAGCTTCCAAGTCTGTGCTTTCACATTTCCTTTATAAAATATGATACACGATCTAAAATAAAGTACAGCTTTGAAGGCAAGCCAATTTTTTTCTTTAATTTTTATCGTCTGATTACAGTTTGCATCAGTGGGTTATGTAACTTCCTGTACTTACAGGTACACAGCATGTAAAGCTTAGTTGTGTAACATACCACAGTATGCATTCTGCAGGAGTCTGGTATTTAGTTTATGAAATTTCATTTATCCGATGTCAAGAATGTCCTTTTCTTTTCTGCTCTCCCTTCACTACACATTATTCCATGTAATTTCACATAGACTTTTGTCTGGGAGCACTTCCTGACTAAACATCACATTTCTAGCTTTGAAAACCACACGCAGATTAAAGCCCTAAGGCTGAATATGTTTGATTTGATATGCATACATTAAGTTCAAAATAAGATTGAATGTTATGACAGTTTATGCCATCATGGGAGACCAAGTCAGTTCTTGTATGTGATCACAACATTCCAGTCTGAGAAACATGAGAAGGTGCCACTTTCAAGACACTGCATTTGCCCCTTCAGACCCCTGGGTGTTGAGGTGCCAAAGTCATTTTTCCTATCGACTCATTCAAAGAGATTTACAAGGACAATCAGAGCCTCTTATATATTAACAGGGAATGTGAGCTTACAAAACATGTCTGGACCGCCCCCACATAATAAGTACATACTCCCTATATACTCCCAAATCACTTTTCTTTAATGCAGATGGCAATGACCAAAGTATTCTGTCCGTTTGTTCATGATCTCCCTGCTTACTTCTGTATTTACCTCTCCCAGCTCTCTGAACTGTGAACACAAGCCCGGCCGAGTGGAGAGTGAAAAGTTAGAGGATCGTGAGCCCCTCCCACTCCACAGAGATGCTCCATCCCATCCCCAAACTGTGGACCAATGAGGGCCGCTCATTCACAACTCACGCACTCCTTCTACAATAGGTAAGGAGAGGGAGACGGAGAGGGCAACACTCATATACAACGAGACAGAGGCACATGGTCACTGTGTTTTACTCTGAAAGGCAAAAAATGGTTTTACTATGACCATGAATGTAAAATCAGAATAAGGCTACAAAGAGACTGGGATGCTAAGTTTAATATACATATTTAGATTGTAGGTTGTTGCGAAGTTGGACAAGTCTACTCGTTCTGCAGAGTGAAGCTGTGAGAGAATCCAGGTGTTAGGTGTGACCATTCAGGTGTTCAGAGAGACATGCTGCCCGTGCTCCTGCTCCTCTGCGCGGCCAGACAAGTCCGTGGGTCAAACCCCGGAGGATGGGGGTTCGGACTCATCCAGGACAGACAGAGCTCTGTGGCAGCTGATTGTCCCGCTCCGTGTCAGTGTGAGGAGGATGGGATCTTCATCGTGGTGGACTGCTCCGAGCTGGGACTATCTGCTGTGCCAACCAACCTCAGCCCGCTAACCACATACCTGTAAGTGATGCACAAGGCAATGCTTTTTCTACTAAATTACTTCATATTTTGGCCCACAAACAAATCCCTGGCTCCTATTCTGCATTGATTTGAGTTTAGATTTCCAGTTTCAGAAAAGATGCTCTTGTTGACTTATGTAAATTTAAATGTAATTGATTTTAATTTGGCTTGGGGCTGACACACTGAGTATACAAATATGTTTCATGGCTGTATTCTCCACAATTAATTAATGACTCTTCTGCAGTGATTTGAATACACATTTTGTTTGACATAGACTTTGGCTGGATTGTTGATTTTGAACGTTACCTACTCAATTCTTCACCGCACATCTTGACTAACCATTTGTCATCGATACAAGAACATAAAATGGATACTTTGTGCTGGTTGAGTTGAGTCTGTTTTTCAAATGGAGTTTGAATGAATGAGTTTCGGAGCCAGCAGCACAAGTGTAGATAAAAACAGCCAAATGGGAAATGTGTGTTGACCATTAGGGCGAAGTGACTGACCATGTCTCCGAGTGTCAGGTTTCTAAGCACCAACTGGAGAGCACCAGCATTAGGCTGTGTGCATTTGTGCCTGTGTTTCTGTACATTAATGCGTGTGTGCGTGCGTGCGTGTGTGTGCGTGCGTGTGTTGGGAAGCCTGTGGCAGCTAGAGGCGCATAGCTGGCCCAGTGGAGGAGGTTTAATGAACAGTTTTCTGAATGTTACTCTGTACGCAACTGAGCAACAAGTACAAGAGATGGCATGGGAAAAGTATCTGTGATTGTGTATCTTAAGTAACCTGATTTCCTGAGCATAAATGTATGTCATAAGAAAACCAGGTTTATTAATTTAGTAACACAATTATGATTATCAGTGACAGAGATTACTAATAAATTCAAAATGTTGACACTAATATGTTTTTACACGAGAGCTACAACTATATCCATTGATCTAGGTGTGGAGCACAAAGAGCACAGCGATTACCCATGATGCTTCAATTCATAAATGACTTTAAAAACAGCAGAAAAGACATCTGTGGAGTTTGACGTGAGCCTTTGTGGAACAGGGCCAGGCTTTCCAAAGCTTGACTGCACAGGCACAGGGGACAGATGAGGAGACGTTAAGATAAGTGATATCAAAGTGATGGAAGTCAGATCCAGGAAATAAGACAAACTATTGCTCTCTGGTGAATCCGCATCAGTGGCAGAAGTCTGATCATGCTGCCAGGATATATGTTAAAACACATGACACAATTATTAGGTTGAAAAATATAATAACAGTATTATATAATTACCAAAATCTAGTATTCAACCAATCCAACCAATTAAATAACTGACTCAATGGAATATTTCCATTGCGCTTGCTGATGGTAGTCTGTTCCTCAGAGAAATACTTCAATAGATTTTGATAGGATTTGATTTTTAGAATTTTTGGGCATTGTATTGCACCATATTCTTGGAAAGCCAATTATATCGGTTGATAATAAGTTAATTTACATATTAATTCATTTTTGAGTATTGCAGAGAATAGCACTATATCATAGACAGAAGTTTGTTTTTAAACTGAAAGCCCTGACGATCTGGGTGTCCCTCAGTGGAAATCTAAATCACTCCTAACTGCTCAGCTGCAGTCACAAACACAGGAGTAATTGTTCATTTCCCCTCTTTACCTAACAGTGGAACTGGACGAATTAGGGAGTTTGAGGTCTGATTTAGAATAAGATAAATAAACTGGACGACCCACCGCACACCCACGCTAACAGGGGAGAGGGAAAATGTGAAAGATGCCACAAACAAATTAGATGAACGCAGATTGTTTTCCTTTGAGCTGCTGATAAAAATCAAACATCAACCGAATAAACACACATTTTTACATCATCAGATCCAGTTTATGCCTCGGGCTGGACGTGTAAGAGGTTACAACATCAGAGAGCAGGTCTACAGTCCCACCAGGATGTATGGAATGGTCCAGCACGCCCCACTGTGCTGCTGAGCATGGATTAACCTCAGAGCTGACCGTAGGCTGGGGAGGTCACAGGAATTTACTTGGGAAGCATCCACATCCACTAAAAAACTGTGAAAGTATATGACATCATTGAGCCCTGTCATCCGAGAGCTCTTCAAAGTGAACTGTATAGCTGTAGTGCCGAAAGGGCAATCCAGGCAATGCAAGACACACTCACTCTTGTCGCCAGTTCTGGGTTTGTTAAAAGAACCTCAGAAGATCTCACAAACTCGACTGAGAGAAATGCGCAATAGACCCAAATGCTGCGATCACGGTACGTACATGAAATAAAAAACAATGTGAGAACCTTTGAAATCCATAAAGGAAGTAAATGTAACTGTATGCGATCGGTTCAAAAGTACATTTCAACAACCAGCCCCTGTGCAACTGGAGTACGTCACTTGTAGGTGGGTCCGTTGGTTCTCTCTGCAAAGGAATTCAAGCAAGGTGCTAAAAACAACTCAACAGTGCATCGAGATTTATGACAATAATTGTTTCCGTGGGCAACATATGAAATGAGCTGTCATGTGAGAAGCTTTGAAAGGCCCTCTCTTTGATATCAGATTAGAGAGGAAAGACAGTGCCCAGGGGAGCGAGCGCATGTGTTTGCACCCATAAAGCAGAAGCACAGTCAATTGGAGGATTTATGCTTTTTATGTTTAGCTGCAAGCATCATTGCACAGAACGGCCCTGTTTTTAGGTCTTCGACATTGCCAAGCTCTTGGTGATTAAACTGGGAATGCACTTTGAACATTCCACAAACAAATATAATAATCATTTTTATTAGCTTTTTTATTAAAGGAGTTATCTTAATGAAGAAGACCCTTTACTGGGTCATGAACCGCCCAAGTGTTTGGT
Source organism: Eucyclogobius newberryi (assembly GCF_026437365.1). NCBI lineage: Eukaryota > Metazoa > Chordata > Actinopteri > Gobiiformes > Gobiidae > Eucyclogobius > Eucyclogobius newberryi. Next base: position 29,631,800 of record NW_027315801.1, on the reverse strand, counting down.
AAATTACATTATTATTTGTTCTATTATTATATTGTTGTTTACATTTATTCGGGCCTGGCTCTGACACAGAGAAGATCATGTAGAGTTTATCATAAATACAAATCATCTGATGTGAATGGAAGTTGGCAGGTGTTTGTGTTTTCACCTTACTTAGTTCCTTTAGGCATCAGCACTGAGCCAGAGCGAGGCCAGTCTGAGACACGATTAGGTGATGCTTGTGGTAAGTGCAGTGAATTTCTGACAGTGTTTTTGGCCCCTGCCTCCACATGCAAGCGCATTACCAGAGAGAGGAAAACTAAGGAGTGTGTGCCTGTATGTACGTATGTGTGTGAGCAAAGACCACCCAGACTGCTGGGGGAATTGTTCTGTAGCCAGTGCAGTCAAGGAGAGAGAACCGGGGAAAAAAATGCAAAGACCAGTTTAACAAATTGCAACTAAGGGTAGAATTTGACACTGCAGGGAAAAAGTTTACTCTAGACTCTTATTTGCAGCGTATCAGACACATGCGTGTCATTTAACCATTACGGAATGATTCCTATCATGAGCGGTCAGGGGTCACACTATAAACATCATGTCTGGGGAGCAAAAAACATCTCCAAAAAAAGAGTGATGAGAAAGAGGCGAGAGCAAAAGGAAATGACAAAAGGGGAACATTGTAATATCATCAGTGCAGGGTCCTCTGTATCAGTTATCAGCTCCTGCATCAGTGTCCTGGCTCCAGACGTCTCCCCCCCGTCCCTCCTCTCCCCACCTCTTGTCCCATAACTCTCTCCTCTAGAGGTTCGGGTTTTTCATCTCACCTGGATCCTAACCTTGCAATCAAAAATGTAATACAAATTCACGCACTGAGCATATCTCTAAGGAGCAGGTGGGTGAAATTGGTTATGTGCAAATGTCAAGTTATCTCAAAACCAAAAGGAATTTCAGTAGCTCAGGGCAGAGGGAAGAAAGAAGTGCAGGGGGTTGTGAATGTCAAAGTGTAAAATGCTTTCAAGGGGAGCATAGACGTGTGTGAAGGGGAGGTTCTTTGGCCCTAAACCAGAAAACTGTCAGCAAGTGAACCCGAGTTGAGCTGGCATGGCTCCTTACAGATCTCAACATACGCATTATGGAAATTATATTTTTAACACAGAGTGACATTAAGCTCATCATTTAGCTACACAATTTTCCTTAGTAGATTCATACCTGACCTAGAAACCAGTTACAAAAGCAAATCAGTTTTTAACACATGTACACAACTACTTATGGAAACCTAAGAAGGCTTTGATCACACATGAGGAACTGAGAATGTCTTGAATGCTTTTATTAACAACATTTAGCAACACATTAAGAAATGGATGTCTTGCAACATAGATAAAGAAATAACCACGAGTCCAATGAAGGTACTTAACTTTCAAATCTCCAAAGGACTCAAAGGTGTGATGTTGAAGTGTGAAACAATGTCTAACAATGTTCAGAAAGAGACAACCTCAGCATACATAAGTTACAGAAATGCAATGTAAATTAATTTATAGGATAGGATTATTATTTATTTAGAATAATAAAACATTGCTTAATAATACAATTTAAAGGCCATGCTGAAAAAATATCTAAATTTTAAACTGTTAGCTGCTGCACATATATATATATATACAATTACAATTACAATTAAACTGTACAGCTTCCGTTTAAGTGCCTGCCTCAAAGCATCAATTCGTCCTCTCAATGCCAAACTCTCCTGAGGCCTGCAATGGACACCAGCACAAAAAGCCACTTCCGCCATGCACAAAAGTGATATTTATGCCATAGGGTGTTGGGAAAAGGCTCAGCTCCTTTTCGCTTTGGATATAGCAGAGGTTTGTGGTTTCCAGAAAATAACCTTGGAGGCTTTTTAAACGTTGCCCGGGGACAGACGGCTGGTCGGCAGGTAGAGAGCGCCACAAAGAGAACAATAGTTGTTCCCTCAGGAGCAGGAGGCAGGGAAGACACAGAGGCCCATAGTGTGCTGAGCCGCTCTATATCCTGTCCTTTAGAAAACTGCAGAAAGCAATCATGACATGAGATCTTGAGGCGAATAGGGTGGAGACTGATGATGCAGGGCTGTTTGTATGTGTCTCCGGCCTGTTGCATGGTGGGAAAGTTGCTGCTTATGAATGGAAATGAATGGTTGTATAATAAAATGTGTTTTACAATTAACACATTTTTACATGTATGTTTACGTGATTCATCTATGATGTAGGGTCTAGAGGAATGCATTTCCCGGTGATGTGCGGTGGAAGGGGTGAATGGCTGCTTGTGACGGAGTGTACAATGCATGCATGGCCCAGATTTCTATTCATCCCTCATTTCCGAATCCATGGGAATGTTTGTGTGTGCACATGAATCCGGACACAATTGCCCTCTGCCTCTCCATCACAGAGAAGTCATTGTCCAGTCCCAGGGCTTGTGGTATGACAAATGTCTCCAACTGTCTTCTCTCACAAACATGCACATACATCATTCATTAAGGCATTCAATTAAACGTTTACATTAGCTGATGAGCAGGTACAGTACTATTGACACTAAACAATCGGTTTAAACAGGATTTCTAAACTGTGTGTTGTTAGTCCTGGTTCAGTCCAATGGTCGTTGAACTAAAAGCCACATACTTTCTAAGGTGGTACTCAGTGGTGTAAGACATAGTTCATTACTGCATCGTGACATGGATCTCTATGTCTCGGTCTGCTTGTCTGTCTGATCTGGGGCCAGCCCTGCTCACTAAAGTGGCTCTTTTGGTTCTGGCAGTGTGCAGGTGATGACTGGTATAAGGCTAATGATAGTTAATGCCTTCTATAACAAAAGACCCCAGTGCACATTTACACATGGGGAAACACACGCATTGCCCAAGCATATTTAAGAACTAAAAACAGGCATAGACAAACTCACAAATAAGTCTAATGATGGTTAATACCCCAGGATCTATTTGTGCTGCATCAAAGCAGCTCGGGGAGAGAAGAAGCCGTATTAGCAGGGATTTAGTTTGAATAATAAACTATTGGCAAGAGAATGTAGCAAAGGGGAACAAAGAAGTGATTGCATTTAAATGACAGCCATGTGTGGAGCAACTTACGCGTTAACCTGTTACCACCCACCTGTCCGCCGGCGAACATTTTCTATATCTCAAATATTCTCTTACATCATCACTTTTATTTCCGTGGTCGATACCAGCAAGCCATACATCATTTTAAAGCTTATTTTCTCAACAAAACGAATATGTCATTGATTTACATTAAATAATATGCCCCAAGAAGCAATTGCCAATAGTTTGTGAGAAAGTCTCAACTTTTACAAACGCATGTCCTACCTGTTTGCTGTTTATGATGGACGAAACGGCTTTGATTCTGTACATCCTTGTACTCAGTCTGTCCGTAAGGAACCATTGAAAAACAATATCCACTTGTATTTTTCCTGAAGTTTTCCGATTTCGAGATATTGTCAAGTAAACAAACTTTTCTTCGTTTCTCGCCGGACGAGAATGCGCTTGTCCGCCGCATTTCTCCATCCATAACAAATGACCTGTTTGACTTATACGATAGTGTTTGACATCGATCTCTTCCTTAGACTGTTTCCTACGGAATGAGACCATCCACGAATTTTTCTGTCACCGGGTTTGTTTGCTACAGCCTCCGGAGGAAAAAAATTCGGCGCTTCCGAAGCACGCGTCCATCTTTGTTTTTAGCCCTTAGCTTCTGCTAACAGGCACGCAGGAGACTTTGAGTGACATATTATTCTAGCCAATCAGGAGACCTTTTTCCTGATAGGCGGGACAAAGGGTTTATTTACACAGAATTCTCCCTGTTCGCATGCGTAAGGCTCCGGGAAGGCTGTAAAGAGCCAGATTTCTCGGCAGGATTTTGCGCATAACGTTTTTTGAGTTCATTAGCCTTTTGGACGTGCATTTTGTTAGATATATGTATTATTATACCAATACAAAAATAAAATAAAAATATTATATATTTTTTTTTTTTTTAACCTCTATATGGGAAATTCATGGGTAAACTCATATTTACACATTTTCACATATTTTTTTTTTAGCGGTTATAATTGCTATTAGTGGCCTACAAAACATCAAAATGTATGTTTTATGATCATAGAGGTGCTAAAATTGTAATAAAACAGTTTGGCACAGTTGGCACATATTTGGATCACTTGTTCCGAATATACTTTTTGATACAAAAAGGTCAACAGCACCAAAATGCCTGTTCCTAGAGATCTGAAACTTTACACAGTTGTTGTCAACAAGATAAACATCATGTACAGTGAACAGCATATGCACACAATGAAATATGTCATGCTCAGGACCATTACAAATTGACAATATTCAGGCGAGACTAAAAAAGGATGTTTTGTTTATGTTTGGGCCTCTGTAGTGTAAGTTCTGAAGCCCTGACAGTGTTCATGTGCACATCTGCAGAAACTAGAAGGCCTAAGCTTTCTAATGATGCATCACACTTGCATGTGGAACATAAGATCCTCTTTTAATAAGCAATGCCATTTAGGTATGTCCAACCATTGTGCACAGGGCGAAAATAGGTGGGTGGTAACAGGTTAAACACATTATCAATTTGGGATCTCCCTCGTTGAAAGTTATCAGGAAGAGGCAGAAAATACAGAAGAACGAAATCAGAAGAATACTTCAAACCGATTGAGTGAAGCATCTCAACAGCGGATCAAGCAGATGAATCAGATCAATCCATCTGAGAGTAAAGCACATTTTTGAAAATAACATAGTCCATATTTCTGCTAAAAATGGCCAATTTATGTCCGTCAGAGTTGCCATGTTTCCAGCCAAGCCACAATGCTTGATTGGATTGGTCATCCAGTGGGCCCAGTCCACACGAAGCAGCTGGAAAGGTCCAAGATGAAGTCTCGTCAGTTTGCGTCCCAAATATTGTGGGAATTGATTGTACTGTGAAAAGCAGGTGCAATTGCATCTATGAAAGCAAAAATAAATAAATAACCTAACTGACACGGGCACAAACGCTCACCTCGAAAAAGCTCTATTCATAGATCAGTTGGCAAGTGTATGTCTGACTGCATTACAGCTAGTTGAACCTTATTGATTCAGGAAGGCATCACGGGCACTGCAATCATCATCATCATCTTTATTTAATATTTTACCAGCAAAACTTTTATCTAGTTCTCTATTGAAATGAATGGAATCCTCGTTTAGCCGTAAATTCAAATTACAACGGATGTGCGGGCAAGATGGCACTGACATTTTACTGCTCTAGTGATTTTTTTCCTGAAAGAAACAATTGTATTCCTGAAGACATTTTGTAAGTTTGGTAACTTGATGGACTTCCTTGTCTTCTCTGCTTATGATGGAAAATAGTCATGGTAATTTACAGTATATCAAAAGGAATTTCAAAAGCAGACATAGCATTTGGATCACTAGCATGTGGTAACTATTTGACCTGTTACTCAGCCTGCTCCTCACAGGTGTATTTTCCATCTGCTCTAAAGAGCTGAAGCTAGAGAAATTACTACCACTGTCTCCTTTACATCTGGAGTGGGAGAGGAAATCTGGATTTTTTTACATGCATGGCAAAGGGCCAAACTAAATTTCTTTAAAGCAACAGCAGCAACATGTCCTCACTCGTATGGGGCTAAGATTTCATGAAATGCTCAGCTCGGTTCCGTTCTAGATGTTATCCAGGGGTACTCTTAAATATTTGAACCAGAGGAACTGATCTCAGGTCTGGGTGACGCTGTGTAGGAGGAGTAGATTTGATCAGTGCCCTCCTGTTTCTGCCATTCATCCAAATGAAGTCATTATAGGGCCTGACACTAACACTCATCAGGTTTCATAGACTCTAGTATCCACTGGTGAGAATCCCCTCAGAATCTGAAATCTGAAAAAGTGTGTGGTGAAATAACTATTCCCTTCCACACTGTGAGTGGAACATAGATCTAACTTCAAACAGAGACTCAGTCGTACTGCATATGTCTGAGCTGTTGATGCCTCTTCTTCCTGGAGCTGCCCAGCAGCTGCCTGTCAGTAAAGTCCACATGTTGAGGCATTTGTGTGTTGTGTAGAGCAACTGTTCCAACACTTCCTGTTCCATTAGCAGAGTGCTTGACCTTTAACCCCTGCCCCTCTGTCTCATGACAGGGTGTGTGTGGGAGGACCCAGAGCCTTCAGAGATGTGTGCATCCATAGATGCACGTGTGTGTTGTACCAGGGCACAGACACATAGGGCATGGATATGCTTCCCATGACGAGGTCACAGAAAAACATCTGCCCTCTCCACCCAAGCATCCGGCTGTCATTCTCTGACTGCATTGAGTGGAAAGTGCAAAACAGGAAAACACAACACACAAACACATATCCATCTTTGATGTTATCTGCTGTGTGCTACTGCTTACCTTGGCCCCAGTCTTTGTGAATGAGAATGTGAGAGATAATGAGCAAGTGCCTTGGGAAACAAAGGCCGTGTACCCCTCCCAGGAAGTCTGGGGCAGAGAGAAAAAAACACATCTTTAGATGCAGGAGGAGGGGAGGAAAGCATTGTGCCCTCCTTCCTGACTTTTTGTGTGTGTGCACCTTGTGTGTGAGCAGCAGAAACTGAATGCCAAAGCGTTGATCTATTCAGACAGAAAAGAGCAAACAGACTCAGACCTCACCCTCAACATTCAAACGCACTGTTTGAGCCCCCTTCACACAGAGCACAGCCATTAAGGCCCTGTTTAAACCCAAGCTTTGACTACTGCTCCCATTGTGTGGAATAAAAGTGGCTCTTTCATCGCCGCCTTAACTGTTTCAGAGATCTAAGCAGAGTGGATCAGACACAGATTCCGACTGAAGACATAACTGTCATAGTTACAGTCAAAAACAGGCCGAGGTGTGGCCCTCTCTGCCAGTGCATAACTTCTGCCTCTGGGCACAGCTCTGCTGCTGCAGTAAAGATCCATTACTCTAATGTTCCTACGGATTAGCCGCCTTCAAAGAGCAACAGCTTACCACTATTATTGAGTGCTTGTTTGGTAAGAGCCTCCACCTGAGTAAGGGACGGGTGAGAAATCCAGGGAAGAGAAAGGAGGTGTAATTGGGAGGTCCTCGGGATAAGTGTTTTATGTGTGAAAGTGAAAGTCATAAAACATTTCTTTCAAGGTCATTGGACATTGTCGGCAGTGTTCATTTATTGCCAAGCAGCATTTCCAAAATACCTGCATGTATATTCTGGACACAGTTTCCTACACAATGCCAAATCTCTTGTAGGATCAGTCTGGATTTGAGTAAGATTGTTGGTTGGATTACGTTGATGTTGACTGTTTCACATGGGTGGCCTATACCGTCCCAAGTACATAGCCGGCATACTGCCACCAAAGTGCTTGTGGACATTATCTTATTCTATTTGATGTGGCCACATATTTTCCTGTTCTAAATAATCAACTTTGGCCACCTAGCCTCCAGCCTCAAACATGTTACCATGAAGCCAGGGACATATTCACACAGCATCTTTGATCACACTGTCGATAGCAAACTTCACTACTTCTGTTGACTGAGAACATCAAATATGATAAATAGCATTGTAAATAATGTACTGTGTAGTGCCATGCTCCAGTTGAAATGTCAAACATAGTCAGAAAGCAGTGGACAAGTAACTAACCCGAGTGGTTTAATAAGGAAGAGACAAGAGCTGTGCCAAAGCCAGGCTTCTGTTCTCTACACAATGAGCCAAGTTATGGTCACTCCCTCAATCAGGGCATGAAACGAACAGTATTCTAGATAGTTTCTACAATAAATCTACTCTCTATTAAAGACATGCAAATGCATGCAATACAACACGAGCTGCTTAATATATAAACTTATATCATTTATCAAGTTAAAATCACTTTATCAAATGACATTTGTGTTTATAGGGTAAAGAAAATGTGAATACTGGTATGTCAATTGGACAAAATGTTTAAGATTAACGATGTTTCAGCACTCATCCAAGTAACTCAGTCAGATCCTCTGACAGCGTGCTAAGATTAAGATGACCCATTACGGGTATGAAAAATATGCTAAATATGACTCAGGTGACAGTTCACACCTTAGAGTCATTGATAAGACTTAACCACCAACAGATACTTCTGACTGTAAACAACGAGCTTCTGTGAGTTTCAGACAGATATAAGACAGCGACGCTCTAGTTCTCCAAAGTAGCTTCTTGGATGCTTCTTATGATTTTTGTCCAATTGAAATAATTCTGTTTTCGTTTGCTATGGAACCTACCTGGGCAACTGAAGGTCTGCACTGACAGTTGTGTCTGCATAGGGTGTTTCAAAGTACATTACAAAATGTGCTTTTTGTTGGGACACAACTATTTTAAACTTTAAAATTTTAAGAGAAAGGTTGTGTATCTAAATTAATTGTTTTATTTCCCTTAAACATACACCAGTTCTTGTTTGTCATTCACCTGCTACAATTCTCCACATCATGTAAACTGGTGAGAATACGTCAGACACAGTCATCTGTATAGATTGGCCCATAGCCAGACAGCACCCAAAAACACACAGACACACACTAAAATTGCCTGTAACATGAAAACACAAACTGCAATTGTTAAACACGACCATTGTCATGACCATTGTAATTTATTTTGCCGCAGTTAATTTGTGCAGAAAATATATCACAGCACCAGCCGACACAATACACATGTGGTAGTCATCAATCATAATTATCATGGTTTTAAAAAGCCACAGCTGTTATTTGATTTCAAAAACAAGCCATAGGCCTGCTCCTTCCAACGATACGTCAAGTTGTCAGTGGAGGCCTTGGCCTGAACAGCCGAATGTCTGTGTTCCAGTGAGCTGGTGGAAGAGCAGAGATGAGCTGTGTTCAACCTTTCTCCATGACTCATCCGAGTGAGTCTTATTTTTAAACATTTTACACTCTGCTGCTGCATGTTTATCTGTCTGAGAGAAGGCTGCTGCTTATTATGGACTTCACACAAAGAAGGTTTATGGCTGCTTTAATGAGAATCAGATAGGACAATTGAAGATGCATCCCCAGAAGGTGAACGTGGCTTTGGAAATGTGCTACATTATTAAAAACAACTCATTACTAACGTAGAACATAATTAAAGTAATCTATGGTGTGCAGCAGGGTTCAGTGCTGAAACCTAACGCTGCAGTTAGGTGACATTATCAGAAAGCATGGCATTAACTTCCACCGCTATGCGACACACGGCTGTATTTATCAATGAAACCTGATCAGACTGAAGTAGACAGACATGAAGAAAATTTCCCTTCTGGGACACTTAACCTTGACTTTAATCTTTAGAATACAAAACTGGATGACACTTAATGATCTGCTTCTTAACACTGAAAAAAAACAGCGAGACTCTTCATTTGAGCAGATACACTGTCAGTGTAGCCTCCACTTCTACTGTAAGCACAGAACATCTAATTCAAGCCTGTAAAACAGCCTATTTTCATTTGAATAATATTGCCAAAATGAGACAAAACCTTGCCTAAAAGTGATTCTGAAAAACATATCACTGTTTTATTTAACTTTCTGTTCGTTTACAACTTGTGGTTTTGGGCGCTGCGAAAATAATTTAAATTGAATTAAAGATGAAACAAAGATTATTGATTAAAAGGCCTATGCCGTGATGACAGAGGTCTAAATGATACAAATCTGTTTATTGTTTATTGTAGTCGTGACATTTCTATAGCAACATCAATATCGCAACATTTACTCCTGACTTCACTCATCCAATACAGCGTTACACTTGTTGTATTCATTCTCCAGATGAAAGACTGGAGTCTGTGCAGATTACACCACCTTATAATTGACATGACATCACTGCTGAGCTCCGAGGGAGACCTCCATTTCATGATCCCGATACACAGGTTATGCTTATGAAGACAACATTCTTTCTGTACTACCGTCACAGCAGAAAGGGGGCAAAGTTTAAGTAATAGTCTACATTAACGTGGACTAAAGTTGATTTAGCTTGTACCGGTAATGTGCAACAATTGCTACGTAACAGTGAGCTAATTTTCAGGCCAGTAACAAATACTTTCAAGCCCTGTCCTTGACTAACATTTTGGCTTCTCCTTGTTTCAGAGATGTCGGACCTCCCTGCAGAGGGCAAACGTTACAGGAAATGAACAAGCCATTACCCTATGCTCAGAAAGAAAAGGTTTAATGGCAGCAAAGACTGGAAAATTATGCAAATTGGGTTCAACTGTAAACAAAATCCAGTGTCTCTTACCTACAGTATTGACAGAAAACAAACTTTTAGGCTGGCTGTATTTGTCGTGTTTCTTATTATGAGAAACTATGGAAACAATCAGATTCCTGTCGCGGCCTTTGGTGTGGCGGCTTTTTTTTTTACCACATTTCCTTGAAGTGGATCTAGATCATGGCTGGTAACAGATCCTTTCAGAACCTGTCAGCTCCACCGACTCCACAAACAAACAATTGGTGTCAAAAATCCCAACTGCGAAGGGCTTCTGAGAGCATAGTTTACACTCGCAAGCCCGGTGGTCTGGTTTTATGAGTAATGGTTAGTTTCATGCGCACACACATAACCAGGTCAGCAGACTCCTGTAGAGACCCCATGGGCAGTGAAAGTAAAGGAGAGCTGATGTAACGCCTTTCAAAGTGTTTATCAAAGCAATGACCTTACGTGGCCGAGGTGAGATGGTTGCAAATGTTTCTCACCAGTAGCTGACACAGAAACTTAAAAAGCATGTTATAATATGTGTATCAGCAAATACGTTTGACCCTCACTCCTTCCCGTCCACTGCACAGCTGCATCAACACTGGTCACGCCCGTCCCGTCAGAGGCAGCAAAAAGCCAACTTTATGTTACCTTTCCAAATAACAAAGCAAAAAGGAAGGTCTTAAACTTGAGCCAAAACGGATGGAGGGATGGAAGGAGACGGATAGATACAGAGGCACAGAAGGGTGAGATCTAAGGCTAGGTAGGTGAACATCTGGAGAGAGAGAAAACAAACAAAAAACTGTGCGGGACGAAGAGATAATTTGATGTGATTCATTGGGGAAAATTCTCTTCATCACCACCCTCCACCCCACATCTGTCTTATGAAAAGCAAATTCCCAAAACTGCTTTTTTATCATACAAGAACAAGCACAAATTGTGATTTATTCCCTTTGATGCAAACTGTCTTGTTTTCTATCCATAGGGACTTGAGTATGAACAACATCAGTGAAATTCCGCCCAGAGCCTTCCACCGACTGCACCTGCTCTCCGAACTGTGAGTACGCTTCAGCTGTGGACGTGGTTCCAAGTGTTTTTGCATAAAAGGACCCTCACCAAATATAAGCAGGGTTAAAATTACAAATCCACGTGTGAGAGTTACCGATTGTAAAAGATGAACACATCCCTACACTCAAACTAAATGGGCATTTACACATTTTTGATATTGATACGATACCAAGTACTTTGGGGGTAATCTTTTCCATGCTGATACTCGATACTGGTCTAACCTTATTTTTGAAGGCATTTTAATAAATATATGAATAAAACAGTTACATTTAACTAGTTACAGGCAGTGTTTGAAGTGCTCCATTTTGTTACTTAAGTAAAAGTGCAGATGCAGGGACACAAAATATTAAAAGGCTCATAAAAAATCTACGTAAAAGTATTGAAGTACCCCTTTAGGCTGTAAAGGACAATCTGCCGCTGCATGAGTGTGGAAACAATGGAGAGATTGACCTTAGATTAATGCCCTGGTATTTGCATATCATTATCCATACCCAAATTTGACTGAGTCAGCATGCATACTGTATATGAACATTTCAATATTGATACTCTCATCTCTACTGTACATCAAAGAACTAAATAAGCATTCACACACACATTCACAGACACAGACACCAGAAACAAGGTGGATTAAGACATAAGAGATATTCAGTTGTGGGAGAAGGCTGTGTTACTGCTTCCGTCTCCCCAGTAATTCAGATCTGAAACATATGAAAAATATATGAAACTAAATCAGCTGCATAACAAAATCTGGTCTACCCAGCACCAAACTGTACAAAACTGTACCAAACTGTACAAACATGTAGCCAGTGGTAGAAAGTCAGTAAGTACAAAAGTAAGTACTGCACAATTTGTAGGTCTCTGTAGTACATTTTATAGTGGATGCTTTTACCTTTTACATCTTTGAGCAGGTATATGTACTTTCTACGATACTACATTTTTTGATTGCACTGAAAAGTAGAAGTTTTTTTTTTCCTTCAAATTTGAGATTTGAGATTTGGAGGTTATTTTTAAGCATGTTTATGGAGTTATCTTGCCTAAAGGTATCGACCAGGAAAATTAATAAATACAATTCTGGACAATTCTTTATCAAGATCACCACATCTGACTCTGTAACAGTTCTCAAAATCTTACTCACTTTACTCATTTTAAAGGGGTACTTCAATACTTTTACGTAGATTTTTTATGAACCTTTTAATATTTTGTGTCCCTGCAGCTGCACTTTTACTTAAGTAACAAAATGGAGTACTTCAAACACTGCCTGTAACTAGTTAAATGCAATTAAACAGTGGTCAAAGCTCTATATCACACTACAAGTCTAGCTCTAATGTACTTTGGCAACGGTGCCTCTCTCACATCACAACTCACCTATGGCAAGAAACACACAGTTGTAGGGAAGTTGATACACATAAACTGCTGATACAGATTGATGACTTTGGGCTGCCTCTGATCTTTATCGTACCAAGAAACTGCCTGCAGCAATACACTAGCCGATCCTGGACAGAATTCTAGGCTGGGACTCGCAGAGGAACTTGATATTCGCAGAGAGACTAAATATATGGTCCTTAAAGTAGAAAAAGCTTCAGTTGTAGTCATCTGGACTCAGTTTGAAAAAATAGAAGTTTCGACTCTCATCCAAGAGTCATTGTCAATAACAGAATTTAGGTCGAGAACTCCGATATTCATACTGTTCAGTGGTAAGACCCGCCCATTGGGAGGAGCCTTCCTGAAGTAGAAAGAGTTGTTTGTTTCAACAGAAACTCCCCCTTGTATCTACCGAGCTAGCCTATTCAGAATCTTAATGGGCTATTAGAAACCTCTTTGTCTTTGTGAGACCCTGGCTCAACCACCCTGAGTACCTGATTAGCATCTGAATGTCCTTTACCTTTCCAGGGGTTCAGAATCCCATTATAAATAACAGGAAGATGAAACCTAAGCCCTCCATTTCTGTTTAAAGAAGGTCTTTCTTTTTTAACAAAAATAGCTTCCTTGACTCCTCTTTCAAACCATCTTTTCTCCCTGCTTAAAACCTTCACCTCACCGTCTTCAAACGAGTGATTAGAGGCTTCAAGATGGAGATGCACGGCGCTCTGAGGTCCTGAACTAGTATTTCTTCTGTGCTGATAAAGCCTCTTGTGTAGAGGCTGTTTCGTCTCACCTATGTAACGTTCTTTACAACTTTCTTCACTGCATTGGATCGAATAAACTACATTGCTCTGTTCTCGGTCCTTAAAGTGTTTAGAGAAAGGCCTATGTGCTCACAGTCCGAGCTGTTCACACTTTTACAGCTGTGACTTATAAATTACGGGAGAAAAAAACAAAACCTTCCATAATACCTGGTCTAAATGGACAATAACGGACAAACATGAACTAACTGAACCAAGTAATAACCAGGACCAAAGCAAGACTAAGTCAATACTAACACAGCAAGTCCCAAGAACTTAACCAGACCTTATGAGTAAAAACAGATCTGTGTTTAACTTCTACATAACATTTAGTTGTTTGACTGAAGCATCAGCATTTTAATGTTTTTTTCACGGAAGGTTCTGATTTTAAAGGTGCGTGGTGTCAGAATCAGAATCAGAAAAGGTTTATTTCCATTTTCAGTGAATAAAATTCACAAGCTAGGAACTTGCTTTGGTGATTCGGTGCAACATGTAACAACTGTATTAAAGGCGGTATGGACGATTTTTCGGCGATTTGAGAACGCAGGTGGAAGTGCGCATGCGCACTCCCCGTGCGGACTGATACAACACACACGTGCGTTTGTTTATTAGCGCAACGGAGCGCATCGCATCGCTCGTCTCCCATAGATTTCTGTCCACTTCTGAGTCAGCTCGAACTGTCTTTCTCCGTCTTCATTTTGCCCCGTACACTGAGGAAACTATATTATGATAGATCCATGCGCTTAGGCACGCGGAAACGTGGGGACGAGCCTGACGCGGCTGCAGATGAGCGGTAGGTGCGTTTTATGATTGATACGTGGCAGGACAAATGATTTATCCACGCCACGAGGAAACATGATAAAAAAAAAATGCTGAAAAAATCCTCCATACCACCTTTAAATAAGGCATGCATTAAAGAAACACTGTTTAAATTTACTAATAAGATGACAGAATTAGTATGTACACAATTTTACAGTTGAATTTATAGCTGTGAACAGTACAATGACTGGTTGTTGATATAAGAATAGTTAAAGTGGCAGGTGTAAAAAGCGTTCATGAGTCCGACAGCAGAGGGAAAGAAATTGTTCTTGTAGCGGGAGGTTGTGGTCTGGATGGATTATAGCCTCCTGCCTTAGGAAATGGCTCAAATAATCCTTGTCCAGGGTGAGAAGAGTCGGCTGTGATCCAACCTTCTCGTCTCCGAGTCCTGGAGACATGCAGGTCCTGCAGGGATGGAAGTCTGCAGCCGATCACCCTCTCAGCAGAGCGCACAATGCGCTGTAGTCTCTTTGTCCCTGGCTGTGGCTCCAGCGTACCACACGGTGATGGAGGAGGTGTGGATGGACTCAATGATGACCGTGTAGATCTGCACCATCATCTCCGCTGGCAGCTTGACTTTCCTCAGCCGCTGCAGGAAGTACATCCTCTGTTGGGCTTTCTTAATGAGAGAGCTGATGCTTGAGGTCCTGGGTGATGGTGGTGCCGAGAAAGCGGAAGGAGTCCACAGTGGTGATGGGGGAGTCCGTCAAGGTGGGGTGAGGGTGGGGGGGCTGTGACTTTCCTGAGGTCCACAATCATCTCCACTGTCTTCTGGGCACTGAGCTCCAGGTTGTTACCGCTGCACCAGGACACCAGCCGGTCCACAGACTCACCCCCGTCCGAGAGGGTGGTGTCGTCCCCAAACTTGATCAATTGTACAGAGTTGTTGCTGGAGGTACAGCAGTTGGTGTACAGGGAGAAGAGCAGAAGAGAAAGTGTGCAGCCCTGTGGAGGACCCGTGCTGATAGAGAGTGTCTGAGACAGCCGCACGCACTGCCTCCGATCCATCAGGAAGTCAGTGATCCACCTGCAGGTGGAGTCAGGCACGTTGAGCTGGGAGAGCTTGTCCTGGAGCAGAGCAGCGAGGATGGTGTTGAATGCAGAGCTGAACTCCACAAACAGGATCCTGACGTATGTTCCCGGGGAGTCCAGATGCTGCAAGATGAAGTGGAGTGCCAGATTGATGCCACTGTGAACTGCAGAGGGTCAAGCAGGGAGGAGGTGAAGGACTTGAGGTGGTTCCAATGACTTCATGACTACAGACCACAGGCCTCTAGTCA
The DNA here is from genome assembly GCF_026437365.1 of Eucyclogobius newberryi. Taxonomy (NCBI): domain Eukaryota; kingdom Metazoa; phylum Chordata; class Actinopteri; order Gobiiformes; family Gobiidae; genus Eucyclogobius; species Eucyclogobius newberryi. Next base: position 29,616,293 of record NW_027315801.1, on the reverse strand, counting down.
TTAAGTACAGTGATCCGGGGCTTCTTTGGAACGGGGACGATGATGGAAGAATTGAAGCAGGCTGGGACATGGCATGACTCAGGTGTTAGAAATGTCTATGAAGACGGGCGTCAACTCTCCTGCACAGTGTCAATGTAACTTTTCAGATGGAGATGCTTGCCTACTTAGAACTGACACCTTGCTTAGAATGTTCTGTATGGCATAGGGTCTCTTTATCAGATCTGTGGAGAGTTGACCTTGGTCAGAGTAAGAATGCAGGCGAACATCTCCATAGAGGTAAGCAGGTAGCGGACCCCCACCAAAAAAGAAGCATGGTGCACCTTAAATATGAACAGGATTTGTCCTTTATTCTGCCCAAAAAAGATTTTGTTGAAATAAACACACATAACTATTTTACAAAATAGGTGCATAGGTTGAATTTGTCCTTTAAGACTAGAAGTTTGTCCTTAAGACTTGTCCTTAAGACTAGAAGCCAAGATTGAGCAATCTAAATAATCATATATAAAATCAGCAAAAAAAAGCTGTAACAAAATTCAAATAGATGACTTAAAAAATAATAATTGGGCTCTTGAATGGGCTCATGGATAGTCACTTGACAGAGCCAGGGCCACAGCGAGCCTCCTTACAAATAAAATACATATTAAAAAAAAAAAATGCATTTAGATTACATCCCACCCCCCACAGTCCCTGAATGTCCTTGCTCCGCCCCTGCTCCAGCGTCACCTGATGACCTTCTGCTCTTCACTACACTTCATTACAGGCTGCAAACTATTGATGATGCATTCTGTTGCATTTGAAAAAACATTTCTAAGATGTTGAACAATGCGCACGCCGCAACAGCTCCGTCTGCCAACACTGGTGTGTGATTGTGTGTGTAACCATTTACCATTTAGTTCAATAACAGTGCCCAGGTATTTGATTTATTTATGTATTTTTCACTCTAACACAACATTTCAGCATTTGATAAGTTACTGCAGATCCCTGGTCGTTTTTTTCCCCTGGGCTGATTTCAAAGTGGAATTTTCTTGACAGTGGCTTGTTTAATAAATCTGATGTCTTTCTGGTGATGTTCCGAAAGACTCTCTTGTCTATGAAACATAGGTTTTTGGCGTTTCGACCCCTAACATTGATTGCTACTCAATAGCTCAGCTGCCTGTTGGTTCTCTGTTTTGCTTCTATGTGTAAGAATTTTATCACCAACATTGACTTAAATTGGTCAAATCTGCTGATGCCAACAAGAAACAAGATTCTAGAAAAAGTTGCATAGGCTTTTTAACCCTCTCCTGCACTTCCATTTGCACATGTATGACTATTGTTCTATGATCTATAGTGTGTGTGTGTTTTTTTTTAATGTAAATTAGTATTTAAACGTAGCACTTTTTCAGACCATATGTTGTCCTGAGTTTTACTTGGACACACACCAAGATCATCCATATTAATTGTACAGATGAAAAGAATTATTATTATTATTTCCAATGATTCTTTTTCTTCTCTTATACTATAATTTGTGGGTGAAGGATGCACCCTTCCAAATCCCTGCTGGAGGGCCTATTTGACATGTTTTCAGTTGACCTAGTCGCTGATATCTGATCTGATCACTCAGCAGAATTTGACTTGGGTCTCAAGTATGACAAAAGCTGCCCATAGCCGTGCCCCCCGGGTGTGCATGTGTGTGGAAGCGATTGTGTGCTAAATCAAGAGGGGCTTTAGCGCGTATGTCAATATACCTGACTTCTTTTTCTCAGGAGCTTGCTGCGCACGTCTGGGCTGTTTAAACAATCTAATGTTGTCTTTGCTAATACTTGCAGCTGCAGCCTTTGAGGCATGAGCTAATGATGATGAAAGCAAGAGGTTAGCTTAGCTGCAAAACCATTTTGAGTCCCGGTCAAGAAAGAAAAATCTTGGCTGACCTTCTGAGCGTATGCAGCTTTTTGACCTTATCCGAGAATGTTAATCATGGTTTTGCAGTAAATAACATTATACTTTTGTAATAATCATAAGCATTCAATCTTAAGTGATGTTGAATATGATGACATTTTCCCACAATGGGAGTTGGGTGGAGGTCCAGGACATTACTGTTCACTTTGTCCAGAGAATATCCCTGCTTGTGTTTTATAGCCTCTTCTGTTAGGTTGCTCATGACGATTTATTGGTTCTATGGCTTTATCAAGAGAGAGTTTTTGTCAAAAGTCAGTTTGGTTGTCTTGTCCAACTACAGTGTATGTTACATTGAGACAACCAATTAATTTGCTAGATGTTATCTCTTTATTCAGGGTAAAATGAACACCCTTCTTTCTTACTGCCTGTTAAAATATGTATTATTGTGAATAGATGCATCAACAAGAAGCATTAGAGGTGCCGACATTATCTTCATGCCATTTAGAATGTTTGAAAAAGCATAGAGTGATATGACACATTCAAACATCATTATGTTATAGTGGTTGAAAACAAACCAGGCTCTAGATCCAAACACAAGGAGCACGTTTGATGTGGGTCTGCATTATAGTGGCTGGGAGCACACAGGAGGCAGAAGCCAGGCATGTTGTGACTGGTACTGACTAGTGTTTGATGTTGGAACGCCGTCTGCACTCCTCCTTTCACTAGGTCCCATCTTGCAGCTCTGCACCAGTTTTTGCACGAGACAAATCTTACTTAAAAAATCCTAACATAAATGATGAGGACTATTAACATACAAATATTGCAAGTGTATAAAAATGTCTTTTTTGACCCAAAACTTGTGGTGGTTTCAACAGAACTGCACAACTGCTTATAAGGTGTCTCGTAATTAGACAATAAAAAAGGTGCTGAAAATATCTGGTAAGCCTCATTCGTTCATTCTCATTCTATTGTACTTTGACAAAGACGGTTGTGCGTCAGTCTTGCAGATCCTTCAGTTCTGAGGTATGTGTTCTGGCTTAGGGATGGTTCAGAGAGACAGTTGAAATATTGACTCTATTTTTTATAATGTGTTTGTCAATGATGAACTATAAAAATAGGTTACATTCAGACAGGCTGTAGCATTACTGAATATACTGTACTGAATACTGAATATGTCACCCATTGATCATGGTTGGCATTAGATCAGACCCCAGCTGGCTCACGGAAGTCAGAATTCTAATATGGCGGCGACCGAAACGGAAGTTACTGGCTCCAACATGACGGCGACCAAGACCGGTCCCGCTGATACAGCTCAGGCAATAATTTTCTCTCTTGGGTCAAAATCCGCTCTCTTGTCCCTAACACTAACCCAGTGTCTCAAGCGTATTGAGGGCCACCATATAATTATTTTGCGCCGCCACGAGAGCCGCCGTATTGGAGCCAATTCTGACTTCCGTGAGCCAGCTGGTGTCTGATCTAGTGCCGACCCATTGATCATGCTCTGGATCGGCGAATACAATAGCATGTTCCAGTTTTTGCCAATATCCAGCAACTTCGACTTCCATTTGGTGGTCACATCAGATAAGAACAGGTTTCCTGACCGGCCCAGACCCTCCCAATAAAGCAAAACCGGGTTTTCGTTTCAGAGTGGCCTTTTATCGTGGTCAGTCTAAAGCAAACGTGTGCAATATTCATGCCATCTCATCAGCATCTTGGTATGCCACACCTATGAGTGGGCTGGATTATTGTTATTAATATACATTTTTGTTCATTGTATCTAATATCGTCTCTACTAATTTACATCTGTACCATAGTAAATAGCCTTTCACAAAAGAGTCTCAATGTCCTTCAAAGTATGAGAACTAAGGCAGTAAACAGTGCTTTAATGACAGACTAGTAACATAGGTACTGAGACTGCAGGATCAACTACTTATTCACAACATATTAAAAGCTATCCCTCTCATTACACACTTCCCTTGGATATGAAAGATCTGTGTTACAGATCTAATTGACATTTACAGAGACAGGCTGGAGTTAAACGGCCTTCCCAAAAGTGCTCCACATGAAAACACTTCAGAAGGGACATTCAAGCTTCCTGCTGTATCAGTATCAAAGGGCTTCCTAACGCATCACATTCCCTTTGCTAGCATCTTATATAATGCACTTTCTCAAACATTGCAAATATTAGCCTCTGTTAAAAATGTTGTTTCCCAGAATTTTCAGCAAACACACATAAAAAGGAAAGAAATATGAACATGGCAACTTTCCGGTCAAGAACAATTTGGAATAGTGTGCATCTGTGTTGTACAGTGTCAGAAGCTTATGAGCTACAATCACCTGCACACAACGTGCCAACGACTGGGAAAAATCTATCTTCAACGAAACAAAAGCCACCAGATATGAACAGATTTTTTTTGATGCATTGCTAAAGTGAGGATTGCAAATTGTTAATAATAAAAACTGGTAAAATAGGTAGAGATTGCCCAATATATGCTCTTTCAAATGTATTGTCAATTGGCCTACCTTGCCAGCTGGTTGAATTTTTTGAGAATCCATATTGTTTTAAGCTTGGATTAGGAAAGGGCCCAAACCAGCAGTGGTGTGGGAATAGATCAATCACAGGGCAGCATTGTAGTTTGGGTGGAAGTCAAAAGGAAAAGGAACAGGATTGCAGTAATATGCTTTGTTCATTTCAATGAGAGAGACGTCTGTGGTTTTCTGAATTTAAGAAAAGTTTGATTTCTTGGCTTATTCTGATGATGTAACGCTGCCACCAATCAGCGTAAAGTATTTGTTTGAACAACATCATCGCCTTCAGTGATTGAGGTTTGGAACTCAATTCTTGTTTAATCTGTTTCTCTATTTTACTGTCGCCCATCGAGGCAGTATTGCTGTTGTGACAAAAATAACTTTAACTGAGTGATAAATGTCCTCAAGGACCAATGTTTTGTTTGGGAACACCACCTGATTAAACGAAAGACATAATGCTTTACTTGGAGAAAAATGGGCACTGCACAAAATATGACAACACAGCTCTTGGATTATGGATGTCGCTGCCATTTATTTTCTATTCATTGTTAGAGAGTGAGTTCATACGTAGTCATTTCAAATCATTTTAGAACATTTTTCAAAATTATCAAAAAGATCAGCTACCGGATGCTCAGGATTCTAAAAGAAAATCTGTATGGGCCATGGAAAATCTCTTATATCTAAAAAGATGTGTCCGAAATGCATTTGTTCTATGGAAACACTTAAACACTCATCACCAAGTTAAGCAACACTTGGCCTTTCTTTTCTCCATGTGGTAAAACACACCATCAAAACACACACAACACAAACACACCCAAAAGCATTTCTCACTTGTCTTTCCCCCCCCAGTAATTCTAAAGGTTAAAGCCGGGTTAAGTGGTTGACTCAGAGTTGGACCTTTGGAAGAGAAAACATTTCTATTGATGGACTGAGGGTGAAAGGGGTCAAACGTTCTGTACTGTTTTTGTACCACACAACCTTTTTCCTGATAATGGTTGCTTCTTTCATCATGTCTTCATATCAGCCTCCTCACTCTGCCCACCACTATAAGTCAGAAGCAAAGATAGCGATGTTATGTGATGGCCTATATCTTTGCTTTGCCGTCTGCATTTTACTGTGTTTTTCTTACTGCTAAAGATGTTGCACTGGATAATCAGCAGTTTAACACTTGTCATAACATCAGGGTGGTCCCACACTTATTAGGGGCTGCACTCTCTTTATCCTTCCCTCCTCTGTTATTGCATCTATGAATCACTTAGAACGGACCCAATTCGGCCTAAATGAAACTGTGTATCTGCCCGGTCAAAAAGCCAAGAAAAATCTCGGCCATCCCCAAATCAAATTAACAAAAGAAACAGTGGGAGCCTTGACATGAGCGAGGCGCCGTTCATTAAAAAGAGATTGATGTGGAACATTGAGTAAGATTACACTCACATAATAACCTGATACAATGGAAACATGCGATGGCTGTTTTAATTCCAGCTGTACTTTTAATGCGGGGGATGCAAAGGTTAGCAGTGTAGATTGAATCTATTTTTAGTTGAAAAGGAATACATGTTTTTGTTGTAAATAGTGTATAGAGTGTATTTTTTTATTTTTATTTTTATTTTTATTAGGAAATGAGAGGTTTTGTCTATAAGAGTTTTTGTTTATAAGAGTTTTGTTTATAAGAGTTCTTCTATTAAGAGTGTTTTAAACTTCCTATAAGTTATCTGTCCTTTTCCTCTGTATCTACCTGCGTTGCAACAATGAAATTTCCCCATGTGTGGACAATAAAGGAATATCTTATCTTAGCTTATCTTAGAGCCAATCCAAAATGTGATGTTAAAATGTGATTAAATGTTAAAATATGCAGTTATAACAAATTATTGAAAATGCAGAGATATTTGTGATTTAACATATGGTAAATAGATTCGATTTTTCTTTAAATAAATTGTAGTTCTTTTTTAATGGCCTATTGTGTGAGAAATAGCTCAGGCAGCAGCTTGTTCACCATCTTGAAGAAATTTGAGTTGTATTTGGTATTGTATTGTCCGAATGAGTTTTGACAGTGGTTTGCAATTGATCGTTGTTACTGGATTGAAATGGAGTGCACGGCTGTGTATTTTGTATTGTGCTGACGGATACAAAATTATACAACAGTTCTCCACTGGCTGAGAGTTTGGTGGTGTGGTTTGCCACTAAACAGTCATGAAATAAGACATTGATATCAGATGTCGAAGGGAGCTTCAGGGAGACTGTTGTTGCAGTAGTTCTTAAACATATTATACCAAGTACAAACTCAAACATTTGACTAAAAGTGCTGTTGTTGCTTAATGATTACCTTTTTGAATGAGGACAGGAGCCTCAAATTAAAACTTACCGTAGACTAAAACTATAAGTCAAAGAAAAAACTGCAGAAACAGAAATGATGATCCAATTAACTCAGAAAAACAAACTTGTCGTAACTAAATACTAAACTAAACTAAATAAAGGACTTTTAATTTAGTCAGTGTTGCCTCGGATTTCTTTGCCTTTCCACACAATTCCTCACGACAAAGAAAGTTGTTTTTTTTCAAAGAAACAAAAATGTATTGTGTTTATTTGGAAATAAACAAAATAGAACTAAACCAGGCTCACCTCAGGCATGAACAAGTACTGAACCACAACAGGTCAGCAAAGTAATAAGTTCAATGTTGCAGGCCCTAACCAGAAAGCACAGAACCTATCAACACGTGCAACAAATGACTCAAAAACAACATACCAAAAGGTACATTAATGGTTTGTGTAGATGTGACTAAATGAATACATGAATTAATTGGCAGTGATCACAGACGTAAACCAAAGGGAAAGGCTTAAATGAGATCGTTACCTGTGTGGCAATAAGTGTCGCACTCAAATAAGCAGTTTTGAACACGTGTGTATAAGAGTGTTTAATGGAAGTGGGTGGTCTACGACTGTGAGGAGCTGAGTAAAATCTGTTTCCAGCTTGTGACCTTCAGCGTTCCTCTATTGGACTAAACGTTATTTATTTGGACATCTTATACACACATACAATTGACCATTAGGTGCTGTGTTTGATAAACAGACTGATTGGATTGCTTGTGTGAATGTGTGTGGTTTTTCTCCCTCACTGTGCTCAAAGCCCCCCCTTCTTAACATTTTCCTCCAAATATTGGACACAGCGCGCACATGTTGTCAAACGGTAAACAGTTATGAGTTTTTGTAAAGCCAAAGCGTGACTACGTAGTAAGGCTTTTTTTTTTATTTTGTCTTATAGCATATTTTTATTTGATCCTAGAGTAGATTTAAATAGTTCTTCTTTTTGACTTATATAGGTCGTTTTATCATTGTATCATTGTTCTTTGTTTTATGTTGCACTGAATCACCAAAGCAAGTTCCTATGTGTGTGAATTCTGTTCTTTGACAATGGCAATAAACCTTTTCTGATTCTGAATGATTTTGAAAAAAATACATATATAATAGCCTAAGCTAAATAAAAAAAACAATGATATTTTGATAACAGTTCAAACGCCGGTTTATAATTAGTGAAACTTACAATAACAATTTAGTGGAAAATGTGTAGAATTGGAACAACCATTACAGCCATTTCTTGAGCTGTAACAATCCCCAAAGCTTTGGTAAATCAATTTAAAAAGCATTCGACTCAGACAAAGGTTTATAAAATATAGAAGCAAAAACAAAAACTCTTTGGTGTCTTTTTTGCAGACGCATCTCTGGGAATCAGCTGAGGTACATCTCGGGCCACGCCCTCCAGGGACTCCACAACCTCAAAGTCTTGTGAGTAACCTACACCCCAGTGCCTTTAATTCTCCTTCATCCAGCCCTAACCCTAAGCCTCCTTCCAGGTGGGTAGTTCAGAGCCAGGCAGCCATTCTAGGGGATTGAGTTCTTGTTCCTGGCTTGACTAAAAAACACAGCGCATGGATCATTAGGTGCAGTTAAAGTTTATGGGCTGCGGGAGACCTGCGTGGCTGCCTGAAAGTATGGCTCCTTCGACTTCCAAACAAGTTTCATTTGCAAGTCACACTCTCTCACAGGTGTAATGTGGGACCTCCCAGTTACACCACCCACCGAGATTATAGAAAACGACATTCCATCGAATCCCAGCCCACTTCATATACAGTGGCGCTATGATCCATGGACCACCAAATGCATGACGGGGGGAAAAAATAGAAAGAGTACCCCAACCATAAAAGAAATTAAGAAATGTAGAGGCAAGCGAAACATATGAGAAGTTTGGCAGTCCTTTTAGCACTTCAGGAAAGTGTAGTCATCCTGCGACAGAAAATGAAGTCAGTCTGTGAATTGGGGTTTGTGATTTTAAGGATTCACAGGGATTACCAGGCGTTCAATTTAATCGTATTCCACCTTGTGTTGTGAAACTGAGACAGAAATGAGAGAATTGGTCCCAAATCCAGGATTGTTATGTCAAAAACATACTTACTTAAACTAAGTCATGTCAAGAACAAGTGAACCACTATCCTCAAGATAACCTCAATGACCAATGACCAATCTGATTAATGCATCCACACAAGTAAAAATGGTCAGCTGGAATGCTTAAATGTCTTTTTGAAGAAGGCAACTTCCATTAAATACTTCCCTTGAAAACAAAACACTCCCTACATAAATAATTAATGTTTCCAGAGGGTCAGTCTGCCCATATTTTTTTTTTTTAATAAAATACATTTATGTGCATGTAATCATGCAAAGAACTCATCATCACTTTCCTGTAATCTACAAAGATGGAGAATAGAGCGAGGGGAGGAGAGAAAGGGCTATTGTTTACTCTAAGGATGACATCAGCTGCAGCCCACCCAAGGAGCTTCTCCGTCCACTGCCCTTCATTTTCTGCTTCTTTATAAAACTCTCACTGGCTCTTTTCACCTATGCATTAGATTTCTGTCATGGTGAAATACTAACTAAGGCGTTTTAATGACATATATCTGTGTTTCAGGATGCTGCAGAATAACCAACTGGAAAGATTACCACAGGACACCCCATGGGACCTGCCCAATCTGTTATCATTGTGAGTACATGCACATCAATGCACACGACACACAACTTACATAGCATTACTAACAACTAAAGCACATAGAAAATACAAAACCCCTGCCTCTGCCAAGGCACTGACCATTGGCCTGTTCCTAGAATCCCAATTTCCTCCGAATTTTGAAGTCATTTCTGAGTTGACAGAACCTAAACTTGAGCCCAGAATAAAAGTTGAATAAATTAACCAACGCAAACTGAGTAACTTTATATTCTCATGTTGCTTGAAGCTGGAAATAAACTTTTTTTGTTGCCTCTGAGTAAAACCGTGAGCCACTGATGATGGAGCTGCTGCAGCACGGATCAGGCAGAGACTGGCACAGCTCAGCCAATGGGAGTCAGGCTAAAGGCGGGGCTATCTCTAAGGCACAGATGTGATTATAGCTGCAGGAATTAGAAACATTTATACACACCGACATTTGTTTAGTAATGGTAAATGAATAAATAATGTATTTATCTGAACATTTTATTTGGTGTTGGTTTTGCTTTTGAATGGGTCAATACTCCTGTGTCCCATCTCACTTATAGCTCGGCATTAACTGTGGTTTTACTGAATGTTTTGAAAGCAATGCTATGGATTGCTTTAGTGAGTTTTGTACTAGAGATATATTTGGCACATGGTTATTGGCAGGAGCTCGGTTTTGCCCACATAATAAGCCTATGAAAACACTGCTTAAGTTGAAAAGTGTCTTTGGAGGAAAAACAACCGCTGTAAATTTTATAAAACTTGCTGTCGCGTCCATGCATCTTTATCCAATTGTAGCAATCACAACCTGCGTGTGTCAACTTGATTTTTTTTGCATTTGCATCTGGAAGCCATGAGGGGAAACGGCAGACAGTGCAGGCCAAGGAGAGCATCTCCAATGAGCTGTGAAACTACCCCATTTTCCATCAGTTCCCTCTTCCTCCTCCTCCCCACCACCCACACAGCCCCCTGGCTAATGAGTGGCGGTCTAATTGCCTCATCTGCGGGGTCAGGGTATCTGTGTACATTGTGTGTAACGTGTGTGCGAGACCACCTCATCTGCAACTCCTCTCACGACTCGCGGAGGAGGACTTCTTTGAGCCGCTTCCCTCGTTGCACGTGTGCCACCTACTTTGTTTCGGGAGTCTGCCCTGCCTCTAACCATACCGAGGGGCTGCCATTGACGGAGCGTGGCCTGATGTACATGTGCATATCTGGATTAAGTAATATCTGTCAGCATTATGTTGATTAGATTCGACCACCTGTTTATACAAATGTGCTTGTGTGGTCTTCTACTTGAGTTACTGCTGCTCCTGAGATGGATTCAATTAATGAATGTACAACACACAAGACAGTGCTCTGGGATGCACCTTGTCATTATCGTAATAATAAGCTCAGAGGGAGATTACTGGAAGGGCTTTTGAGAATGAAGCTTGTCGGCGCCTCTCGGTGACATAAAACACAAGAGAAGAGAAAGGCAGACAGTTTGACTCAGCGACTGGATTAAAATGTTTTACCGAGGCCTATTCCAAATACTTCCTTCAAGGCAATAAATCTTTCGGGAGATACTTGAAATATTTGTAAGTGATTACATCGAGCACGTTTATGCACAGCTGCATTTTTCAATATCATGCACATACCGGTATTCAATATATATATATATATATATATATATATATATATATATATATATATTGTCTCGGTTCAAGGCTCAACAAAGTAGGGTTGTGTGTCAAGAAGTATGGAAAATGCATGTGCAACAACAGCAACAACAACAACAACAACAACAACAACAACAACAACAACAACAACCTGAAATTATTCATTTATTTGTTTTTAATAATCTGGTGCACAAGTGTTTTTCAACTAAAATCGGGGAAGAAGCCTACTACACTTGCAAAAAAGGTCTACACGATGGAAAAAAAGGGTTACACGCTCTAATATTTGGTAGGACCGCCTTTAGCTTTGATTACAGCACACACTCGTTGTGGCATCGTTTCAAAAAGCTTCTGCAATATTTCCATCCAGTCTTCCAGTATTTTTCACCAGTTGATCTTGTATTGATGATGGGAGAGAGTGACCGCTGCACAAAGAGAGTGACCGCTGCATAAAGCCTCCTCCAGCTCGTCCCAAACACTCTCTCTGGGGTTCAGATCTGTAGTACATTAGTTTCTGCTTCTCGTTAGATGTTTTCTCTGCTCGATGCCAATGATTTGACACTTTATCAAACACACTGACATCTTTGCCATGACCGTGGGATTTGTCTTTCCACATGGTTGATTCAGAAATGAGAAGCCGCTCACTGCGTTAGTTTTAAATACCGTGTTGCAGCTGAAAGATCATCATCCATCCAGTGATTAGGCTCGAACCTACAGTATTTGCTTATTTCAATCCAAGTTTTTTTTTTTTTAGGACAGGCAGTTTTTATAACTACTGTTCAAATTGAAGTCTTGAATGTGATCGATGGGAAATAGCTGGCTCCTGTGGAACATTCTTGGTCCTGTCTGGATGTTTAGGGACCCTGGCAAGTCCACCCAGAGGACTCATTATTACTGGCCTGCCCTGAAGGCTGCAGGGTCTTCCGCAGCTTTCATCCTTTTTGAGAGTCAGTTCAGGGCTATGGCAACACGGAGGGGGACATTTGGCACTGACAAAGTATGTGTCAGGAAGTATACAAGATGAGGAGCACTCGGGCTCGAAGGCTGCTTTGGCGCATGCCTGTCCCACCATCTGTGAATGTATACAGATGCCTCTTCTGTGGACGGAAAATGTCCCCTGGGTGAGACATCCAGGGGTCAAAGTTCAAGTTCTGATTTCACTTTGATGATGTTTGGCGAATTTCGAGAGAGGCCAAGAAATGAAAGGAATTGAGGAAATGTTGCAGATGTACAAATATAATGTATTTGTATTATGTATATGGCCAACTTTGATAATTAAAAGATCTGTTGCTTTATACGAGTCATTAATACAGTGTACTTTTTACTTCAAAAACTTGAATGTTATCATTTTAAAGTTAATTACTGTGCAATCTACAATAATACTAAAACATAAATCAAACAAAACTGTTATATGTATGTATTGTATAGGTGTATATAATTCAAATAAAACAAATAAACAATTTGATGTCACTGTTGTAATATGTATTTTTCTCTACTTTTACGTTTACTTTGTGATAGAATTGAATTGAATTTACCAACTTCAGTTTATAGAATTACTTGAGCAAAACAAAAAAGGTTTTTAAACATTTCCTTTATGTACTAGTCTCTTGATAATAAAAATGTATCTAATTTAAGAGAAAGAAAATGGACAGAGCGATAGCAGTATCTAAAGACGAGTTTAGATGTTTTATGTTCAAATGACCAAAGAGTGAATAAATGAAGACAGAGTGTGTGAAATTAGCCGCTGGGAGGAACTAGAGATGAATGAATGAGAGTAAAAGGACAGAGGGGAACAGAAGGAGGAAGTAGTGCAAGATTGACAGTGAAGCCCAGGGGGGTCATCCATCATCACCAGGAAATGTGTGTGTGTGTGTGTGTGTGTGTGTGTCCCTAATGCTGAGTAAAAGAGAATCAAAAGTTTCAAATGGCCTAAAAACCTCCCAAATTTGTGAGAATATTAAGAAAAATATATAGTAGTAGTATAGTATAGTATAGTAGTTTGTTTATTTCAGCAAAAAGGTAAGTTTGTTAGCTTGTGAGCTGTATTTAACTGTATTTATGCTCAAAAAGGATATATACTCCTATCCCTGTTTCATTGTATGTGGTGACAGTTACTAGTTAAGTATCTTTGATGCATAAACATCTTTCCTGTTGTACGTTATATTGCAATATGACAGTTTAGTGTTGTATACAGTTATATCCCATGGCTATAGGATATACCAGTTTACATTTGTTCCACAAAGGTTTGTTTCACACTGTCACTAATCAATTTATTTGCAATGAATTTCATCTTCCTTTTGAGTGTGTCTTTTTCATGTATTATGGTAGCAGAGTTGTTTGAAGCGGTTTATTATGTTTAATATGGTTGGACAGTTCTTTAGCTCCTCATTTACACTGTTCCATAAATCAACCCTGCATCGCGTGATGCACATTGTGTTCAATGTTGTGCAAAATAAATGTTGATTCAAGTTAAACTGATTCCTAAAATGATAGTTTCTTTCACTGTCACTGAAATCATCAAAGTATTTTAGAATTTAAAAACGGCCTTGCCTACAAAATTAATGGCCATTTTTTTGTTGGATATTTGTGTGAACTTACATTCTCGATTACAAAAAATAACATATTTGGTTTTCACCACATTCAGACACTGTTTGTATCAAACAATTTTTTTAACTTGCTTATTTTTGTGGTAGCTTGGATCCTGAGCAGGTTATTTTACATTAATTTGGTTTTATTAAGCACAATGTATTAAATGGATTTGTAAGATCTTTACTTTATTAATTTACAAATCATTTTCATCATCACTTTTCCGGGGCCCTAATAAGAGAAGGTAATACAATTTGCAAAAGGTTTTCCTAAATGGATTTGTAAAATGTATTTATTTAATGTATTTATTTTAGGGACAATCGTACATTGTGACAAAACAAAGCTTGTAGCCGATGTGATGCAAAGTTTATAGCCAGTGCTAATTTTCAACTCCGTCCCTGGTTGGGGTTTTCTAAATCCTCCCACGGATATAAAAGACATTAAAACACATTTCCATTATCATAAATAAATCAGTGATATATTTACACATCTACACAGCTCATTCTTCCTCACTAAGTAATTGTTTTATCATTTTAATAGTTACCAAGTGATGTTTTAAAAGCAAGAAACACAAGTTGTTTTTTTAAATCATCTTTTAAGGCATCTTTTTAATGTGGCACTCAAGGGCCTCCATAGTATTGGCAAAAAGGAGAAGTTGAAAGTCTTGCCACAGTTATCCCCACACAAGTGAAGGTTTACATCTCCTTCTCATCTTGTATGTCTCTGCCAGTAACACTAGATGTGAGAGATTTGGACAGAAGTCATAATGAGACGGCTGTAAAACACTATGAATATAAAAGCTAAAATGTTAACTTTAAACTGAAGTACCTCTCACAATCACTTTCCTGTAAGTAAGTAAAACATTTGTCAATTCAACTCAATTCAATTCAATTTATTTTTGCTAATTTAAACAATGGTTGGCGATGACGTTACTAAGCTAGGTTCTTCCTTGTCCCGCAGGCGCCTGGACGCTAACCTGCTGTGTGACGTCCCCTTGGCGGCCTTTAGAGGGGTGCGCTCCCTCAGACACCTCTGGCTGGACGATAACTCCCTGACAGACATCCCGGTGACAGCCCTGGACACTCTGCCCTCGCTGCAGGCCATGACACTGGCTCTGAACCAGATCACTCACATCCCGGACTACGCCTTCACAAACCTCTCTGCACTCGTGGTTCTGTAAGTGACTAATTCAACTGGATCCGAGTCTAATAACTTGTAAGATATCTCTGCCAAGGCACATCTAACATTCTGTTTTGTTTACACATCTTTTTCAAAATTAGTTTTGTTATGACATAGGATTAGAGGTTCCTTTTGAATAAGAAGTGGAGGTTGTGGGGAGATTAAGTGGCAAAATCTTATTTTGATGAAAAATATTTGCGGTCATTTGCAGGCATCTACACAACAATCAGATCCAGAGCATGGGAGAAAGATGTTTTGAAGGACTGCAGAGTCTGGAGACATTGTGAGTTCCGCACACAAACACACAATAAACTGACTCATTATGGCCACACAATATTTATTCACCTGTGGGTGTGTAAACTTTCTGAATAATGTGCAAGTGTACTGAGTGAATTAAGTCAATACGGGACTAATTCTAACTGACAGGCCAGTCCCATCGAAACAAAAAAATACAACCTGCTCTTATATTTGTCATACACAGTGCTCTATTTGTTCAATCTGATGTATTTGACAAGTAGTCTTTTTTGGTCATAATGTTATGCTTATTATGCTGAAATTGGTAGTTCTAATGTTTAGCAAATCATTGACCTCGGGTTGGACCCTGGTGGAATAATTATATACGGTATAGACCCAACATACAATTGCTATGATCGTGTTTACAGAAATCACACAAGCCAGGCATAAACCTATGATAAACCAAATGAAAAATAACTTAATGTGTGCTGCCCAGTGGTCGAGTGGTTAAGACACAGCACATATGCCAGGCTCAAAGTGCAGCCGGCCGCAGCGTTGTGAGTTCAACTCTTATTCCCCATTTCACCCCGTCCTCTCCTGTCTAATAAAGCTTTTAAATAACAATTACTTTGTGTACCCCTGCTTCTGATGGCATTCTGTAAGTGTTAGGAGAAGCTTGTGAATGTATGTGTAGTTATAAATCTAACTAACATGCAAGAATAATAAAGGATTGTTGCAAATCAGTTGCATACAAGGAGGTCACATTTGTTTGTCCATGAATCCTCTATAGAGGTCTTCATTTCACAAGAGTGAATTAAAAAATTAAAATGGTAACGGTTTTGTTTTAAAGTTCCAAATAATGGTATCAATGTCTGCTTTTGTGTGAGTCATTTAACAGTTATTTCATATTTGTCTAATACATACAAAGACATGTTTTAATACATTTCTGTTGGATTTACATAATATTGTTTGAATATTATTATCGCTACACTCCAAAAAGTATTGAAGTATACATTTGTGTCAATATTTCCCACCTTAATCTCAAAATGGTAAAATCTTATATCTCCATCCAGTTATTTGCCATTGGACTTATTGGCCCAATAACGCACTAAAGGTTTATAACTGGTCTTTGATAACACTAATATGCGCACACACATTTGACATATTCTAATAGCCAATATTCAAGTCAAAGATGGAATAAGTCCGAGAGAGCCTCAACTGCGCAAATGAAGGGTGAAACCGGAGCACGAGTGAAGGGAAGCTGGACCAGAATAGTGTCTGTTAAAGTGTTTGGAGGGAAACACATGATTCAGCAGTGAGTTAGAAGGACAGGTGCCATTGACGTGTGAAAGACTGTGCTGGTATGAAGGGTTAATCTCCCACTCTGCCAAGCTTAAGGGAAAAGGGAGAGGCCATCTACATTATACCCCCCTCAAACTGCATTATAAAATCATTACTATGAAAGAGAGGATCACTGCAAACCATAAAAAAGTGTGTGCTTGGAACAGCCAAGTGAGTCACCCAAACATGGGAAAAGTGAAAGGTAACATTTTATTAGGTCTAATTAATAAAGCCTGAAAAAATATTAAATTCACAATTAACAAATTGTCTATTAAGAATTGTTCAGTGTACTATTAAGCCTATTAGGTACTAAGTCTGAATTATTTTTGTTAAACTAATTATTCATTAAGAATTGAGTCCTTGTTCATGCTTTATTAAGACTAATTCATGTGTAGTTAGAATTAGAAAATAAGTTGACAAAAAATGCTCTACAGTATAATCAAGGCAAAAAGGTTCACACGGGGAAAGGAGTTCACAAACTTGAACTTGAGCCATCCCACTAGTAGTGATGGTAGAATACAATCATATAATATAAAGACAAAAGTAAAGCTGTAACCCCCGAGATTAATCATTGACACTTTTGCAGGGACTTAAACTACAATAACCTCCAGGAGTTTCCCGTGGCCATCCGCACGTTGAGCAAGCTTCAGGAACTGTGAGTATCGGCCACACACCTGGCCCACATGACTGTCATGTTTGTCTTATCCCGACTAATCCTGTTAAGTGATTTTAATGGGGCACTCGGATACAGTCTCTCTTGCCTTGAGCAGGTGCGGCCGACACCCCCCTTCACAGACGCACAACTCTGCTTTCCCTCCATTTCAGCAGATGTTGTTGTAGTGTGTGTATGTGTCACTCGTAGTATGTGTACGCACTTACATCCAAAAATATGTTTCAGCTGTGCATTAGCAGGGGCAGCATGTGGCCAGCACTTGACTTGACTTATGTGATCAAATACAGCCTGCAGCGAGCACTAATTTACCTTCAGTGTTTCACGGTCTTCATGACTATTTACATTGTGGATTCTCACTCAAGTCATTAAAACTATAAACACTTACAAAAAATGTGAAATAACTCAAAACGTGTTAGAATTCTTCAGCCGAGCCGCTCTTTGCTTTGATCACGTTTAACTTTCCACTAATGAACCCCGACAAAGTATTTCAGGTGACTTCATTATGAATCATAGAGAGAAGGCCAAGGGTTTGCTGTGCTCTATAAAGCAAAGGAGGAATCTGAATCTAAAGCAGACCTGGGTATTTGTGCCCCAGGGGCCAGATGTGGCCAGATTGAAGTTGATATTTTAACTGTTGTAGCTATGTAACATGTGTCTGCACTTGTGTTCTTATAATAAAGTCAACATTAAATGAATGAAATAAAAGATTCAATAGCCTATAACAATTTGTTACACCAATGATCGTCTGGCTATCCGCTACTTGCCTCGCTTCGAATGTGGCCCTTCGAGGAAAAGTGATTGACCACCCCTAAGTATAGGTGTAGAGTTATAGTGTATAACACTTTTTCTTTGCTACATAAATATATAATAACTCCATACATCTTGCTGCATATTTTGATGTAGAAAGTAGCAAATATAAAGAAAAGCTATGAGAAGGTATTGTCCAAACTTTGGTCATTATCTCTCTCTCTGCCTGCCCCAGGGCAGCAGCGGCACCAGAGGTGACACAATGTGCACTGATTATTTTTTTGATTTGTCAATTAGTCAAACAATTTGATCTATTGTACATTGACACTTGTTACATTATCAACCAACTTAGAGTAAACTATGGTGACTGAAGGCTTCTAGATATAAATGTTTTACTAATAAAATATATTATTGACATTTTTGTTGTTGACATTTTTACTTAATAATAGCACTGTCTTTTTTATATGACTTGTTTAATGACTTTTATATTTTCAGTGGGTTCCATAACAACAATATTAAAGCGATACCCGAACGGGCTTTTGTGGGAAATCCACACCTCCAGACAATGTAAGATGCAAATTTTTAGCCCACTAAATTAATATACAATTGCACACAGTATCGTATATGTAACCTATTTGCTTTTTTACAGTCACTTCTTTGAGAACCCCATCCAGTTTGTGGGAAAGTCTGCCTTCCAGTTCTTGCCAAAACTCCACACACTGTAAGTTTGCCATTAGTTGTAACAAGGGCCACGAGTGACGCCAAACACTATGTAAATCACTAGCTGTCCTTCGCAGTGAGAGTTCAGTCACATGTATGGCTCATGGAAGGATGTTTTGTCTGTGCATGTGGTGAGAAATGGTGTGGTAAGAGCACGTTGAATGGTGTGACTTATGTCTACTGTCTGAGCCAAAAACGGCCTGATGTTGGAAAAAGCAGAGAGGCTTGAAATGAGCTGTTAGACAAAGGCCTGTGTTCAAGTACATACTATGCTTCTGGTAACTGGGATACAGACCCACTTACGTGTATATTTGTCCTGTTTGTAGGTCTCTGAATGGAGCGACACAGATTCAAGAGTTCCCAGATCTTAAAGGAACAACAAGTTTGGAAATATTGTGAGTATATTGCTCATAAAGCCTAAGAGAGAGACTGAATTATGGCTGCATTATCTAGTAGTAGTAGTAGTAGTAGTAGTAGTAGTAGTAGTAGTAGTAGTAGTAGTAGTAGTAGTAGTAGTAGTAGTAGTAGTAGTAGTAGTAGTAGTAGTAGTAGTAGTAGTAGTAGTAGTAGTAGTAGTAGTAGTAGTAGTAAAGCACTAATAGGTTGTTTGTACTCAAGCCATTTTGAATATTGAATGCCTCATCAGCAACATAAAGTACAATATGAATTTACACATTTAGACTTGAATAACACTGATCTCATGCCCACTTATACTATGTTTGGACCAATGCACTCTTTAGTATATAATCCTCATCCAGGGCTGGTCAATTTGACAAAAAAAATTAATCAGTCACAATTTTCCCCCACATAATTGTCTGATCTGTATTTTCTATTAGATTTGATTTTATCTCCTTAGGCCGCAGTTATTTTATTTTAAATATATTGAACAGGCAGGCAAAATCTAAATATAATTTCCATTTTCAAAATATTTTTTCTTCCTTGTTTATCCAAAACGCACCACGATAGGGGGGGAGACTCGATGCGCAGGAGCGAGTAACAGTAGATTTAGCGTGTTTTGCATCGGTAGAACAGACGCTTCTAAGTGTGCAGCCTTAGTCACGGCAAAACACGCTAGATAAAATGTGGTAAAAGGGTTTAGAATGTGTATTTGCGATATAAAGGAGTTAAACGTGGATTTCAAAATGCATTTCCTGAACACAAAGTATAGAGACTTCTTTCAACGTCTATAAACTCTGCTCCAAACCACACGCTCTTGCTGACAGACAGTTGGTTGTGGACCTCTGGATTAGACAGGACTAACGTGAACACCGCTGTTCTCCACAGGACGCTCACTCGAGCCGGCGTCTCTGCTCTGCCTCTGGACCTGTGCGAGCAGCTGCCTCGTCTCAGAGTGCTGTGAGTATACACACACATGACACAGTGAGAGGTGAGAAAATATGGACACATAAAACTAAAACCATGTCCCCAGCCGTCATTAGTAAAACGACTGTATGAAACCGAGTCTGCTGAGTAGAACATAAAGATTACTATACTTCACATAATACGAACTAACTGGTGTGTGTCTGAAGGGAGCTGTCCTACAATGAAATAGAAGTCCTGCCGAGTTTTTACAACTGTTCAGCGTTGCAAGAAATGTAAGTTTTTAAACTTGTCACAAAGAGGCATTGGTTGTTTTATATTGGGCTGTTTTATTTCTGTTGTGTTGTTTTTTCAGTGGATTGCAGCACAATCTGATTAAGAAGATAGAGTCCAATACTTTCCATCAGCTCAACTCTTTAAGAACACTGTAAGTGCTTCCACTTTGTTTATCTAAGAAATGAAAGAACACAATGCATAAAAGATAGATCTGCATAATGTGAATGACTGGATGAAATGGCCTGAACATGGTTGTGATCATGATCATTGTTGTGTACGTGGATCCAGGAAGAATAGTTATTGCTGACGAAATAACTAATGGGGATCCAGAATAAATACATGAAATTAATGTTACAAACTCTAAGAATGTGGATGAAAAAAATAAATATGTGATATGATTAATCTCTGAAAAAATTTACTGTTGAGGGTGAATGAAGAAAATTGTATTTTAAGATTGTGTTTCTTTCTTAGTGATCTAAGTTGGAACTTGATCGAGTGGATCCACCCAGACGCCTTTGCTTTTCTTCACTCTTTGGTCAAGCTGTAAGTACAAGATCAATGACAACAATGACTATGGCTGTAATTTCCAGTCTTTTTGGATAGTGTAATAATGACTTTAATTGTTTTCGCTAAAGATAGGAAGTGAGGAGCCCCTAAACTTGCCTGCAAGATAAATTCTCACTATTTTGTGACTTTACAAACTTCACTTGAGATTTCAATTCAGAGTGCAGGTTAGGGTGACCCAGGTTTAGTAATAGATCCAGATTATATTAAGTACAAATGTGACCTTTTAACTAAATTGGAATAGTAACTGGAGATATAAAGTTTTTATTTTTGTGTGTTTATAGATTATTTCATGACCTTCTTTGTATATATTGATTTCATCCTATGCAATTTGGGGTGGCACAGTGGCGTAGCAATTGGCACACTGTGCGTGTGCAGGTTTCCTCCGGATGCTCTGGTTTCCACTAAAACATGTACAATAGGCTCCTCCCCTCTGGGATTCTACATCTCAATGGGACCTTCCTGGTTAGACTAAAGTCAATAAATAATAATAATTTAAACAATGACCGATTGTGTAAAAAGGAAACAATAGTGCCTAAACTGTTGAAATATCACATTTGATGCACAACCTAATAAAATACTTGATCACACACAAGAAAACCAAATAAAAAAACACTGACTGATCTCTTCTGTCTCCTGTAGCGATCTTAGTGAGAATCACCTCCGCTCACTGCCGGTTGCAGGCTTGGGGTCACTCACCCATCTCAAGTTAAGAGGAAACACAGAATTATCTGATGCCTTTAGTCCAGATCATTTTCCACGAATGAGGTAAGACTAAATGATATTTAAATAATGTACATGACCCCAGGTGCTATTGACCTTTGCCAGGTGTATATCTGTTGGCTGTTAAAATCAAAGCAGCCTTTCATTTACCCATACCGTTCCAATATCATTAGTATGATGAATGTACTGGGAACAGCCAAGCTAATTATAGCACTCTGAGCCATTTCAAAACTGAATCTCCACAATGAGGAGGCAATAGTGGGCAGCATGTTAATGCTTGTTGCAGAGGGTTAGAATCCCTGAAGGGCTGGAAGTCAAAAGCGAAGCACAGATCAAAGGAATCAGTTATGGCAGGTGATCAAGTAGCAATGTCAACTGCTCTGTAGAATAACACCAAAATGAGGATGCCTGTCCTCACAGTCACGGCAACTGTTGTGTAAAGCCACATCGCTTTATCAACAATACAATGTTTGCAATTCATAACAAGAGCAAAGAAATTATTAAACTCATTAATTAAATACTTAAGCAGTTGGCAAGATTTCATAAATGCTTTCCTAATACTAAATATCTATTTTTTGTATGTGTTCCAGAATAATTGAGATGCCCTACGCATACCAATGCTGTGTGTATGGCTCTTGTGACAGTTATAAGACAGTTAGCCAATGGGACACCGAGCAGAGCAGTTCAGATGAAGACATTCAGAAGAGAACTGTGGCCATGTACCCCATCCACACAGCCACAAACTGTAAGTATTCATTTTAACATACCAGTCATACTCAAGCGGCCCCACCAAGAACTTTGGTTCTTAAATTCTAATAATCTACCGTATTTTCCGGCCTATAAATCGCACCTTTTTTCATAGTTTTGGCCGGGGTGCGACTTATACTTATATAATTACACTTACACTTATACTTCGGAGCGACTTATATGTGATCTTATTTGTTATTTTCACACTTGCAACTGCATTTCATACTCCAGTGCAACTTATTATGCATTTTTTGGCTGGTGCGACTTGTACTCGGACTTATAGTCCGGAAAATATGGTATTAATGAGTTATAATAAACCCTAAACCCAGTATACGTGAATAAACCACAGGACTAATCCATGGCTAAAATAGATCCAAATATAAACACAAATTGAAACAAGCACCACACATTTTTTTCAGAGCACGGTATAACATTTTTTTCAATTGTAGAAAGTTGCATTCTGCACAGGTGCACAATGCAAGGTGCACAGTGCAACTTTTTAGTGGCGGTGCACCACCTGCTTGCCTCCATAGAGATGTTATTGTTGTAACAGGTATGTTCAAATTTGGTATTAAACTTATTCATCTCCATGGAGACAAGCAGGTGACGCTAAATGCACCTGTAATTAAATGAATGCAAGATGAAGTCCAATGCAAAACTGTGGGACACTCCAAGAAAAGCAATAAGATCCCCATGAAGTCCAGAGGCCTGTACTACACTGGATAAGTCGTACTATGAAATGGGTTCATAATCCACAACTCGCTCTGTCAACACAAGATCTACATGAATCTGTGCACGGAGCAGGGGGCGTGGTTAGCGCCAGCCGACCAATCAGAGAAACGGAGAAGGAAAGAGCAGCGTACTTCAAATGTCTATCATAATCCTAATTGTATATGAGGGAAAAATATATTAAATATAACTAATAAGTCAAAAGAAACTCAAGCGTTGCGTTCATGTGATGTCCACACTTAGCTATCACAGCCATAGTTACAGCACAGCAACGGTTCATTTCAATATCATTCATGGATAAAACAGACTAAAGCACAAACGTGTTAAAGTCATGAAACAGATATAGGACCATGGACTGAACGGCTCTGATGTTAACATGTTAGTGTTTAATTCTGTACATATTTTAATAGTGTGTATTTAATGAAACACAGTATTATTAAAGATAATGGGAATACTGTTATCCTTTTTAAACGTGATTTTATAAAGCCGTACGCATTGATATGAAAGCATATGCGTGTCGCTTATGCATTTCCTCGTTCAGTTAGAGTCTCGTCTCTGATTGGGCAAAGAGTTGTCTTATCATCTTATTTGGCAACTTAACCTGGTCCAGAGAAGGTTATGAGTTTGGAGCCTGTTGCCATAGAGATCTGCCCTACCATGCTAACCCACATATTCAGCTTCATAGTACAGGCCTCAGGAAAAACTCCACCAGAACAGTTACATAATGCATAGTTAAGGCAGGTTAAATATGAATTACTAAGCCCACAGCTGCCTGGCACGGGTGTTGTAACCTTTCTATGGTTTCCTCTATGACCAGCATTAAAGTAAACACTAATAACTGACTTGTAAGTAAAACAATTAAACTAAAAGCACAAATATTTACTCCAAGACCACGATATTTAAACAATGTTGGACATTTAAATCTAATGTCCAGTTAAATCACCAGCATTAGAGGAAATTTCAACTACACAATTACACACCAATTATACAAATATACTCGCATCCTTACACCAAAACACTGTTGCATAAGTGTATAATGACATCCACTGTAATTAAGCCAAGGAATCTGAGGTTTTTCTTATATTCCAGATGACCCTGACCTGGAGGAGTTTCAGCTTGAAATCGAAGAATCTAAACTTCAAACAAGCGTACAGTGCACCCCCACCCCAGGTACTTCAGACGCTTTTTCACTTGAATTGATTTGCCACGTATTCCTAAATCTAATGCGGTTTCATGTTGCCCACCAGGTCCGTTCCGCCCGTGTGACTCTCTGTTGGGCAGCTGGCTGGTACGTGTGGGGCTGTGGTCCATCTCCCTCGTCTCGTTGCTGGGAAACGCCCTGCTGCTGCTCTCCCTCCTCAGCTCTCCAGGATATCTCTCTCCTCTACGCTTCACCGTGGCCTGCATGGGAGCCTCCAACCTGCTCGCCGGAGTGTGCATGTGCACTCTGGCTCTGGTGGATGCGCTGACCTATGGAGAATTTGGTCATCACGGCGCTCACTGGGAGGGCGGCCCCGGCTGTCAGGCCACTGGGTGGGTGTGGGTGTTCGCCTCGGAGGCCAGCGTCCTGCTGCTGACTCTGGCGGCGGTGCAGTGCGGCGTTAGTGTGACATGTGCGCAGGCCTATGGGAAATCTCCTTCTCTTGGAAGTGTGCGTACGTGTGCGCTCTTCTGCCTCACTTTGGCCCTGTCTCTGGCGTCTCTGCCTCTTCTGGGAGTCGGGGAATACGGGTCGTCTCCGCTGTGCTTGCCCTCCCCGCTGCCCGCACCTGCCTCTCGCCTGCCCTCCTCCCTGGGGTTTCCTTTGGCGCTCATCATGATGAATACTCTGTGTTTACTCATAGTCACTGGTTCATACATCCGCCTGTACTGGGAGTTACTCAAAGGAGAGTGTGACAGTTTATGGGACTGTGCTATGATCAAACACGTCGCCTGGCTGATCTTCACCAATGGAATACTTTACATCCCTGTGGCCTTCCTGTCTCTCTGCTCTCTGCTCGGTCTGTTGTCTCTCGGGGATGAGGTGCTTAAGTCGGTTCTGTTGCTCCTGCAGCCCTTACCCGCTTGTCTAAACCCTCTGCTCTTCCTCCTCTTCACTCGAGACCAGTCCCAGTTTTTCCTCTGGCCACACCCCAAAGACCACACTCTGCGACGCGAGCGAACCCTGGACTCACTGGTTTCCGTGGAGACAGAGAAAAGCTCCTGTTCCGTGTCCTCCACTCAGTTGTCTCTGGGTGAAGTCGATAAACTGTGCAGTAACGGTCCCTCAGCCCAAACTAGACTGGATCCGATCAGATTCTCGCACTGCTCCTCCACCTCCACTTCATCCTCCGTCCCACTCATCACGTGTCAGTTCACTTCTGCCAACAGAGACAGGACGTCACACAGAGGGAGCCTCGTTGGCGACGATTTTTTTAACAATTTGGACCAAGAGTTGATTAATAGCACGTGTCCTCTGTACCATCCTGTTCATTCTCCCCACCCTTGAGTGTCAGCAGTCTGATTTGCTGGGACGTTATAGACATTCGAGGCCCGTCACTACAGCAGCATGAATACAATAGTGCCTTTGCTCACAGGGCGCAAGTAAAACTGTCCTGTACAAGGATGATTGTTAAAAGGAGAACTGGCATTACTGTTCTGATAAAAGAAACAGATACAGAGTGGACTTAAGTGCTGGTAAATAATAAGCAATAGACAAATCAGTGGTTTATCCACAAGATAATTATGTAGAACCTTAAGTGTGTTTTGTTCTGTTTTTTTTACATCAAAATGTGATTATGAAAACACAGTTAGAGATTACAGACTGTAGTAATGTATTTAAGTAAAGTTATTTTTCTTTATTCGTTATAGCGGTGGCAATGGCTGAAATAAAGGGATTAAACAGGTAATTTTTTATACCAGGGAAAGCTAACATTTATCACATTTATCATAAACAATTTGCCAGCATTGCACATAATGGTTTATATAGTTTACATTTGTCTCATAAATTCACACTTATGTGGCCAACAAGAGCCAAGTCGTCTCCCTAGACCCAGAAATAGCTTTTCTTTGTATTGCATAAGAAACACGTACAATGCATCTACCTCTGAAATAGCACGTTGTCGTTCAGCCTTTTGCCCTCTTTATAAACAGCAAATATATAATTTTATATATTGAGAACTATATATTAGTTTGTACAAAAGCATATCTTGCTATTAGGATGTACATACTTTGTATACTGGAAAATAAATGATTAATAAAAAATACACATTGCATTTTGTAGTTTTATTTCTGAACAAATTTACACCACATATTTCAAAGACACTTTTAGTTTTATTGATCAAAAGTAATACAATACGATTTTTATAAGAACCATTAAATATTTATACAAAACTAAAGAACTACTGCAAAGAACCTGTAGCTGAATCAGAAGTGTCTATAAACGAGTTTTCTTTGTTGTTTCCTCTGTATTATGTTCAGTGAAAGCTTTTCTCTTGTGATGAGGAGGTTCTTCAGCCTTCTCGCTGTTTTCCAAGGAACTCTGTATAAAACATGAATGTTTAAGAAAGTTGTGATGCTCTTTTCCAAAAGTAAAAACACAGTCTCTGTTTGATACAACCTCTTGTCTATAACATATCCAAAAGGAGAAAGAGTTGCTCTCTTATTCTATATACGTTTCTAAATGGATCATTCACTTTGTGCTACTGCCATCTAGTGGATAACTACACTATTACACATTAGCATTACTCAAAAAGTACAAGTTTTCACCTGACTAGGGATGAAACGATATGAAAATCTCATGATACAATATGAACCTCACAATACATAGATATTGTGGCTCGTGATACAATTGAAGGGCCCACAATATTGAGGTTTTACTTGCAATTGCAAGCATATTGGCCATATTATCGGCTCATTCTTATTCATTGTTCAGTGATTAATTTTCTAAAGGGTAAATTTCATGTAAAGAACCTACACTGGGACAACCTGGCGAAATATTAATACAATATTTTAAAAATGACTTATTGCAATGTTGTGCTCTACAAACACCTTTAATAAATGAACATTTGAGAGGCCATTAAAAACTGTGCAGTAAAGTTGATATGAATGTTTTTGTCAACATGAGAGAACACAGTCTCTGCTCGGCTTTTGTAACGCGGCCTCCACGTGCCACGGCTGTTGTTGTTAACGCGAGTGAGGAAAGTGCATGGATGTATTATATGGGAAAGTGTGGCTCAAACAGTGGCTCTGCCGGTGACGCGGCGCACAGAATCATGGGATATGTAGTCATCTTTCATGCAAATTAATTCTGTTTAATACCAAGAGCAGACGAGGACATCCGTGTATGAACATATCGTTACATCCTACACCCAACATTAACATGAATTAAGTCAATCACTTGTAACAGTTAATACATAAAAAATACTTTTAAAAGGTTACCTTGTTTTTATGAACTGCGTGCTCAAGGGTCCATTTCTTGGCTTTTTCTGAGAAAAGTTGTTTGTTGTATTTGAACTCAGAGGACTAAAGTAAATATAAAAACATTATTATGAAGTGTGTACAGTGCCTCCAATTTAATCATTTTAACAAATGTTCCAAACTTGAATACGCAGCTTTTTGTTCAATATTAGTAATGTAGATTCAAAGTGTACTCACAATATCAGCCATCAGAGGATCATCTGGGTTTGGTTGGGCCATGAGCAGCTGGATGGAGGTGAGGACAGTGGAGATGTTCAGACATGGTCTCCAGGCCCCCTTCAAACACACACTCAGGACATGAGGATCAGACACATCATGTAAACAGGTGTCTACTTTACAAACCTTGGGAGGGAGTTTGAGAGAATCAAGACAAATTCGTCCACAGTTGTCAATATTAGGGTGATAGATGGGAGTTATGAAGCGCATATTTGGGGGATCAAATGGATATCTGGAGGAGAGTTATTACACGGTAGTTGGAACATTTCAGATCATCTGTTGTAAATTGACGTCCATTTACCTCTCTGGGATTTGGATTTTCAGTGAAAAGATCCCGCCTTCATATGGGGTCCCGGACCCACCAACTATTTCTGTTGAAAACAGTGTTGAAAGAGGGAAACATAGTTTCATAAAACATATTCATATGTTATATCCACAGCCACAGTCTGACGTTACTCACGAGCCTGGAGCTCGTACATGTCGTCCTCAGTCTGCCAGCAGGTCACTCCTGGAGGAGGAGAAGTGCTCAGCATCTGGACTTCACGCTTCAGACGAGAAATCCTCTGCATTTTCTGTTTGTAAAAAATAACAAACAACAGCTTTAAGAGAAGAACATAACTAGGTTCGTTGCTAGAAGCTAAGCTACACAGCAACTACGCGATGCCATAAAAGACGTGCACGACGAGCTTTACTTGCATTTACATTTAAAGTTAAATAACCTCAAATACGTTCTAATCTAGTTTTACTTGTCAAATAGAGACAACATTAGCAGAAGCTCAGTAAACTTACTCGAACGTCACAAACCGTCAAACGCTTTGTATTTCTTTCTATTCCTTTTTAGACTTACGCAGTGACGTCACGGGTTGCCAGATCTCGGCTGACGATTATATCCAATTTATTTCAAAGTAATGTCCTACTTTTACTATATGAAGACTATTTCTTGGTTTTCAACAGGAAAGGATCAAAAATCACAATAGTGTTTGCATAAAGCTGGGTTTTACTGGACATACACCACAAATGATACTTCATTGTTTTCATTTTCTTTCGTTTGGTCACGTTATGGGTCGATTCCATCCCAGTCACTTTGGGCTTTAGGCGGGTACAGGCTGGGCAGGGGGCCAGCTCGCCACAGGGACAATACTTTATACTTTTTGTGAACCTCAATTACAATTTAAGGCTACGCTGATATTACTGCCCTGGAATTTCAAAACTGTTGCTTATTTTGTTACAGAAACTTTCAGTTAATCACGTTCCTGTTGTGTGCAACATTTTGAGGACTTTTTTTCTCAATCCCTGTGACAAAAGACTGTTCCTCCTCACAGATGTAACCTCCTTAGCCCCTTTAAATAGGCCATAATAGATCCATGAAATAGGCGCAGCATCAGAGCCTGGAACCAGCGCCCCCTAGAGGCCGGGGGTCATTCTGACACTTTCTCACCCGTCAGAAACACATGCAGAACCGTCACGATACGCAAGGGGGCGCACGTCTCAACAGAACAAAATGACAAAGGCAAACTGCGCAGTCACAACTCATCGATCTATTATAATATGTCACAATCCAGGCTTAAAAAGACGAATTGGCCCAGTGACATTTCATGCAGCTATTGGCTCTGCTTACATATGAACTTCCACCCACTAAAGGAAACAACTTGTAATATTATAGATCCTCTCGCGGTTAAAACACATCACTGTGGTCGTTTTATGTATGTTAAATATTCGCAGTCTGTTTGCGCGTCACTTTGATGTGATGTATTATGTGCGGTTGCGGTCGCTTTTCTCTTCCTCCTGTGTTGTTTTTTTTTTTTAACTTGCTGGTATAAATTATCCTTGACACTTCACGTGAAATTTTATGGCTGTATTAGTTTGTTAGTCTATTTAAAAAAGGGAAAACATGAATGAAAACTAAATATAAACGGACCCTAAATAACGCAATTATTAAAGATATATTTGAATACTTTCAAATTTGTAATAAATCAAATGTCCCTGTTGCATCTGCTTCCTGCACTCACCACGCACACACCCCATTCTTGGGATATGTTTCTTTCGTTTTCATTTCCCGGAAGGATTCAATGTGAAATTGTGTGGCTCGGTTTGACCTGAAACTTTGACGCGCACGCGGACGTTGTCTCGATTCTTTTGGACATCTACTTATGATTTCCAGTATTTGCACAGCATTTTCTGCCAGCCTTTAGAGTATGTAAATATGGAAGAAGCTTGCCCTACAGTTTTGGTCAAGGTAAGTTGAAGCCTAAGACCATAATCTGTCTTAACAGTGTATTTCTCACCATGTTAAGTTATATTTCAATACTATTAGAATAACTTGAATGAACTAATTGTGTAGTTTCTTTCTGTAGCAAGAGAAGAGAGAGAGTCATTTAAAGCCACTGACACAAGAGAAGCATATGGCTCTGTCCTTGCATCACTCAAGCCCCTCTCACCTTCCTCTGGCTCCTTCAGTGCAAGATGACCTGTGGCATTTACCTGGACGTCTGCGTAAGTCCCACCGATCTGATCTCACCTCAACTGTCTTTGTGTGGACTCCTAATAACAAAGACCCTCACAAAGCCACCTACTATTGACACTGTATATGATTGGTGTAGCACATCAAATAAAACATATTGTTGTAGGTATAAACCCATCGCTGTGGGACAAAGAGGATGTTGCCCTGTGGCTGGTCTGGGCCCAGAGGGAGTACTCACTGCGTCCTCCTGAAAAAGGACATTTTGAGATGAACGGACGTGCGTTGTGTCTCTTGACAAAAGAAGATTTCAGGCGACGCTGCCCCAGTTCAGGTATGAGGAAGATAAATAGTCATGTAGAGTCCATAAAATGACTCAAGTAAGAAACAATGTCTATTTCAGGCGATGTATTATACGAGATTCTGCAGTGTGTGAAACGGCAAAGGAGGAAAGCTTGTGAAACGCCCCAGTTGCCTCGAACCTGCAACCCAGTCCAAAGCCAGAGCCCAGTTTGTACCCAGATCCCCCTTCACTGCGCCCAACCTGCTCCGGCCAATAAAGGTGTGTAAGACCGAAACAAAAACTGCTCTTCAGAACACGGAAAAAATGAATTCTTTTTTTTTTTATAAACTTGTCAAACAGGGTAACATAATAAGAAAAATACTTCCTGATATGCCGGTTTAGACAACTATGGGAATGATAATTATAGATCCTTTGTATAGACGTTCTAACACTATAACACACAGACAGACCGTTGTACCCTTGTACCCTTCACTGATGTTTATTGCCTAGCGAGCTGGTGTCCACTTTTGCTTTCAGTTTTATGCTTGGTTTACATTTCCCTATTTCTAAGTCTCTGTTTTCTTTCTCATCTGTGGCTGTGACTGCGACAGTTCCCAGCACGACCACCATCACCGCCCCAGCACCGTGCAGCCCCCGAAGCCCGTCTTCAGTCGTGCACCAGCCACACTCTCCACTGACGCAAAATAGTGAGAACTACTTGATGCCGTGGAAGATTTCTTGGAATGTTTACATGCACTCCAAAATCTGATTATTATGAGTTTTGGACTTTTAAGAACCACAAAATCTTATGTGATTAATCAGATACAGCATCATTTCAATAATCAAGTAGCTTATCAGAATTTGAGGGTGCATGTCATCGAAACCAGTGTGATATTATTATAAGAGAACTGTTTTGTTTTTTCAGATAAAGCAACAGTAAAAGCACAGCGTCCCCAAAGCAGCAGCCCTGACCCGGAGCCTCTGAACCTCTCCAGTCGGAAGAGGCCGAGAAGTCCAGTTCAAGCGGCCACTGGGCGCATCCCAGGTATAATTCATGTGTCCTTTTATATAGAGGTGTACTATTTCTACTAAATCAGCATTATTACTTTTGTTAATACTTCTGCATCTGGCTAAAACTATTCAAAACACATGCCAATCTCAAACTCTATGCCGACTGCATCTTCCTCTCTCTCCAGTTCATGCTATATTGTTAATAATGACGATTCAAAAATTCTGAAAATGTAGTGTATTTTGGCTTTTTCGTGCAACAAAACGGATCAAACTGTTCTGTTGATCCCAGACTGCCGGCTGCTGTGGGACTATGTCTACCAGTTGTTGTGTGACGACCGATATCAGGAGTACATCAGGTGGGAGGAACCGGAACAACATGTGTTCAGGGTGGTGGACCCCAATGGACTGGCACGACTCTGGGGGAACCATAAGGTATGCGTCCGTGGTACACCTCACAAAGACCGACCAAAGAGACAATTCAGCGCCATTGAATAGTGCGATCTTTTCAGAACCGAGACAACATGACGTATGAGAAAATGTCCCGCGCGCTGAGACACTACTACAAGCTCAACATCATTAAGAAAGAGCGAGGCCAGAAACTTGTCTTCAGGTACACGATGCGCTTGTGCTGTATTCAAAACACACAAATACCTTTTCGTTGTGAACCCGTAGATTCCTAAAGACGCCTCAAGATATCAAAAAACACGTTGTGCAGGACGAGAAAACGGAGTACAGTCCGGCTCATGACGGGGACTACGCTGACTCGAGTCCCACACAAGAGGAGCACCATTTTCAATTGTCCCCTGAGAACGGCTCTCCCAAGTCTCCTGCAGGACACACTTCCCCAGTCAGATGAATGTCCAAAATATCTAAAAGAAAAAGAATGTTGCTATCCCAGTGTTTACCTTTTTGTTCCCTCTGTAAAATTTGCACAAAATGATAACGATAATAATAAAATAGGGACATTTGTCGTGTTTATCAAGATTATTTAAAAAATAGGGACATTAGTCGTGTTTATCAAGATTATCTAAAAAATGAATGCGGTATAAGTGTCATCTTCACTACTGAATACTTAAGTACATATGTTTAAATTGTGTATATAGGCCCACATAACAATAAATTGAGGATATCAACTAGTAGGCCACGTATTTTTCTTATTGATATAATACAATACATATATATATTGATCTTCTCAGTTACCTTCAGTGGTGGAAAGAGTGCTGAAAGGTTACAATAAAAAATACAAAAAATACAGTTACTCGGCTAAAAACTACAAATACTCCTGCCAACATTGTACTTGGGTAAAAGTATAAAGTATGCATAAAAAATACTACTCAGTGCTGCTCGTGGTGGATAATATAATACAATACATTATATATTGATCTTCTCAGTTACCTTCAGTGGTGGAAAGAGTGCTGAAAGGTTCAAATACAGTTACACGGCTTAAAAATTACAAATACTCCTGCCAACATTGTACTTGGGTAAAAGTATAAAGTACGCATAAAAAATACTAGTCAGTTCCGCTCGTGGTGGATAGCACTTCTGCCTGCCTATCAATTTGCTGCATGTCATTCCCCAGTTTCATCCTCATTTCACGCTACGCTCTCCTGTCAAAGCCTAAAGATCCTTAAAAACTATTACTCAAAGTACTTTGCTGTTACTTTTAGGTGGCTTGAATTATACTCCATTACAATTTCCAAAAGTCTCGAGACAATTACCTAAATAATCTTCACAATAAAAAGTAAGGTAGTTATAATTAGTTACTTTACACCCTTTAACATCCACATCGAAATCTTTTTTTTCTTCATATAATTGGTTGACCAGTAATTACGCTTATGTAAAAACTAAGAAACAGCTTCTATTTTTTTTTGAAAGGGTCAGGCCAGAACAGTGAGCAGTGTTGTAAGCTGCTCTCACATGGCCATCACTAACGCACTATGTCAAATTGAGTGGTTCCTTCCAGTCTGAATCATTAGCCAACTCTGACTTTGTAGGGTGCGGGTAGAACTTGTGTTATAGTTGAAACACAGCAAGAAGACTCGACAGGACCGACACTCATCTCGCAACATGGCTCCCGGGATAACCAACTGTCAGTTTCGTGAAACTCCCGTCCCGATCTCCTTCTCCGGATCCGGATTCATGGCCACATACCAGTTAGGAGTAGCTCAATGCCTTCTGAACTATGCTCCGTGGATTCTGAAAACTGCGCCCTGCGTTTTCGGTGCGTCTGCTGGATCACTGGTGGCGGCCGCTGTTGTCTGCGAGATAGACTTTGGTAAGAGATGTTGCCTTAAACCTTAGTAAGCGATTGTAAGTGAAATACCACTCACTTTAATAAGAGTTAGCTCTAACCATGTGTGGTGTGTTCGTCCTTACAGTTTGCATTCGGGACGAGATGCTGCACTTTGCCAAACAGGTGAAGGCGTTCAGACTTGGGCCTTTCAACCCGTCCATAAATGTGTTTCATTGGTTGGAGCATCTCCTGCAGAAGTATGTGTCTGATGATGCTCACAAACTGGCCTGTGGGCGCCTGGCGGTGGCTATGACCAGACTGGAAGATGGAAAACACATCGTCATAACCGAGTATCACTCAAAAGAGGATATTGTACAGGTGCGTTTTGGGAACACTGTCAACTGGTTTTACAAATAACTCTATTACGTTCCATGTGTTTGTTTTAGGCTCTGCTGTGTAGCTGCTTTGTCCCAGGTTATTGTGGCATGACTCCGCCCTCTTTCAAAGGCATGGTAAGTTTCCCACCATGGATAAAAGTAGTGTTACGAATTAACTATTAAAATGAAGTCTAGAAGTACTAGTACTCAAGAAAATCATTACTTGAGTAAAAGTAATGCAAGTAGTATTTAAGTAGTGAAGTACTGCCCTGTCTTTTTAGTCTTCTTCTTCATCTTCATCTTCTTTTTCTTCTTCTTCTTCTTCTTCTTCTTCTTCTTCTTCTTCTTCTTCTTCTTCTTCTTCTTCTTCTTCTTCTTCTTCTTCTTCTTCTTCTTCTTCTTCTTCTTCTTCTTCTTCTTCTTCTTCTTCTTCTTCTTCTTCTTCTTCTTCTTTGTCTTCTTCTTCATCTTCGTCTTGTCTTTGTCTTCTTCTTATTCGTCTTCATTTTCTTCTTCTTTTTCTTAGTCTTCTTCTTCTTCTTTGTCTTCTTCTTCTTTGTCTTCTTCTTTGTCTTGTCTTTGTCTCCTTCTTCTTCTTCTTCTTCTTCTTCTTCTTCTTCTTCTTCTTCTTCTTCTTCTTCTTCTTCTTCTTCTTCTTCTTCTTCTTCTTCTTCTTCTTCTTCTTCTTCTTCTTCTTCTTCTTCTTCTTCTGTCCCACTGTCTTGCACCTCTGACATTGTCCCCGTCCCCAGTGCTACCTGGACGGAGGCTTCACTGGGATGCAGCCCGTCCACCCCCAGTGTCCCACTCTGACTGTGTCTCCGTTCTCTGGGGACATGGACATCTGTCCCGCTGACGCCCCCTGTCTGTGGGAGATGGTGGTGGCCGGGACCGCGCTGAAGGCAAACGGTGCCAACTGTGGTCGGGTCATCAACGCCCTTTACCCTGTGACTTTAGAGGTGAGACCCTTGAAACCTAGTGCATTGTGGGTAATTGTGTCTGGTCTGATGTAAAATAGTACAAATCTTTATTAATCTAGACCCACTTTGATACAATATGTTTTACACTCATGGATTAGCTGCAAAACAGGCAATATTTGTCCATATAAGTCATGCCTTCAGCTTGTCTCCATTCATTATTATTAGTCATTACTTTGCCTGAAATGTTCCACAGTAGAGCATTAAACGTACTTGTCTAGCCATTTTTATTGGACAAAATACTTGCATCTGAGTGGGGCCGCCTCTCCCCAGATCTGACCTATAATTTGGACATCACCTTCTTGCCATAGTTTAATGTCATAAGATAAGATAATCCTTTATTGTCCACACATGGGGAAATTTCATTGTTGCAACGCAGGTAGATACAGAGGAAAAGGACAGATAACTTATAGTAAGTTTAAAAAAAACTCTTAATAGAAGAACTCTTAAAAACAAAAACTCCTATAGACAAAACCTCTCATTTCCTAATAAGGAATGGAGGGGAAAAATAAAGATTAAAAAATATATAAATAAAAACAGCTAGCGTAAGACAAGATAATTCTAATAATAATGGTAAAAATATAGCCGCAAGCGGCAATGATCGGCCCTCGCCACGCCGCCGCCACGCCGCAAGAGGAGGGGGGCGCTAACGCGCCCCAATTGTCCTTTTATTACGCCTACTGCTGAATCTGTGACGCTGTCACATCTTCTCCCCTTTGTTTTACCATCAAAAAGCAATTTTATTTTGAATTCTTGGCAAAATGTGCGGCTTTGCCGCACAGACACCGTGACTCTTAGAATAAAAATGTGGATAACTTTTGATGGTCCACCCCTGAAGATGAGTCTCACCAAATTTCAGGTTAATATGTCTAACGCCCTAAGAGGAGTTCGTGAAAGTCTAAAGTGTAAACATGTTCTGGTGATTTCCCCATTGGAATAACATGGAAGGTTTCGGTCATCGCATTGTTATGGCAAAGCCATAACAATTATGACATGGGTCTCATTGACTTTTTTGATGGGGATGCCAAAATTGAGTTGTGTGTCAAATTTCATATAATTTCGCAAAACTAAATATTTAACCTCCATATAAAATCTGTAGGGGGCGCTGTGGCTCCAAATTAATTTATTTCACTTCAAGTAGGTTTAGGGCAAAGAGTTTAACAACTGATTCTAATTTGAAGCAATTCGGACTTTATCTGCGCAAACGGCAGAAATGTTAAATTTGGGAGATTTCTGAAATTCTTGCTACAGTTTGCGGCTTCGCCGCACAGAGACCGTGACAGGTATCAATGTAATTTGGATAACTTTTGATGTCCCACTCCTCAGTAGCATTTTCACAAAATTTCAGCTTTTTAGGGCCAACGTCCTGGGAGGAGTTCGTAAAAGTACGACGTTTGGAAAAACTCCGAAGTCATATTTAGCCATTTTTTAAGCAATATGGCCGACATTTGGTTGGGCGGACGGCGTTGCCGTAATAATATTTTTTACTTCTCTTGTCACCATCTACCTCTGCGCCAAATTTCATGATTCTACGATCAGATTTTTTATGGGTCATTTCCCATCTCTCAATGCATTTTTGGTACATTTGGGGGCACTGACGCGCCAATTTATTTAATTTTAGAAAAAGGAAATAGCCAGAATGTAGAGAGGCACGATTTTTAGAGGTGTGCAAATTTTTGTGACTTTTCGTCAATGTTCACTGGGTGAAAAATAGGGGGGTTGGTCCCGAGAAGAAGAAGAAGAAGAAGAAGAAGAAGAAGAAGAAGAAGAAGAAGAAGAAGAAGAAGAAGAAGAAAAAGAAGAAAAAGAAGAAAAAGAAGAAAAAGAAAGAAAGAAGAATATTCCGATGCGAAAACAATGTTTCCCATTTTTCAAATATCATAAACTATACATTTTCGGAAAGCGCTCGCGCTTTCCTACCTCATGGTGTGGGTCCCTGGTCACTGACGGGTACTTTCGTTAATTTTGAGTGGGTTCCGCCCACTTTGTGTTTTTGGCCCTCTATACAGTAATAATGTTCAATTTTTGCATTACATGCTTATATGCACTGAACATGCAAGAGATGGGGAACGTATTCGTGAGCTACTTAGCGCAAATGAGTGCTTTATCCCAATTTAAAGTGCTCGTTTAGTGCGTACTTTTGCACGGGCTTCGCCCGTTTACAACGGTAAAGTTCCATTTTCCTACTACTAATTAGTATGCACGGGGCGTGCGTGAGTGAAGGAGTGCGTTAGTGAGTGTTTGGAAGTGGGCGAGCGCTTCGCGCTCGATTTCGTGCGCACTACGTGCGCACTTTCGCAGCCGTGCTTTGCACTGCCTTACGAGATTAATAGGCCTCTCGCCAGCTTGTGGCGCTCGGCCCTAATAATGGTAAAATGGTCATACCTTGGAACATAATATTTCCATGGAGACAAGCACCAAAGATGTTTTTTATTAGTTTTTTACACCCATATTCATAAACCTTTGTGTTACTTGAACGAAACATTTGCGTTTGATATTTCACGGCTGTTATATTCGTTGTCAGTCTCTGGAGGAAGCTTTTGACAGCGGCTACAACGACGCCATTCTGTTCCTGTTGAGAAACGGTCAGTTACCTGCTTCTAAAAACCATCGCGCATTGAATTTGATTGATTTTCTGCCTTTTGATTTCGATCTCTCTTTCTCGGCTGAACAGAGCTCGCTCCGTCTTTAAACGTGTCCCACGAAAAGACACATCTGAAGACGACCAAAAGAGACGCAGCCGGCGATCAGAACAACCTGACCAACTTCACGGACAGCACAATGACACAAGCAACGGGATCCAAAGATGATCCAATCAGAAAACTCTCTGCGATGCCTTTGGATTTTCTAGAAAATGGTACACATACACTTTAATATTATTATTCACTTTGTATTCATTATTTCTCGATTTTAAGTGTATTCCTCGTCACTATATTTCAGTCCTTCTGCGTAATATAATGACTAATGAGACCATGGTGAGGGTAAGTGAGAAACTCTTCACCTTCCTGCTCCTGCCCCTCCTCTTGGTGGTCTTCACTGGAGCACAGAGCTGGAACAGGTAATTATTTGTACTGTTTCTAATGTTTAAATGTCCAAAAGCTTCTCACTGTATCGTGCGTTTTGTGATGTGCAGATTGCAGTTTTGGCTCAGGGACTCGCCTCGCTGGATGTTTTGGATTTGGGCCGGATTCAGACACTTCACCGGCTTCTTTTACGACATCTGCATCAGCACCATCAGGAAAAATATCTACGAAAGGTAAAATCTCTGTCGCTGCTGCTGCTTGATGGTGGAGTGGTTTAAGCAGCAGTACATATGCCCTGCTTTCACCTTATTTCACGCGTCACTGTACAGTCTGATAAAGCCTTAAAAAAATACTACTCTGAGTGATTTAATGATGAATGATGGTTATTAAAAGGGATATGTTATGGTAAATCAACTTTTATGAGATTTTAGCCATGACATAACAGTGTTTCCACATGTTGTGCTAAAAACATAAGATAAGATAATCCTTTATTGTCCACACATGGGGAAATTTCAGTGTTACAACACAGTAGATACAGAGGAAAGGACAGATAACTTATAGGAAGTTTAAAAAAAAAAACACTCTTAATAGAAGAGAAGAGAGGAAGAGACAAAACAAAAAAGCTCTTATTAACAAAACTCCTCTCATATCTTAATAGGGAATGGAGATAAATAAAAATAACATAATAATAATGAAATAATAATAAAACAATAATAATAAAATAAAGTACATATATAAGATTTTAATTATATAATTATAATAATTTTTTTCACGATAAAAATATGTAAGTGAAAATCCTTTGTTCTCTATGGTTCAATTTCACTTTGCACAGATGGTGCACTTTTGGTTTACAAAGAGCAACGTGTAAAATAAGGATCTAAGTATGTTTAGTTTTAATTCTAGTTTAATTCTAATGACCCCCCAAAAAAGCATAATTCGTCATGAAAATACATTTTACATAATATGTTCCTTTTACAACATAAATAGTTTAAATATTACATTAAACTGCAATACTGAATTATACAAGTATTGGTATTGCCTGTAAAGTAACTGTATCCTACTGAAGTAAACCATGGCCATACATTTCTCCAGGGATTGCTTGTTTGAATTTAGTTTTTACGTTTACGTTTGAAAATACATAAAGTCTGTTTTTATTTTGTGTTTTAGGGTGAAAAACATCATGATGTTGCTTATGTGGCTCAATGTTTATGTGGAAATGGAGGGACCTCCAAGAGCGGGGCAGCACTGTGGGCCCACTGCCCCACCCGTGAGACGCGAGACTAAACAGCCAATCAAATCTGCCCATGAAAGAAAAGAGCACAATTAAGGCAAGACACTGCAGGCAACATTCTCATTTGTGTTCTTTATTTGTACAATTTGCACTTTCAACAAATGACCTTTAATGTGAAAATGTGCAGATTTATGGGACACTGTCATTTTGAAAGCCGGTTTCTCAATAGATATAGATAAACTGAAGATTGTTTTCCTTTTCACCTGCAGTGTTTCTGGAACATAAGCTGCTCTGCTCATCCTCGAGTCATTCAAGCTGCCATGTGTTTGCTTTTTGTTCATCAGCTGACTGGAGCGCATGCATTTTAAGCAGTGATAACGGCTTTCACAAATCGTTTCCCCCAAACCTCCTCTAAATCAATGCAATGCACATATAAGACTGTTGTTGTCGTGGTTCAGCTGAGAGTTTGTCTTCAGGGCGTCCCTGTTGCTTATATGAGGTAACAGTCGGTCGTGATGTGACGTGCCACTTAAACACTAAAGTCATTCAGCTCGTGTCTCCTGCACTGACGACAGGATTCACTCGACGCACCTCCAAAGCCCAAAGTGTTGGAGTGCGTTCTGCCACAGACGTGTTTCAGTGTGACACCTGTCCGAGCAGACAGTGTCAGCTAAGGCCATATAGTAATAACCATAACATTATCAGAGAAGTGTTTTGAACGCTTGCCTGGGGTGTAATTATATTTATGTATTAAGTATTAAGTAACATAGATTGTAAATTGTACATTATGCGCTTCATCTTTGTATCAGTAAGTCTTTTGTCAGTTGCTCTTATTTTTAGCATGCTTTTTTTTGTACATTGTATTGCAATATTCAGACTGTTGGTATTTAAATTATGTTGTTTGACTTATTCATGTTTGAAACGTGTTTGTTTTCGAGAACAATTTCTCAGAATATGTCAAACAACAAAATGTGTAATGAAAGGAGTCAACACAAGAGTAACTTTTGGGTCTGTATTAAACTGTATTAAACTGTTTTAAACTTGTGTGGACGGTGAAAACCTTATGGAATATTAAACTGTAATAAACACCCAATACACTGCACGTTTTATGTATTTATTTACACTGTAGCCTACTTTTCAATAATGCTTGTGTGTTTAGTTTCTATTATTCATTATATTTTATATTTCTATTATTCATTTACGCATCAGTTCTAGTCTTAGGCTCATATGGGCTATTTGCTATTTAATTAAATGACTAATATTAGTAATTAATCTGTATTTTTGGATTGCATATCTCTTCTCTCCTGCTGCTCCTGAACTGTGCATTAAAACACTGGAATTTCCCCTTGTGTCAAGATTGTTTTAAAAATGTTTGCTTATTAATTTTGCATGTCAAGTTATTAGACATATGTTATTTATGTAAGAAAGACACCTTTAACTAAAACCACCCACCCACCTTGGTTAAAGATGACCATATATCAGTATGGACACACACACACACACACACGCACACATACACACACACACACACGCACGCACGCACA